>NW_028190873.1:0-569932 GCF_048542155.1 Nylanderia fulva
TTTAATTATTTTACAGTGAAATCGGAATCAAAATCAAAGTGCGGAATAGCGGCGGTCGTCAACGAATTTTGCGGTGTATCTGATAAGCGGTTTGCGATATGTTTTCACGACGGAAAAGCGATAAAGCTCCCAAGCGGGGTGTGAGCTCCTCTTTTATAATTTCCGGAGCGGAACCCACCTTCGTGTAAAGCGCCAATAATTTCGCGTCTTTTTAAAGTTGCGCGAGGTGACCTAAGCGTATTACGCGTAATTGGCTGCTGTCAAAATTGACAGAACAACGGCTGTTAGAAAGCATGCGCGAGCTGGCGATCACGATGATTATTGGCGAAACGAGGCGCCCGTGAGAAGCCGCGCATGCTCAATAAAATATAATTATTCGGCGGAACGGTTGCGACACCGTTAATTGTTTATATTTCGAGCGTGTTTTTGTACGACAGGATAATTTGTGTCGCGATATGTTTTCCAAAAAAAACATATAAAAACGATATGCCTGTTGATTTGCGATCGGAAGCGAATATTCTAGAATATTCTATTTAAGATATAATATTTTATTACACCTGTAGTTTCTATTATGCGTTTCAAACAGTATTCTATTATTGAACTTTTTAATCGCGTTATCCTTTTTCGTTTTATTAAAAATAAATAATTTATGTTGATTAAGTTCAAAAAATCTGTCAATTAAAGTACGTGGAAGTAAGTCAGACATCCTTTTTTCGATGTTATAAAGTTTGGAATGTAAGAACTTTATGTTATAATTTAAATCTTTAATTTCTAAGTTCAACAATCTAATACTCATTATTTTTGTCTTATTCACATTCACTTCTAATCTTTTCTTATCCATATAATTTTCCATTTTCCTTAACATATTGTTACGTCCTCCGGACGTTCTCTCTCGAATCACTCATACACTCTCACACACGCGGAACACGCCCGAAAAGGATAAAAACTCTTAAGGTGGTACTGAGTTTTAATAAGAAAATCCAGTACAGAAGAACGATGCAATACAATAAGTAATATCCGCAAATACTCATTGGCCTCGAAAGCATTTGCTCGATGCGTCAGCTAGACCAAATCTGTCATGGAGCCTAAAAACAACCACCGGGCGGTTGTCAATAAACAACCCCCCTTAACGATGAAGCTCCACGACGACACACAAGGGATGATATTCAGGGGATGAAACATCAGGGACGTAACACTGCTCCCCTCCATCAAGATTGTCGTCCCGACAATCGATAACAAGGGCATCCATTTTCATTGTTAATTCAAAATTCTGTGCTCCGATGTCGACTTATGACTCCAGCGAATATCCCTGTTCTACCCTGGGCTTCTGCCACAAGTTGCCGAACAATCCGCAATTCTGGATCCCGTCGCATATCCGCACAAGCTATCTCCGTATTCCGATGTCAAACTTAGGATTTTGACGAATTCTCGTTCCACCGTAGGTTCGTAGGTTCCCGCCGCAGGTCGTTGAACTATATTCGCCAATTCAAATCCACAGTACAACTGCATCAATTGTCGATTCCAGGGCACCGACGAGTCTTCCTGCCCTACTCTGGGCTGCTGCCGCATGTTACCGAGCGACTCCGTCAATTTGGTCTTAATCGACTTTCAGAATTCCTTGAAGATAAGTCCCGGTCTCCTTACGTCCTCCGGTTCAGACAAGGGGGGTATCTTCCTCCGAGTAACATAATTATTTTGAAATTTTACACTAAGGTTTAAGTTATAAATATGCGGTGGAAGAACGTCGAATCTTCTACACCGAATCAAGAAAATGAGTTGTTGTTTTGCTGTAGAAATCTTCAGGTTTAATCCCATCCACTGTTTCAATAGTTGGGTCTGTTGTGTTCCATAATGTAAAGTAATGCGGTTGAAAGAACTTCCTTCCCGATTCATGACTCGAATTTAAAAATTGTAAAGAACATATTGAAAAACAATTGTTTCCCAGATAAACTCATTAAAAAACATGTTAATGATAGGGTTCATAAATTGTTACACTCGATAAGCAACGTAGATCAAAAAATTTTAAATGGAGATTCGACGGATAATTCGAAGGAAAATTTCATCCCATACTGCAATCGGTTTTCTAATGACATTTATAGATTTTTAAAGAAAAAGAAACTTAATGTAATTTTTACCATCCCCAAAAAACTAAATTGCTTAATAAATACTGGAAAAGATAATTTGGATATTAATAAACAAACTGGCGTTGTCTACCGTATCACATGTAATGATTGCGATTCTAATTATATAGGGCAAACAAAAAGACATCTCGGCACAAGGATTAACGAACATCGACGCAATATCAAGAATTCAGCGAATAATTTTGCTGTTGTTAGCGAGCACAGAATTAATCTAGGTCATGAATTCGACTGGTCTAATCCTTCTGTCCTGCATAAAGAAAATAATAGAAGAAAAAGGGAAATCGCCGAAATGTATTTTATTAAGAAATTAAATTCCACAATTAATTTACAAAAAGACACAGAAAATTTTAGCACTACGTATGATTGTTTGTTTAGAAATTGATGTAACCTTCGACATACTTACTTGGCAATGTTATTAATTTTAGTACAGAGTGTTCTGTCAAGATATGACGACACAAACGAAACTCGATATATATATTTTTATCATGGTGACATAAGTTAAATCTCTCCAAATCATAATTTGCTCTTATATCTTAAAGACGAAATGCTGTAACTCGTTGTAAGTCTCTAATTTGCAGTTCCGGTTTCGTTTTAATTAGAGTGTCTGATTGTGTTTATATGTTTTAGAAAGTTCTAATTGTATTTTTGAAAAGGACCACAACCCGCATAGTTGAAACATCAAAATAAATATATATTAACAACTCTAATTTGAAGCCAGTGTTGTCAGATCAAATCAATAACCTCAGTTTTTCATTCCTGGCGAAGGAAATTAATTTTTATCGTGATTAACAAAGACTTCAGCGACCATTCTAGCTCTGATATTTTTAATAGGAAAAGCCTCCACCCATTTAGTGAAGCAATCTACGATAACAAGCAAATATTTGTTTCCAGATCTTGTCAAAGGAAGAGGACCAAGTATGTCCATCTGTATTCTTTCTAATGGAGCTCCAACATTATAAATTTGTAGAGGAGATTTCCCTTTTCCTGAAGGACCTTTCTTTGAAACGCAGATTTTACAGGTTTTGCACCATTCCTCAACATCCTGTTTGCAGGTTGCCCAGAAGAATCGTTTTCGAATTTTTCCTAGAGTCTTATTGGCTCCGAAATGTCTTCCTGTTGGAGAATCATGCGTCTCCTCTAATATTTCTTTTATTCGTACTCGAGGAACCACGAGTTGGAGAAAACTTGATTTTAAATTTGGAGCTTCCCATTTTTTATAGAGGATCCCATTTTTCACAATTAAAAAATCCCAATATGACCAATATATTAGAGTTGAAAATTAAAACAAATATAGTAGGCCAACTGAACGAGCAAAAAATAAGATGTAAAAATTTTTTTATTAATAGTTAAATAATTAAAATTATCATTCCGTTACAGAAACAATATAAATCGTAAACGTTTCGACTGCACTACAGTCTTTTTCAATACATAAAAGTTAAATATTAAAATACAAAGTTAAATGTTAAAAATACAAAGTTAGTTAAATATTAAAATATAAAGTTAAAACGATTTTTCGCTGTTGACCAATAGATGTGCAAGACGATTGGTCTGAGATGCCAAGTTGGAAAAAGAGGATAATCGTTGTATAAGCTTTTTAGACATAATGATCAAAGTAATAGATAATAAAATTTATTTAGATTGGTATCACAAAAAGACATTCTCAGGTAGATTACTTTCATTTTTTTCAAATCATCCGATTTGTCATAAAATAGGAACAATTTATAACTTGGTAGATAGAGCTATATTACTATCACATCCGCAATTTCACAAAAAAAATATAGAGAAAGCTATTAACATTTTGCTATCCAACGGTTATCCTCTTGATCTAATTTTCACAGAAATAAAACGCAGATTGAAAAATCTCTCAACTAAGAAATTCAACAAGTCTAATAACAACAATATAACAGATACTAATAATACTAATACTAACATTAAATATTTTGTCATACCATATATAGAATCAATATCTGAGAAAGTTGCTTCAGCAATAAGAAGACCTGACGTAGTGGTGGGATATCGTTGCATTAAAAAATTGAATGACTTCATAAAAGTTCAAAAGGACAGAAATAATTGCCCCACGAATTCTAATGTTATTTATAGATTGAATTGCAACGATTGTGACGCCACATATGTCGGACAGACAAAAAGACAGTTAGGAACGAGACTTAAAGAACATAAAAATAATATTAAATTAGACTCTGCTAAACATTCGGTTGTCACGGAACACATTCTAAACGAACAACATACATTTGACTGGGACAACACTAAAATTATGGATCATGAAAAGAATTACCATAAAAGGCTAATATCTGAAATGATCCACATTAAAGAACAGAAAAATGGAATTAATTTAAATAAAGACACCGAATTGTTAGACAGTAGTTATTTTGACATACTTAAAAAAATTGCTGAATTATAGTTTAGAAAAAACATTGGTAATAAATAAATACATCACGCTCTCTACTTTGACATTTGTTATTCAGACTTCGCAACACACACTTGAAAGATCGGGAAGAAGGACTTGTTAAAACGATAATGTAAGTTGAAAGATTTTTTAATTTTATCTGACATTGATTTAATTCGAGTAATATATCCGCAGCATGATTAAATGTCACATAACTTGGCATCTCAGACCAATCGTCTTGCACATCTATTGGTCAACAGCGAAGAATCGTTTTAATTTTATATTTTAATATTTAACTAACTTTGTATTTTTAACATTTAACATTGTATTTTAATATTTAACTTTTATGTATTGAAAAAGACTGTAGTGCAGTCGAAACGTTTACGATTTATATTGTTTCTGTAACGGAATGATAATTTTAATTATTTAACTATTAATAAAAAAATTTTTACATCTTATTTTTTGCTCGTTCAGTTGGCCTACTATATTTGTTTTAATTTTGTTAATTTATACGAGCCTTTCATTAATTAATTTTAGAGTTGAAATGTCCTCTCCGACTATTTCTGAGCGGGAGACGAATTGTTGTTTCCTTGGCACGAAGAATAAATGAAATGTCAGGATCTTGTCGTTGCATTTCACGCCTTTTCCAAATTTTCACCTTCAAACACGATACGAGAAACTGTTTGTTCCCTCTCCTCCGAATTTTTTCTCTCCACTTTTGCACAATATTGACAATTGTTTGATTCACAAAGTCTTCTAGGCAATCCGTCAGCATTATTGTGAGAAATCCTTTTACGATAGATAATCTCAAATTCGTATTGTTGTAATCTTTCCATCCATCGAGCTAATAGACGTTCCAAATCTCTGAAAAATAAAAGCCATCGTAACGAAACATGATCCGTACGAATTAAAAAATTTTGTCCCAAAAGATAATGACGAAAAAACTTTATAGAATCTATTATCGCTAAAAGTTCCTGACGAGTAACGCAATAGTTTCGTTCGGCTTTATTTAGCACACGACTAAAATAAGCAATTACTTTCTCTTCTCCATCTTGTTTTTGACAACACTGCACCGATTCCTATATTCGACGCGTCAGTATCTAATAAAAATTCTCCCTTTTCTCTCGGAAAGAAAAGAATTGGAGAAGAACATAATAAAAACTTGAACTTTTCAAAAGCTTTCTGACATTCATCTCCCCATACGTATTTAATTTGACCTTCTGTCAACATGTAAAGGGGCTTAGCTAAGGAAGAGAATCCTTTAACAAATTTACGATAATAAGAACAGAATCCCAGAAAACTTCGTAATTGTTTTTTTGTGTGAGATATTGGCCAATCTTTGACAACGGAAATCTTATCGGGATCTGTAACAACGCCCTCCGCAGAAACTACATGACCCAAATATTTTACACTTTTACTAAATAACACACATTTCTTCGGGTTTATTTTTAAATTTGCTTCTCTTAATCGTAAAAATACTGTTCTAAGATTGTTTATCATTTCAGTAAAACTTTTCCCAAAAATTATCACATCATCCAAATATACAAGGCAAATTTTTGATAATAAATTTTGTAAAACCTTTTCCATAAGGCGTTCAAATGTTGCAGGGGCGTTACACAACCCAAAGGGCATAAATGTAAATTGCCAAAGTCCTTTACCTATTGAAAAAGCCGTTTTCTCTTTGTCCTCGGGACGGATCTTAATTTGCCAATACCCACTTTTAAGATCAAGAGTGGAAAACCAAGAATTACCTGTTAGCTGGTCAAGAATGTCATCAATTCGGGGAAGGGGATAAGAATCCTTAATAGTCATCTCGTTTAATTTTTCATAATCAACACAGAATAGAACCGTCCTTCTTTTTAACCATGACAGCAGGAGAAATCCATGGACTATGTGACTCCTCAATTACTCCACGTGAACTCCTATCTTCCAAAATCTTATCGACTTCTCCCCTTATTTGAATCGGAATCCTACGAGGAACCTGTTTTATGGGAGGAGAATTTCGCACATTTACAATATGTTCTACAACATTACAATTTCCCGCAATAATGTTTTCAGAAAATAAATCATCAAATTCATTAAGAAAATCGACAAAACTTTCCTTTTTTATTTCAGTTAAATGTTGAGAATTCATTTCATAGAGTTCTTTCAAGGGGATCGGAACTTTTTTAAAAGAATCTTCAATTCTAGCTATTTCTTTTTTAAACGTCGGAATTCCAAAAAGCTGATTCAAAGATTTTTTCCAAATTTACCATTTTTAGAAAATCTATTCCCAAAAGACATTCATAATTTATGTCTGCAATAAACATTGGAATTTTTAACGAATATTTCCCTAATTCAACTTTAACTTCTGCCCAAAACTCTACACAAACTTTTTCTCCGGTGAGATATCTTAAATTAACAAAATTCTTACAAATCTTTCTTTTTTCTTTATCAACAAATTTGCTATTTATTATAGAAACATCGGAGCCCGTGTCAACCTTGAAAGAACATACTTTATCATCTACTTTTCCTTTAAAAATAAAATAATCATTATTCTTAATTCTATTAACATTTAATACAATTTCCGAGGAATTTTTTACGGAAGCCAAACTCTCCCCGGTAAGCTCGGCTAAACCAAGTTTTCCTTCTCAATAGGACATTCGTACCGGAAATGTCCGATTTTCCCACACGTCCAACATTCCCTTTGGCCGGCGCTAAATTTGTTGCCTGACCAATTTCCTTTTTCGTTATTTTCTTTCTTATCCTTTTCATCCCGTTCACCTTCTAATTTATTATTCTGCGCGTTCTTTTTTCCAATACTCGAAAAGTTTTTATTAAAATTAACATTTCCTCTCTTTTTCTCATAACCCTCCCCTTGAATTATTTTTATGGCCTTTGCCCTTTTAATTGCCAAACTCAAAGAGGTTATGTTTTCCAATTGTAAAGTTTGTTTGACAAAATTATCATATATCGCCGAAATGAATTGCGCGCAGGCGATCTTATCTCGGATTTCGTGTGGGCACTGGGGATACGCAAGGCGAACCAATCTTTCGAGTTCCGAACCTAATGTTGCCAAATCTTCCCCAAATTTTTGTTTCCGATTTGTAAATTGTACGTAATAATTTTGTGATAAGAGTCTTTCCCCAAAACGCAATTCAAGTTTTGATTTTAATTCATTAAATTCTAAATTGGACACGTCTTCTACCGTCTCTAATACTGAACGCGCTTTTCCTCTCAAACTCAAAGCAAGTGCAACAGTCTTTGTCGCATCATCCCAACTATTTGCTTGAGCAATTAAATTAAACTGCGAGAAAAATTCACGAAGTGATACTGTCCCGTCATAAGTATCAGGTTTTAATTTGAACCCTAATATCGCGCGAAAATCATTCTCTCTCTCATTTGAAAAGTGCGTACCCGAATTTCCACACGTTCTATTAATAGAAGGATTTAGCGGTAGATTTTGTGGTCGGCAATGAATCTCTTTCAAGGCTTGAAGTTCCTCGTCGTGACAACGCAGCATCGCCGCAATTTCGTCCTCTCGACGTGTCTGCTCCTGTCGCATCTCTCGCATTTCAAGAAGGAGAACCCGAAGAGCTGTAGATTCTGTTACCGCCGGTTTTCCTGCGACTTTCGGTAACGAGCCCGTTTGCTCTCTTGATTCCTCGCTGCCAGTCGTTCGAGACGGAGCTTGTGAACGGGTAATTCTCGGGGAATGTATAATTTTCGATGTTCTGTTCCGCTGCGGTGAGATGTTCCTTCGATCCGATCCCGGACGAGCCCCCAAAATGTTACGTCCTCCGTTCTCTCTCAAATCATTCGTACACTCTCACACACGCGGAACACGCCCGAAAAGGATAAAAACTCTTAAGGTGGTACTGAGTTTTAATATAAAAATCCAGTACAAAAGAACGATGCAATACAATAAGTAATATCCGCAAATACTCATTGGCCTCGAAAGCGTCTGCTCGATGCGTCAGCTAGACCAAATCTGTCATGGAGCCTAAAAACAACCACCGGGCGGTTGTCAATAAACAACCCCCCTTAACGATGAAGCTCCACGACGACACACAAGGGATGATATTCAGGGGATGAAAGATCAGGGACGTAACAATATGTATCATCCTTTCTTCATTTTCCGCCAACAATATCAGATCATTTGCATATGCTAAGCAGTGTATTTTTTCCTCTTCCAGTTTCACCCCTCCTCAACTTTTTTTTCTCAGTACCTCCTCTACATCCGCTATCAACAGATTAAATAAATGTGGGCTCATTGGGCAACCTTGCCTCACTCCCTTTGCCGTCTAAAAGCTTTCTCCCTCCTCCTTCCCCATTCTTACTTTGCTCCTCGTTTTTCTGTACACCTCCTCTATCCTACTTCTTAGTCCTTCTCTTATCCCCCTATTTTTCACTGCTTCCATTAACACCTCCCTGTCCACCGAATCAAACGCCGCCTTTAGATCTATGAAGGCCGCCACTACCTTACCTCCCATCTTATTCACTTTTCTATTCACCAAGTAGTTTAGCACATAAATACTGTCTATCACCCCCATTCCCTTCCTAAAACCTGTTTGATTCTCCGGTATCATATTTTCCTCCTCCATTTCCTCTCTTAACCTTTCCGTTAGTATCTCCACGTATATCTTGTATAACGTTGGCATCAATGTCACCCCTCTGTAATTTTCCACCCTATCCCTTGTTTCTTTTTTTACCAGTGACACAATTATCCCCTCTTTTCACCTCTCCGGCCGTCCTTCCCCTCTCCAGACTCTGTTGTATATTTCCCATACCCACTCTTCTATCTTCTCCCCTCCATATTTCCATACCTCACTCGATATTCCATTCTCTCTTGCTGACTTTCCTTTTTTCATTTTTCTCAATATCCTCTTTACTTCCCCCCTGCTTATCTCCTGTTCCTCATCCCTCTCTCTTTTTTCTTTTTTTCCTCTTACAACTTTAATCTCTAACCCTCCCAATAAGTCTGTTGGCGCGAACGCGTGAAGGAGAGCGCGTATTTGAGAGCCGAAAAGAAATTAGTCACCTTTTTAAAAATAACACAGAGTTTAATTGACACAACTTAGACGATACAATAATTATACAAAAAGTTCCAATTAGATAGCCGAAATCGTTTTCAATGTGCGTGTGCGGTTAATATTAGCGGTATTTTCTAAGCGGTTTGACAGCGGTTTTGCGTGAGAGAACTCGACAGACTTCGGCGCGCAATTTTTTGGCGCTTCTTTTATCGGTGCGGTGCTAAAGCCCCACTAATTTTACTGCGCCAATTAATTTTCGTAAATTTGAAAACGGCGAAGGTGACACGAGGGCGCTTGTCATAATTGGCTACCCACGATCTGCTTGGAATAAGTACGCGCCTGGCATGCGCAAAACGTTCGATAACATGATCGATTGGCTATCGGAAGCCACGTGATTGCGCGGCGCATGTCTCTTATAATGCTGATTAGTACGGTATCAAATATTTCAGTTAAATTTCGTTGCGAAAGTTTACATATTTTTTACGCTAATCCTGATTTATTGCCTGCGTGTTTATCTCAAGCGAATCTTTTTTAAGCGGTTTTTTTGTATATTTATATACGCAAAGTCGATTTTCAAGACTAAAATAATTAACTAAAATTGATTATTATAATTTTCTTTGCATCTTTGAACAAAGTCCATGAAGTATTCCTTTCATTTATCCGCCTTTATCTCTTCATTCACTCCTTTCCTCTTTTTCCTTTCCCTAGTTAGGAAAGTTTATGATTTTCCATACCTCTCCTTCCGTTTTTGCCTCTATCGCCTCTTTGTACCATCTTATCCTCTCCTCCTCCCTTTTTTCTTTACAAATTAGCTTGTATTTCGCCCTTGCTTTTTCTGTATCCTTCTCCTCTTCCTCCTCTTTTCCTCCATTCCCTTAGCTTTTTCTTCACCTCTTTCCTCTTTTCTTCACATTCCTCGTCCCACCACCCTTTCTTTTTCTTTTTCCCACTCTCTTTTTCTCCTTTTCTCAATTCCTCTTCTATCCTTCTATTTTTCCTCTAACTCCTCTTCTATTCCTTCTTGCCACCCTTCTACCCATTCTATTTCCTCTCTTATTCTTTCTTCTCCGCTCTCCGTCTATCTCCCCCTTTTTCTGATTACTTTTCCTTCCTTCCTTTTCTTCTTTTCATTACCTCCTCTTCTTTCTAACGTCACGATCAATGGGTGATGGTCCGATTCTATGTTATTTCCCACCTCCATCTTCTTTATCTTTTCTTTTACTCTATCTTCTCCCACCACGTAATCGATCACCGATTCCTCTCTTCCTCCTGTATATGTATACTCCCCCTTCCTATCCCCTCTTATCCCTTCGTTGAAAATCCCTCCACCCTACCTCTTCCAGCTCTTTTATCAGCTTCTTCCCCTCCTCATTAACTTTCTTGTCCTTTGATCTTCTTTCCTCTTCCTCCTCTCCTTTTATCACTCTTCCCCTATTTCTGTTCTTGCGTTAAAATCTTCTCCTAAAATCGTCCATTTATTTTCTTCTTTTTCTTCCATCCATTCCTTCATTTCCTCCATTTTCCTCTCTATGTCCCCCCGTTAATGTATATACCTATTACCCTCCAATTCTCTCTTCCCACTTCTATATCCGCCATCATTATTCCCTTTTTCTTTTCTCCTATTTTTGTTACCTTAAACTTCCCCCTCTCCTCCTTTACTCCCATAATTATTTCCCCCATCGGTCTTCCTTTCTTCTTTCTCTTCTTTGCTGCTTGCTTCTCCCATCTATATCCTTTCGGTAACTTCTTTTTAATCGCCTTCCATTCTCTTTTTTCTATCCATGTTTCCATCATTACCACCACCTCCCAATCTTTTATTTCCTTCCAGAAATTTTCTTTTTTACTTTTCAACTCTGCCCCCCCCCCCACATTTCAAAAACTTATTTTCCATTCTTCTTTTATTTCTTCTCCTTTTCCTTTCTTTCCTCTTTCTTCTTCATTCCTGTCTCCATCTCCCCTTTTCCTTCTTCCCTTTTCTTCTTTCTATCCCTCTCTCCTTCTCCTTTCCTCCTTTCTTTTCTCTTCCCCTCTTCTAATCCATTTTTCCTTTTGTTCCTTTCTTCACTCCCCCTTCTTCCACTTCCATTTTCTCTATTTCTTCTCTAATTTCTCCTTTCCAATTTTTAAGTACATCTTCTTCCTCTTCCCATCTCTACCAAACGTAGTTGATTTTAATCCTCCCATAGCTTGTCCATACCTTGTTCCCTTTCTTCTTCTCTTCTTCCGCAATCTCCATTAGTTTCTGTTTCATCTTTCTTTCTTCCCATGTTAAGTTGTCCTCTATCCTCATCCTCTTTCCTCTTAATACTTTCTTCCTTTCCACTACCTGTCTCTTTTGTTCTCTGCTGCCTAATTTTACTACCGCCATTTCTCCTTCCTTTCCCTTCTTTCCTTTTAACTTTTTTATCCATTCAACCTCCGTTTTCGCTCCTATTTCTTTCATTATTTTCTCTACTCTTTCCTTTATATCTTCCTTCCCTCCTTCCATTTTTCTTATTACTATGTTATTTTTTCTTAAAATTAATTAATGAAAGGCTCGTATAAATTAACAAAATTAAACAAAATTAAATCAAATATAGTAGGCCAACTAAACGAGCAAATAAATAAGGTGTAAAAATTTATTAATAGTTAAATAATTAAATTAACATTCCGTTACAGAATCGATATACATTGTAAACGTTTCGACTGCACTACAGTCTTTATCAATACATAAAAGTTAAATATTAAAATACAAAGTTAAATGTTAAAAATAAAAAGTTAGTTAGATATTAAAATATAAAATTAAAACAATTCTTCGCTGTTGACCAATAGATATGCAAGGCGATTGGTCTGAGATGCCAAGTTATGCGACATTTAAACATGCTGCGGATATAATACGCGAATTAAATCAATGTCAGAGAAAATTAAAAAATCTTTCAACTTACATTATCGTTTTAACAAGTCCTTTTTCCCGATATTTCAAGTGTGTGTTGCGAAGTCTGAATAACAAATGTCAAAATAGAGAGCGTGATGTATTTATTTATTACCAATGTTTTTTCTAAATTATGATTCAGCAAATTTTTTAAGTATGTCAAAATAACTACTGTCTAACAATTCGGTGTCTTTATTTAAATTAATTCCATTTTTCTGTTCTTTAATGTGGATTATTTCAGATATTAGTCTTTTATGGTAATTCTTTTCATGATCCATAATTTTAATATTGTTCCAGTCAAATGTATGTTGTTCGTTTAGAATGTGTTCCGTGACAACCGAATGTCTAGCAGAGTCTAATTTAATATTATTTTTATGTTCTTTAAGTCTCGTTCCTAACTGTCTTTTTGTCTGTCCGACATATGTGGCGTCACAGTCGTTGCAATTCAATTTATAAATAACGTTAGAATTCGTGGGGCAATTATTTCTGTCCTTTTGAACTTTCATGAAGTCATTCAATTTTTTAATGCGACGATATCCTACCATTACGTCAGGTCTTCTTATTGCTGAAGCAACTTTCTCAGATATTGATTCTATATATGGTATGACAAAATAAAATTTGCTATCCAACGGTTATCCTCTTGATCTAATTTTCACAGAAATAAAACGCAGATTAAAAAAATCTCTCAACTAAGAAATTTAACAAGCCTAATAATAACAATATAACAGATACTAACAATACTAATACTAACATTAAATATTTTGTCATACCATATATAGAATCAATATCTGAGAAAGTTGCTTCAGCAATAAGAAGACCTGACGTAATGGTAGGATATCGTTGCATTAAAAAATTGAATGACTTCATAAAAGTTCAAAAGGACAGAAATAATTGCCCCACGAATTCTAACGTTATTTATAAATTGAATTGCAACGATTGTGACGCCACATATGTCGGACAGACAAAAAGACAGTTAGGAACGAGACTTAAAGAACATAAAAATAATATTAAATTAGACTCTGCTAGACATTCGGTTGTCACGGAACACATTCTAAACGAACAACATACATTTGACTGGAACAATATTAAAATTATGGATCATGAAAAGAATTACCATAAAAGACTAATATCTGAAATGATCCACATTAAAGAACAGAAAAATGGAATTAATTTAAATAAAGACACCGAATTGTTAGACAGTAGTTATTTTGACATACTTAAAAAATTTGCTGAATCATAATTTAGAAAAAACATTGGTAATAAATAAATACATCACGCTCTCTATTTTGACATTTGTTATTCAGACTTCGCAACACACACTTGAAATATCGGGAAAAAGGACTTGTTAAAACGATAATGTAAGTTGAAAGATTTTTTAATTTTCTCTGACATTTATTTAATTCGCGTATTATATCCGCAGCATGTTTAAATGTCGCATAACTTGGCATCTCAGACCAATCGCCTTGCATACCTATTGGTCAACAGCGAAGAATCGTTTTAATTTTATATTTTAATATCTAACTAACTTTTTATTTTTAACATTTAACTTTGTATTTTAATATTTAACTTTTATGTATTGATAAAGACTGTAGTGCAGTTGAAACGTTTACAATGTATATCGATTCTGTAACGGAATGTTAATTTAATTATTTAACTATTAATAAATTTTTACACCTTATTTATTTGCTCGTTTAGTTGGCCTACTATATTTGATTTGTTTATTTTTTCTTTCTTCTCTCTCCTTCCATTCTAATTTCTTTCCTATGTCTTTTATTTTCCTCATTATTGTCTCATTTATCCCTTTACTGCCTCTTTCACCTCCCTCTCTTTCTCTTTCTTTCTTCCTTCCTCTTTTCTCCATTCTTGCTTCCAAATCTATCACTTTTTTTTAGGCTCTATTTATTTACTGCCTACACCTACTCCTTACACTTATTCCCTTTTTTCTACGTGTCATTTTCCGCCTACCTCTTTCACCTTTTACTACTCTTTATTTTCCCAACCCTTTACCCCTTTTCCTCTCTTATCTTCTCTATCAATCCTTCTTTTTTTCATGCACCCTCTCACCCACTACTTCAAATTCTCCTCGCCCTTTTTCTCACTCTTTCCTCACAAATACCTGCCACACTTTTACACACCTGTCACTCACACTCTTACCGGAACCGGAAGCCAATAAAACATTTTATTAAAAAACAGATTCAATAAATATAAGTACATGTTATATATATACTTATATTTATTGAATCTGTTTTTTTAATAAAATGTTTTATTATTATCATATAAAATATAAGTCTAAATTATTTAATTAATTTTATATTTATTTATGATTAATTTAATTTATTCTAGTTATTTTTGTACGAGAAAAATACTATCACGGGTATACGTTTTATAATGAACTAATATATTTATCAGATAAGAAATATATGTCGGCTCTCAATATTATAATAATAATAATATATGAATTTTAAATCGGCAAATAGAGCCCAAGCGCGAAAAATTAATTCTTCGGAACTGTATCTCTTGGTTTGAGATTACTAAGTTCCATATATAAATTAATTTCGAACTTACATATGGAGAAAAATAGGTGAGAATAGGCCTTGAAAATAGGCCGAGAAGACATATGTAAGTTCGAGATTAATTTATATATGGAACTTATTGTAAGTCTAAATTGTTTAATTAATTTTTAGTTTTTAAATAATTAATTTAGTTTATTCTAGTCATTTTTATATGAGAAAAATACTATCACGTATACGTTTTATAATGAATTAATATATTTCGGGAGTCGAATTATATATTTTTAATAATATAAGTGTTCAAAAATTATATTTGACTTTTAATTTTAATTATTTTAGCAAAGAGTTTCGAAATCTCTTACACACATAATGAGGATTTTTTTATCCATATAATTCGCAATTAAGTATATATCTTAATTATTAATTAAATTAAATTAAAAATTAAATTAAATTAAGTATATATCTTAATTATTAATTAAATTAAAAATCTCTTGTAGAGATTATTCCAATTTTATATCTTGGCCGTGTCCAAGTAAAATTTGGTGCCTTGTGCACAGGTATTTAATTCTAACGAAAAAATTTAGTTTCGTTTAGAATAACGCACTGTCATCCGCGATTTGGCTCTTATTGCCTATCTCATATATGTTAAATTTATATTTATATTACAGAGCCTAGTTAAACTCTTAATTTATACACGCTGGCTTAAAGGCGTTTATTTACCAACATTAATATATATAACAGAGAAAAGTATAGAATCGAAAGGATCTGAATAGCTCAGTTGGAAGAGCAGTCGCCCGGCAAGCGAAAGGTCTCGGGTTCGTTTCCCGATTCTGCGACTTTCGGATCTATATTTTTCTCTCGCATTTATTTCTTTAGGGGGAATAGGGGATACATGGAATTAAAAATCTCTTGTAGAGATTATTCCAATTTTATATCTTGGCCGTGTCCAAGTAAAATTTGGTGCCTTGTGCACAGGTATTTAATTCTAACGAAAAAATTTAGTTTCGTTTAGAATAACGCACTGTCATCCGCGATTTGGCTCTTATTGCCTATCTCATATATGTTAAATTTATATTTAATTATTAATTTTAATAAAATAAAAATTAAAATTAAAGGTCAAATATAATTTTTGAACATAAATATATTAATTCATTATAAAACGTATATCCATGATAGTATTTTTCTCGTACAAAAATAATTAGAATAAATGAAATTAATCATAAAAAAATAAAAAATTAATTAAAGCCGTGAGCAATGACTTTGAACACGGCTATTCCCGCACTGTGCCGCCGCAAGATGGCGGCGTGCGATCGGCCACCTCGCGCACAGAAAACGCGCATAAAGCCACTTTGCCTGCACTTGTAATACAAAATAGTATGTGTATCACATGCGTATTGATTCGTTTACTTGTGTGGGGTGGTCGCACTCGTGACCAATTGTCAACTTTCCGCACTTGATACACAATATATGGTACTATTGCGCTTATCGGAAACACAACAATAAAAGCACTACAACATATTGTTACATATTCTTATCCCAAAAATTGTTATATATAAATATTTAATACAAAATATTTTTAAAAAATGTAATATAAATGTAAAAGTAGAGATGAGGAATCTCTCTTTTGAATTTCGCGGCCGGCCGACGAGGGCCGACCGGTCGTCTATTCGAAAGGAGGGGTGACAGAGACAGAGACAGAGACAGACGAGGAAAGAGAGAGGCGGAATACCGGAGCATACCGGAGTATATCGGAGCAACTAGAAAACAAAACACGCCACGAGATAGAAACCCCGAGAAGAAAACTATTGGAGCGAGAAGGGACAGCACTTTCGATTCTTCATTTATAGGTCGGTAATGTGCTCCCGTTATGAATTCAAAAGGTACGGAAATATGACGCCGTCCCACGGGCACGGTGCTATCCCACCTTTAGGTTAGGATTCGTATGTTATGTTTAAATTTAGTTATGTTGTTACTTTTAAAATAAACCTTCATTTATAGAAACATTAATCGGCCCCCCTTTCTTCCTCACAAGAAAAAGACTCGGTCGGAGTGTAAATCCCACTCTTACATAAATATAAAAATTTAAAATAAATAACAAGAAATGTTAATAAAAGTCTGATATATGCAATTTTTTTAAATGCAATAAAATATAATGTATGAATTATATATTTGATTGTATTTTATTTTTGAGATCTTTTTTATTTTAAAGTTTTTAATGCAGTACGATTACTCATCTCATGTGTGTGGGATAAAGATATATAATAATATGTATACAATGTACAGTAAACAATAGCAAGCAATGTACATATAAACATACATTTAAATATCTTTTCTATAATTTGAAGTTAATAAAAACTTAAATTTATGTAATTGCTATTGTTTCTATACATATCTAATAAACAACACGAATTAATATAATTCGAGTGGATCGCAATTTAAACTAAGTTAAATGATTGCGTCGCAAAGTGACCTCAACCATATTATAGGAAGTATACTTGTACTATAGAATATTTCTTATTTTATATGCAACTTTGTTTATTATGTGTTTCTATACTTGTATCTTGTAATTTGTTATCTATTACTAAATATTTTTGAAAATAGTACATTGCAAAACAAAACCTATCTGATATATTAACACTTTGCGACGCAATCACCTCAGTTCAAATTGCGATCTAATAATTTGCAATGCACTATTTTCAAAATAAAAGTATAACATAAAATAATTGTCACAATAAATTTAATATTACATATATATATAAAATATAGAATGGGTCCCTCCAACGCCCATTCTCGTGAGAACGCAACCAATATTCTTTTATCGTCTCTCCGTTTTTATATGTTATACTATATGTTCTATACAATGACAATTGCAGATAACTTCTACCATCTTATTTTATGATTGCTTATTTTTGCATAATGGCAGTAATAAAAGCTTACAAAGATAATGAAAAATATTAATTCGGGAAAGGCAATAATTTGTTACTTTCTAGATTTTTAATTAAATGGAGTCTCATGCATTTAATGTTACTGGAATATTTTTTATTACAAGGATTTCCTTTCAAGGCTACAGTTGTAGCGAAAGCCGCAGCATAAATTCCACAAGAGGTGCAATCCGGTTGTGTTTGCACTTCTTCGAAAATTATATCATATTTGATCTTAGGATAACAAAGGCAAATATATTCTTTTTCTTTAGCAGCCAATGTTTCGTACGTAGTACCAGATAAGTTGTCGTACACGTGAAGTTTGGTGCCATCAAAATAAATACATCGCCAATGATCTGTGCAATTTCCACCTATAATTTGTAAGCTTTTATTGCTACTTCAATTATATGCGGGTATTCTATATATAACATACTTTGTGTTTCAAAACAAGAAGTTTCTCTTATTACGCGTAAAAATAGATCTAACGATTCATCATTTAATTTACTCTTTATGGGCAATACATTTTTCTTCACTAATAAGAGCGAAGGTATTATATTATCTAACATTTTTCTTTGCCTTTTTATCTCATCCTCAGTTAGATCTCTTTTTTCGTTTGAGTAATCAGTTATAATGCAATCGTCATCTTGCTCCATTTCTGGAATAGCAACAGTGGTAGTAGTGTTTTCAATAACACTGTCCACTTTTATGTCATTTTTTTTAGCTACTTGTGCTTCGATGACATACTGCGGTTCTCGAATAGGCATATTTCTTGCCGCTCTACTATCTATTATTTCAGGAACCAAGCAATCTTCGTAGAATCGTGTAAGCAGTGATAACATTTTTGTTTCCCAAAATCTGTTATCATGTTCGACAATTGTGTACTTCAATCCAAGGGGTGTCCACACAGCAAAAATGCAATAATTTCTTTGCGTTATGTGGAGCTGTCCCTGTACTTAGAAGTAGTACATGTGTCTTTGATTCATTCGAGTGTCATCCGTTTTATCATATATTCTA
This sequence comes from Nylanderia fulva, assembly GCF_048542155.1. Taxonomy (NCBI): domain Eukaryota; kingdom Metazoa; phylum Arthropoda; class Insecta; order Hymenoptera; family Formicidae; genus Nylanderia; species Nylanderia fulva. Next base: position 18,914 of record NW_028190873.1, read on the forward strand.
TGAATGTCTGAAATCTTATTGAGCATTGCAGTGGTGGGAGACACTTGCCGCGCCGCATAAGGACATTTAATCTCAACGATAGTATCGTCTCCGACAATGCCATCAAGCGTCGCAGCAAGATATGGAATATTTTCATCAATAAATATTCCACTATTATAAATTTTTATCCCCAACTCCTCCTGCAATTGCTCACGTGCTACCATTTCTTTTTCTTTACCCCACTCAACAGCCGCATTCGTCAATTGAGGAGGATAAAGAATTGTTTTAATTAAATTTTTGCACAAAGTTGTTTCTCTTCTACTACAAACTTTTCCAAAGTTTGAAGCAGTGAGAAGATTTCGCCGTATGTTTGCCACACCGGATTTTCATGCTGATCTCGTGTAGCACACTCCAATACAGCACGATACTTTGCTGATCTTTTAACATTTGATAATGATTAGATTTCAGTTGTTCGTACATATAACCTTCTATCATCTGGCCGTTCCGCATTTGGTCCATAATCTTTATCAGACGTTAAAGTTTTAACGTCTGAGTTCCGTTGGAATTTTACCGATGATCTTGCATCAAGAAAAACAAACAAGAAAAAGAGAAATTGCAGAAATGTTTTATATAAAAAAACAAAGTAAAAGGCATTAATTTACAGAAAGATACGGAGAATTTTAGTGGGATTTATGATCGTGTTTTTGACGCTATTTAAATTATTTTTATTTTTACCTATTTATTTATTTATTTGACTTTGTTATGAGGTTTTAGATTGCAAAAGACACATTAGTTTTGTCTCGATTTTCTTAACGCGTAGTGACTAAGATTCTTGCTAACTGTTAACATCTATTTATTTCTTGCTTACTTCTGTCAATTCTACATTGTTCATTAAAACAATGGTGAATATTGTCGGTGGTATGCAGTGAATTTGATTTACTGTATTAATTTATTATGCGTTTACGTTTGATATGTAACATATTTTTGTATATAAATTTATAATTATTTGTTGCGATAAAATGTATTAAAATTATAATTATTTTTATGTAACTTTTTATAAATTTACTTGAAAAGGGCTGCAATGACAGCCGAAACGTTGTATTTTAACTAATTATTTATAATAAATGATTGCCAGTTTGGTCGACTTTTACCATTGAGAAAAGATTTTTGTTAAAGTTTTAGCAAAATATTTAGTTGTACGAACAGAGAGACCTAATTCTTTTGCTGCGTGTGCGCGTTCCTGATAAGTATTATTTTTTTTATATTCCGATTTTCTACTATTTTGGTACGTGCAGGTGGCTCTTTACCCATTACACGACAAGTAGAACTGAATGTTTCCCAAGTATTAAATTGTACTACAGAAGCTTTTACGCGTGTTTCATAAGAGATCCTCTTCTTGCAAAATGAATACGTTTGCCGCCAATAAATTTACTAATAATTCCATTGCAACTTTCCACGGAATTACTAGTAAATTGATATAATAAACTGTCAGTATTTTCTATAATGCGTTTCATTGCAACTTCTATTTTTAAATATAATTCTGCCTTTTGTAATTGGGGCACAAGATTTTCTTTACCTTCTTTTCGTTCACCAGTACAAAAATATTAAAGAGAAAGGCAATCTTTATTCTCACCAAATACATGGCTAGGTATATTTTGTAAATTATTTAATTAATCCAGCAATTTTTTGTTTCCAAGATGCTTTACTATTGCGGCAAAACGTTACAGCCTTTACTATAGCGTTTCGAATTTTCATCGAGCTGTTCGAAACGATTTGTTTTAATTTTGCGATATTTCTACCACTATTACTACCTGCTTCGCGTACTTTATTACATAAATTGCGGAGAAGATGATTTGTGCATTCAATTTTCTCCACAACAATATTCGGGTATAGTGGAAAATCTCTCAATTTTTTTGCTACATTACTATCTCCGTCGCCAATATATTTACTATAAATTAATCCATGCATTTCTAAGCTATGTCGAAAGCCTTCAAGGATTATATATATCGCTTTCCATACTTGTCGAGCTTTGATTATTTCCCCAATTTTTATAACATCTATGTTCTTTTGGTTTTAAGGAAAGTTTAGCTGCTCTTGCACAGATGATACAATATTTATTCCGGACACCGACAAATAAAACTTTTTTTGAATAATATCCCGTAATAATAGCTGCTCCAGATGGAGAATCGTAACTACCAGTACGATAGGATCTCTTCATCCACAAGCCGTCTGTTATCACGGGTATATGCGGAATGCCGTCTATGACATCTCCTTTTTTAATTGCCAAAGGTTTCGACATTTTCGACGTCTTCAATATCTTCAATATTACTTTGCATTGTATTTTCCAATTCCATTAGTGTACATGCATCTGCAGAATTATCAAGAAATGTATTTAATGACTGTGGTGTGAACGCATCATTATCTGTCATGACATTTGTATTTTCCAATTCCATTAGTGTACATGCATCTGCAGAATTATCAAGAAATGTATTTAATGACTGTGGTGTGAACGCATCATTATCTGTCATGACATTTGTCTCATCTGTATATGCGTACGGCTTGTTTATCGACAAACTTGTCAAATTTTCACAAAATTCACGAACGTCTGATAAAGATCCCATAGAATTATCATCATCATTGAAAATATTTTGTACTGATTGAAATTTCTGTGTCACGCATGCATCGACAGATTGAGAAAATGTATCCATAGAAGGAAATGTTTGCGATGTCGACGTGTCATCATCTACATTTCTCTCATCCTTGTATGCATATAATTTATTAGACGTACTTGGAATTTCCAACTTTTTTTCGATAATTTTTTCTTCATTAATGAAAGAATTCTTTCTGCATTGTCGTAATAAACGCATTTTCTTTTTTATAGAGATACGTTTTGCCGACCGAATTGTCTTATTAGCAGTATGTTTAGACATAATGATAGTATTATATATAATTTCTCTCTTATATGTCTAAAAATACTAACTAAAAAAAAAATAATATTATACTCCAAACAACAATCAATAAAAACAAGAACTCAGTACTAAGAATAACACTCTGTACACTGCACTTTACTAAACTGCAATAAAAACTAACCAGTATACGATATATATATATATGTATATATATATATATATATATTGTTACGTCCGCGACCACCCTTCTGATTATCTCGAAGAAATGTCGCGCGCACTCAAACTCTCACACGCCGGAAATGAATACACTCGCGTAGTAAAGCAATAAACTTTAATATTAGAAGCCAATAAACCGTAGCGATACAATATAATATTACGTGCATTAATCCTAATGCAAATATATCCGCCGATCAGCTGTCGGAGGATACGTCCTCACCGCACGACAGCTAGACCAGAACAAACGCATCGATAGACATAAACAGCTTCTTAGCGACGATAGAAGATCCTGATAGAAGACCCTGATAGAAGACCCTGATAGAAGACTCTAATAGAAAATCCTGACGATCGTATAATACAGGGATGTATCGTCAAACCGGGCGGGACACGGACATAACACTTGCCCCCTCCTCTTCAAAATTGTCGTCCCGACAATTAATTCAATAGGACAGATCCAGAACAATTCCTTACAGGAACCTCGCCGAATTACAGTCCCCGATGTGACTCCATGTTCTCCCCGAACTGCTGTTCTAGGTACAACGAACTGCACACCATCTTGGGTCCAATCGACTTCATTGATTCCAGGAATTTTCCTCAAAGTCCTAAAAATTCTTCAGGCAAGAGAGGGGTAACATTCCGTGGACCCAACGCCCTTTTAAAGGACTCCTCAAGCCTCTGCCTCGGCATTTGCCCAAAGCCCCCGGGAAAAACCACGGATCAAAATAACCACGGGGTGAGGCAGTCTTCGTCCCTTTTTTGTGAGGTAGTCTTCATCCCTTTTATCTCTTTCATCTTCATCAGGTCCTTTTTCTTTTTGTTGCCAAATAAGATTTTCCTGAAAAACAAATCTTACGGCAGAAAAATTGAAGAATACACAATTTTATTAAAAGTACAAGTAACCTATCGTGGGTTCCGATTCTAATGCAAGTTTCGACTATAAAAAGGAGCTAATCTATCCGAATGCACAATTTTACATTTGTGCTTATTTGACCTTATGATTCCAAAAACCACATCGCTAAGCTTTTTGATTATTTTATAAGGCCCCTCCCAATTACTTTGTAATTTAGGAGATTTGCCTTTTACTCTATGAGGATTATAAAACCATACTTCTTGACCAATATTAAAATTAATCTTCCTAGCTCTACGATCATGTCGTATTTTAGAACGAAGAGATTGAAGATTCAAACGCTGACTAGCACTTCTGTGAATATTGTCCAACTTTTCCCTCAATCTGTGTACATATTCTTCGGAAGAATTATCTTTTTTATCTACTGGAGGACTCCCTCGTAATAAATCCAAAGGTAGTCTTAAGTCTCGTGCGAAATACAATTCAGCAGGGGAAGCACCCGTAGCTTCATGTTTCGAAGAACGATATGCCAACAAGTACATATGAATCCAGTCATCCCAATCCTTCTGATCTTCTGAAACAAATTTAGCCAAGTAATTAAGAATCGTTTGGTGATGACGTTCTACCTGCCCATCTGACTAAGGATGTAGAGCAGTAGTCCTCGTCTTCCTAATCCCTAAAAGATGTGTTACCTCTTGAAAAATTTTAGATTCAAAATTTTTACCTTGATTGGTATGCACTTCCAATGGAACTCCATGTCGAGAAACAAATTGTTTCACGAAAACATCAGCTACCGTTTTTACTTTAATATTTTTTAAAGCAAATGCCTCTACCCACTTGGTAAAACAATCAATAATCACTAACAAATATCGATTTCCAGCTGTGGTAGTCGGAAAAGGGCCAAGTATATCCATTTGTACCCTCTCAAATGGAAATCCAGCATCAAATACTTGAAGAGGTGACTTCCCTTTTCCTGATGGACCTCTCCTTGCTACACAAACCTTACAGGAACGGCACCAATCCTCCACATCATTCTTACATGTGGCCCAATAAAAACGCTTTCGGATCTTCTCTAACGTCTTATTTACACCAAAATGGCCACCAGACGCAGAATCATGAGCCTCCTCCAAAACTTGATTGATGAAGTTCTTAGGAACAATAATCTGGAAAATTTCTGATTTAAAATTAGGGGATTCCCATCTTTTATATAAAATTCCATCTCTAATAACCAAAGCATCCCAGTAGGACCAATAAACTTTCGCAGAAATATCTCTATTAATTTCTTGCAAATCAGGACGTCTATTAATTTCTTTCCCTTAAAGGAACATTGAAATAATAGGATCTTCTAATTGTTTATTCCGCCATTTCTCTGAACTATTTTCTCCAAGAATAATTCTAGCAACAGAATTTTCTTTCAATTCTACTTTGGCACAATAAACACAACCGAGTTCTGAACAAGGGCGTCTTGACAAACCATTAGCATTCTGATGCAGTCGTCCTTTTCGATGAATTATTTCGAACTCGTACTGTTGCAATCTCTCTAGCCATCGAGCTAATTGTCCTTCTAAATCTTTAAATGACAAAAGCCATCTCAAAGAAATATGATCCGTTCGAATTTGGAATTTCCTTCCATATAGATAATGATGAAAAGACTTCATTGATGCCACAATTGCTAATAATTCCCTTCGTGTAATGCAATAATTCCTTTCTGCTTTATTCAAGACTCGACTGAAATAAGCGATGACTTTTTCTGAACCATTCTGAACTTGCGATAATACCGCTCCTATCCCATGATTCGAAGCATCCGTATCCAAAATGAATTGTTCGTGTTCCTTTGGAAAAGATAAAATTGGCGAAGAAACTAATCTCTCTTTCAATTCATTGAATGCCTCTTCACAAGATGAATTCCATTCAAATTTTACTTGATTTTCTGTAAGAACAAATAACGGTTTAGCTATCAAAGAAAAGCCTTTAATAAATTTCCTATAATAAAAACAAAATCCTAGAAAACTTCGAATTTGTTTCCTATTCTGAGGAACAGGCCAATTTCTGACGGCAGAAATCTTCTCAGGATCTGTCGTAATTCCATGTTCAGAGATAACATGACCAAGATATTTTACTTCTCTTCCAAAAAGCGAACACTTCTTAGGGTTCAATTTCAAATTTGCTGAGCGAAAGCGAAGAAAGACTTTCCTCAAATTTTCCATTATCCCCTCGAATGTTTCACTGAAAACAATCACATCGTCAAGATAAACTAAACAGATCTTTGATAAAACATCTTGAAGAACTTTCTCCATCAACCGTTCAAAAGTAGCGGGGGCATTGCAAAGTCCAAATGGCATGACAGTAAATTGCCACAATCCATTTCCCACAGAGAAAGCCGTCTTCTCCTTGTCTTTGGAGTCCAGCTTTACTTGCCAATACCCGCTCTTCAGATCCAGAGTAGAGAACCAAGAATTTCCTGAAAGTTGATCCAAAATATCTTCAATTCGAGGCAATGGATATGAATCTTTCACCGTGACAGAATTCAGCTTCCTATAGTCGACGCAAAATCTTAATGATCCATCTTTTTTCTTTACTATTACGACAGGAAAGACCCACGGACTTTTAGATTCTTCAATAACTCCCTGAGACTTCATTTCTTTAATGATTTTATTGACTTCCTCTCTTAAATGAATCGGAACTCTACGTGGAGCTTGTTTAATCGGCCTAGAATCCGTAACCTTAATATCGTGTTTTAAAATTCCACAGTTCCCTGCAATCAAATCCTGAGAAAATACATCCTGAAATTCTAATAAGAAATTGGCAAAAATATCTTTTTGAGAGGAATTCAAATTTTTAGAATTTTCCCCGAAAAATGTCTCAAGAAAATCAGGGACTTTCCCTTTAATAATTCGAAAACAAGAAAATTCATTTTTATTATTCTCTTCAATATTTCCAAATTGGGATTCAAAAACTTTTTCTAAATTTATTTTTTCAAGAAAATCTATCCCAAGAATGCAATCATCAGAAATGTTAGCAACAATTATAGGAATCTCTACTTCATGCTTTCCTAATTCAATCAAAACGTTAACTTTATATTTTACTCCAATTAATTCCCCTGTAGGATATTTAAGATAACAATTGTTTATTTCCAAATATTCTTTCGATTCTTTCAAAAATCCCTCTCTAAGAATAGAAACATCGGAACCCGTATCTATTTTAAATCGACAAATTTTTCCGTCCAATTTTCCTTTATAATAAAAATTATTTCTAGTTCTACTTATTTTAGCACATTGTAAAACATTTGGGGCTATCACGCAATTAGCCGAACCTGCCCCGCGAAGTTCGACTAAACCTTGTTTTCCGTAAATGACGGACATTCAGAACGGAAGTGCCCCTCAGCGCCGCAATGCCAACATTCCTTTTTCGCATTCGGACCGTTCCTTTGAAAATATTTATTATTATACGACTTCCCTTTCTCGTTATGTTTCTCTTTTGTTTCCTCGTTTTTCTCTTTGTTCTCAAATTTATTAAATTTATTAAATTTATTATATTTATTATATTTGTTATATTTTTCAAAATTTTGATTTGGGAAATTTTTATTTTTTTGAAAACTATTTTCTTGAATAACTTTTACTGCCATTGCTCTCTCTATGGCAGATTTTAATGAAATAACGCTTTCTAATTGAAGAGTTCTCTTCAAAAAGCCGTCTGATATTGCAGTAATAAATTGTGCGCAAGCAATTTTATCTCTAACTTCATGAGAACACTCAGGATAGGCTAATCGCGACAATCTGTCTAAATCCGCGCCAAGAGAAGCCAAATCTTCCGAACTCTTTTGTCTACGATTCGTAAATTGCGCGTAATAAGACTGAGCCGAATGCCCTTCACCGAAACGTAATTCTAATTTTGACTTTAAATCCGCGAACTCTAAATTTTCAATCTCCGAAATTCCATTTAAAACGGTCCGCGCTTTCCCTCTTAAACAAGCGGCAAGAGCCAAGGTCTTTTGAAACGAATTCCAACCATTAGCTCGCGCTATAAAATCGAACTGGGCAATAAATTCGCGCAAGGGTACACTCCCGTCAAAATTCTCGGGTTTGAGCTTATATCCGAGCTCAAAATTATTGTGTAAAACATTGTTCGATTCGCTATTTCTACGTGTGGTGTTGTTCGGAATTCTATTATGTGTGTGACTTAGCTGGTTATTTTCCGATGAGGCGAGTCTTTCCTGTAATCGGTGCAGTTCCTCGTCCCGCTGTTGCAGCATCGTCAAAAATTGAGCCTGCTGTTGTGAGCGTTCCTCTCGCAATTCTCTAATTTGTTCCAACGCCTCCTGTAAAGCGTCCACGCGCTCGGGAGTTTCCTCGCTGTTAATCGCTCGAGGTGGAGTCGACTGTTGTTCTTCGCCGATCATTGCTCGTGACGAAGCTTGCGAACGAGTAATCCTCGGAGAATGCACCAAAGACATCGTAACCTTTTCACCGCACACACACACGAAATATTTGTCCTTTTTTTACTACGGTTCGTGGCTCGTGTTACGTCCGAACGATCCCGGACGAGCCCCCAAAATGTTACGTCCGCGACCACCCTTCTGATTATCTCGAAGAAATGTCGCGCGCACTCAAACTCTCACACGCCGGAAATGAATACACTCGCGTAGTAAAGCAATAAACTTTAATATTAGAAGCCAATAAACCGTAGCGATACAATATAATATTACGTGCATTAATCCTAATGCAAATATATCCGCCGATCAGCTGTCAGAGGATACGTCCTCACCGCACGACAGCTAGACCAGAACAAACGCATCGATAGACATAAACAGCTTCTTAGCGACGATAGAAGATCCTGATAGAAGACCCTGATAGAAGACTCTAATAGAAAATCCTGACGATCGTATAATACAGGGATGTATCGTCAAACCGGGCGGGACACGGACATAACAATATATACAGGGTGATTCAAAACAACCGTTTGTCCTTAAAATGTCGTATTCCTGACTCAATTCTAAGACGATTTTTCCTTTGCCAAAATTTTATCCGAAGCTTAGTTTTTGAAATATAAAAAGAAATAGTTAGCGAATTACAGCACGAGTACGGGCGGTAATCAGGAGCGGGGCACCACATTATCCGACGCGGGCGATTACGTGGGCGCTCGAAGCGATCAGCTGTTTGTTACACGCGGCGTTTGTGTGTGTGTGTGTGTGTGCGTGTGTGTGTACGCGTATACACACACACACACACACACACACACTCTCTCTCTCTCTCTCTCTCTCACTGATTCTTACCTTGTAGAGATGTTTGATGTCCTTTGACGAATAATTGTTGCCTGACTGGATACAATCCGATATTGACACACTGTGACACACTGCATGATGAAATCATTTTTTTGTAATAAATTCTATTGACACTTTGACTCACGCACTTGATTAAAAATTATTGTAATAAATAACTGATTACAAATTACAACACATAATCACAATCTGAGAGAATTTTCTCTTAGAATTTGCCCTGAAAATTGTGGTAATCGTAGGATAATATTGTATGGAAAAATTTTATTAGAATTCCTCTAATTAATATTTATCACATTCAAAATAATAATATCTATCACAATAAAATATGAAACATGTTTTATTAATTTTACTAAACCGTAAAGTAAAATTAATGAAATATATTTTATATTTTTTATTGTGATAAATATTATTATTTTGAATGTGATAATTATTAATCAGAGAAATTCTAATAAAATTCTTTCCATACCATATTCTCTTACAATTACTATAACTTTTAGGGTAAATTCTAAGAGAAAATTCTCTCAGTGTTTTGATTAATTATTAAAAATTACTTGTAAAAACGCGCGGCGCGCACAGCACACGTTACTCGATGCGGACGGCAATAGTTTACACGGCAAGGACACGACAATCATAATCACAATCTAAGAGAATTTTCTCTTAGAATTTACCTAGAAAATTATGGTAATCGTAGGACATTATGATGTGGAAAGAATTTTATTAGAATTTCTCTACTATTTATCATATTAAAAATAATAATATGTATCACAAGAAAATATAAAATATGTTTGATTAATTTTACTATACAGTTTAGTAAAATTAATCACACATATTTCATATTTTATTGTGATAGATATTATTTTTAATGTGATAAATATTAATCAGAGAAATTTTAATAAAATTCTTTTCATACCGTATTGTCTCACAATTACCATAACTTTTAGGGTAAATTTTAAGAGAAAATTCTCTCAGTGTACCGATTAATTATTAAAAATTACTTGTAAAAAGGCACACGTTACTCGATGCGGACGACAATTGTTTACACGGCAAGGACACGACAACAGACTGCGGCGACGGACGACGCGACGCGTCGCGACGCTTCGCGACACGTCTAGACGATAACAATAAAAATTATAACGTAAAAAATTATAATACGTTATAATATGCCTTTTTTAATAACATAATTATTATACGTTTTAATACATGTCTCGCGTCAATCACATGTTCGGCAACGCCGCGTGATTGTTATCGTCTAGACGTGTCGCGAAGCGTCGCGACGCGTCGCGTCGTCCGTCGCCGCAGTCTGTTGTCGTGTCCTTGCCGTGTAAACAATTGTCGTCCGCATCGAGTAACGTGTGCCTTTTTACAAGTAATTTTTAATAATTAATCGGTACACTGAGAGAATTTTCTCTTAAAATTTACCCTAAAAGTTATGGTAATTGTGAGACAATACGGTATGAAAAGAATTTTATTAAAATTTCTCTGATTAATATTTATCACATTAAAAATCATATCTATCATAATAAAATATGAAATATGTGTGATTAATTTTACTAAACTGTATAGTAAAATTAATCAAACATATTTTATATTTTCTTGTGATACATATTATTATTTTTAATATGATAAATAGTAGAGAAATTCTAATAAAATTCTTTCCACATCATAATGTTCTACGATTACCATAATTTTCTAGGTAAATTTGTGACGACCCGTTTTGTCGTCACTAGAAGCCGCGCAAGCACGAGGCCGACCGTCCGCCCGCGCTCATATAAACGGCCCCTGTCGGGGCCACCACACATCGAACACGTGGGAATTTGCCTTTTCGCCCCACCCGACCGGACCGCCCCACTCCAAGTTAGTTGGAGGGGGCTGACCGACGGGTATATAAAGCGGCGCAGCCGAGACTTCGACACCAGTCCCGTCCTGGTCTCTTGAGCGTACTCAAGGACCACTCCTCACCTCCGAACATCACCCCGGCCGACGAGCGTTCTCGTCGGGTAGGCCGAGCGTCCTCGGTCACCGGATCCTCTCCGAACAGCACCCCGGTCGACGAGCGTTCTCGTCGGGCAGGCCGAGCATTCTCGGTCTCCGGATCCTCTCCGAACATCACCCCGGTCGACGAGCGTTCTCGTCGGGCAGGCCGAGCGTCCTCGGTCACCGGATCCTCTCCGAACATCACCCCGGCCGACGAGCGTTCTCGTCGGGTAGGCCGAGCGTCCTCGGTCACCGGATCCTCTCCGAACAGCACCCCGGTCGACGAGCGTTCTCGTCGGGCAGGCCGAGCATTCTCGGTCTCCGGATCCTCGCCGAACATCACCCCGGCCGACGAGCGTTCTCGTCGGGCAGGCCGAGCGTCCTCGGTCACCGGATCCTCTCCGAACAGCACCCCGGTCGACGAGCGTTCTCGTCGGGCAGGCCGAGCGTCCTCGGTCACCGGATCCTCTCCGAACAACACCCCGGTCGACGAGCGTTCTCGTCGGGCAGGCCGAGCATTCTCGGTCTCCGGATCCTCTCCGAACATCACCCCGGTCGACGAGCGTTCTCGTCGGGTAGGCCGAGCGTCCTCGGTCACCGGATCCTCTCCGAACAGCACCCCGGTCGACGAGCGTTCTCGTCGGGCAGGCCGAGCATTCTCGGTCTCCGGATCCTCTCCGAACATCGCCCCGGTCGACGAGCGTTCTCGTCGGGCAGGCCGAGCGTCCTCGGGCACCGGATCCACTCCAAACATCACCCCGGCCGACGAGCGTTCTCGTCGGGAAGGCCGAGTTTCCTCGGTCACCGGATCCTCCGAGAGCCACCGACATCTTGCGGAGCTCGCCCTTCTCAGGGCGCCCGAATCCAAGGCGGTTTACGGAGCTCGCCCTTTTTAGGGCGCTCGTATCCACGCCGCGTTGGGTAAATTTCGTCCGCCACGCTACTATCTTAGTTATAAGTCGTGTCCGCGTCCGTATGATTTGGTCGCGTTTTGTCCGTCGCGTTATTATTTGTAAACCTTTAGTTATAAGTCGTGCCCGCGTCCGTATGATTTGGTCGCGTTTCGTCCGTCGCGTTATCATTTGTAAACCTTAGTTATAAGACGTGTCCGCGTCCGTATGATTTGGTCGCGTTTCGTCCGTCGCGTTATTATTTGTAAACCTTTAGTTATAAGTCGTGCCCGCGTCCGTATGATTTGGTCGCGTTTCGTCCGTCGCGTTATCATTTGTAAACCTTAGTTATAAGACGTGTCCGCGTCCGTATGATTTGGTCGCGTTTCGTCCGTCGCGTTATCATTTGTAAACCTTAGTTCCAAGGCGTGTCCATGTCCGTATGACTTGGTCACGCTTCGTCCGTTGCATTCCTTGTATTCCTTAGTTATAAATTGTGTCCGCGTCCGTATAAGTTGGTCGCGGTCCGCACTTCCTGCGATTCTCCTCTGTACGCGTAGACTAGATAATAAGCCAACTCTTGCAGGGCGGCTTCAATAAACTCTGTTTTTACCAGAACGATTGGCGTGGTTATTGCGAACCTGAGTCTCCCCCCTCTTCCCGAATCCTGGCACCGACGAGCCGATCCGTGGCGTCGGGAAAGGAGCCCCGTTACATGGCGCCCGAACAGGGACCTGACTCGACCGTCTGAGACTCCGGTTCGCAATCCATATGCTCGGGTGGATATACCACCTAGACAAAGAGAAAGCCGCCCGTTATCTCGCCGACCGCGACCTCGACCCGGAAGGGAGATTAGTCAACCTCCGCCGCCGCATCAGAAACCACGTGATGGCTACCCACGCCGACACCGGAGCGTCCGTAACACTCCAAGTACCCAGCCGCGAAGACCGTTATCGGAGTGCACGAGGAACCCCCGAACCACCCGAAGCCGACCCGGCGAAGGCCCTTAACCAGATACGCAAGTGGGGCTGCCATTTCGAGGGTAAAGACCCCCTCGCGTTCCTCGAGCATCTAGAGGAACTCAGTGTGGCCTATGGTCTGGAAGACCACCATCTCTTAATCGGGCTAGCCGAGCTGCTAAAAGGCGAGGCCCTCCTGTGGTGGAGGAACACCAGAGAACAGTGGTCCACCTGGACCGAATTCCGAAAAGATTTCCTCGCCCAATACCTGTCGCCCGGGTATAAGCGACAATTGCGGCGAGAAATACAAGGCCGGCGACAAAAGCCAGGGGAGGCTTTTACTCGATACGCCACCGCCGTGCAAACCATGATGCGTCGGGCCGGCGGTTACACCCGCAGGGACCAGCTCGAACAGCTGTACGAAAACGCTGACCCAGAGCTCCAGCTATACATTCGGTTAGACGAACTGCACACCGTCTCCGAACTATGTAGCCGCGCCGCTGAGTGGGAGGAGATCCACCGGCGCCGTCAAGAACAACGTCGCGAGGTCTCCAGATCTACCGAGGCAAACCTCGCTGCAGCCACATATGACCGCTCGAACTGCTGCTGGCGGTGCAAGCAGCGAGGACACACCCGACTCGATTGCCGCCGCCCAGCACGAAAGTTCTGTTCACAGTGCGGGAAGGATGGCGTTCTAACACGGGACTGCCATCCTCCGGCGGGAAACGGTCAGCGGGTCGGAACCGAGGAGGCCACCGCCCGACCCGCGTCCAGTTAGAGTACACGCCACGGCCGCACCTATTAGTCCGGATCCGCCGACTCACCGCCTGGGCGCTTCTCGACTCCGGATCGGAGGTGTCCTTTATAAACGCCACCATGGCCGACCGCCTGTCCGAACACGGCCTCCAGATCCGGCCATCCGAAGAACCGGTCAACCTGGCCGACGGCTCCAGGGCATCCACCTCCGGCTCAGTCCGACTCGCCCTCCGGATCGGCCCTCGCTCTGTCCGCCACCGTTTCCAGGTCTTGGATAACCTTAGCAGCGAGGTCCTCATCGGGGTCGACCTGTGGGCTCGATTACGCCTCACCCTGCCGCCTCCGCCACCCGATCGGCCGAAAGAGACGGCCCCAATCTATTTGGCAACTATCCACGGCCGATTATCAGCCGGGATCTCTCCACGTTCGCCCGAAGAGGACCAGCGCTTCCGGCAGTTTCTGGACACCGAGCTTCGGTTATTCGAATCCGTGCGGGGACCCACCGACCGCGCCGAACACCGGATCAGACTACGACCCGGGGCCCCGATAAAACAGCGGTACCGACCGCGTAATCCAGCCATGCAGGCCGTCATCGATAGCGAGGTTAACAAGATGCTAGACGCCGGGGTGATCGAGCCCTCCGGCAGTGCCTGGAGTTCCCCCGTGGTCCTCGTAAAAAAGAAAGATGGGGGCCACCGGTTCTGCGTGGATTACCGCAAACTGAACCAAGCTTCTGATAAGGACGCCTACCCACTGCCGCACATCCTCGCTACGCTCGACAAGCTCCGTGGGGCCCAGTATCTATCTACATTGGACTTGAAAGACGGATATTGGCAGGTGCCACTAGACTCGGCCAGCCGCCCCGCCACCGCCTTTACGATTCCCGGGCGAGGACTCTATCAATTTAGAGTCATGCCCTTTGGGTTGCACTCAGCACCGGCCACGTTCCAGCGGTTGCTGGACAGCGTCCTCGGCCCAGAATTGGAGCCCAATGTATTGGTCTATCTCGACGACATCATCGTGGTCAGTCCTTCATTAGAGGCTCATATGGAACACCTGGCCGAAGTCTTCAGACGGCTACGACAAGCGCGCCTCCGCCTCAACCCACAGAAGTGCCACTTCTGTTGCAGTCGCCTCAAATACTTGGGGCATATAGTGGACAAAGACGGCATTCGAACTGACCCAGATAAGGTCAGTGCAGTGGCCGCCTGGACAGCACCTACCACTGTCCGTCAAGTGCGCCAATTCCTTGGAGTCGCCTCCTGGTACCGTCGCTTTGTACCAGACTTTTCCACCACCGCCGCACCATTGACACGCCTGACCCATAAAAGGGCACGCTTTACTTGGGGACCGGAGGAAGAGAAGGCGTTCGACGAGCTGAAACGGGCACTCACCACCGCGCCGGTTCTGGCCTGTCCCGACTTCAGCCGACCGTTTACCCTCCAGACCGACGCCAGCGCTTGTGGGCTCGGGGCTGTACTCACCCAAGAACTGCCCGAAGGCGAACGCGTCATTGCCTACGCCAGTCGCACCCTAAATAACGCCGAAAGAAACTACAGCGCTACAGAATTGGAGTGCCTGGCGGTGGTTTGGGGAATTCGCCGAATGCGCGACTATCTAGAGGGCTATCACTTCACGGTCGTCACCGATCACCAGTCACTCCGATGGTTGCAACGTTTGGAGGCTCCCACCGGCCGCCTAGGGAGATGGGTGTTCGAGCTCCAGCAGTACGATTACGAGATTCAATATAGAAAAGGAAAACTGAACATCGTAGCCGACGCTCTCTCCCGTCAACCCGAGGCCTGTGTCCTCCAGACCGTCCCAGATTGTCGATGGTACCGTCGCATGTATCGCGAGGTGCAACAACACCCGGCCGACCATGCGGACTACCGGATACAGAACCGCCGGCTATTTCGGCACCTGCTGCACGATCTCAACTTTCACGACTCGCCCAGTGAGGAGCAATGGAAGCAATGCGTCCCGAGGCCCCAACGCGCGGAAATACTACGTCGGCTACATGACGACCCGACCGCCGGACACTTCGGAATCACAAAGACCATTGCACGGGTGGCCCGCTTATATTATTGGCCAGGAATGTTCCGCGACGTCACTCGATACGTCCGTGACTGCCGGAACTGCGCCACCCATAAAGCCGCACAAACCCGGCCAGCCGGGAAACTTCGGGCCACCAATGTCACGCATCCGTGGCAACAAGTCTCGATTGACCTGGTCGGACCATTGCCACGGTCGACCAGTGGGCATACCTGGCTGCTAACCATGCAGGATCGGTTCTCAAAGTGGGTGGAGATGACACACCTCCGCCAGGCCACCGCCGCCAACGTCACACGAGAAGTCGCCGGGCGCATAATATATCGCCATGGTTGCCCGGACACCATCATCTCTGATAACGGGACTCAGTTGCGATCGCACCAGCTCGAAGGGTTGTTAAGATCCTTCGGGATCAAACACCAGACCGCTCCCGCCTACGCCCCACAGTGCAACCCGGTCGAGAGAGCCAACCGCACCATAAAAACTATGGTGGCGCAATACGTGGAGGGCCGGCACCGCCGCTGGGATGAGCACATCCCCCAGCTCCAGTTTGCTTTCAATACCGCGCGGCAAGAATCCACGGGATATACCCCGGCCTTCCTGATATACGGCCGGGAGCTACAGTCGCCGTACCCTGACGACCGACGTCCGGTAACCGCCAACGCCGCCCCCGGAGCAGTCCGACGCCGCCTCGAAGACGCCTACGAAATCGTCAGGATCAACCTGGCTCGCGCGTTCCAACACCAGCAGCGAAATTACGACTTGCGCAGGCGTGACTGGCGTCCAAAAATTGGGGACCGGGTGTGGAAGAAGGAACACCCGCTATCGAACAAAGAGCGGGGCTTTAATGCCAAGCTGGCACCAAGATTTGGTGGCCCGATGACGGTTGGCCGCATCATCTCCCCCGTCATCATGGACCTGAAGGACGACCGAGGTCGGTGGCACCGACATGTCCACGTCCGAGATTTGAAGCCAGCCTCAGAACCGCCGCCCGCGGACAAACCGTAGGAGGGCACTCCTCATGGCCCGCGCTCTTCCGCTACCCGTTCGCGATTTCCCGACCGAGCACCGAGAGCGGCACTCTTCATAGTCCGCGCTTTCTTTTCGCGTGGCTGTCCGGCCGAACACCGAGAGCGGCACTCGTCAGGGTCCGCGCTTTTTCGCTACACGTTCGCGAGCTCCCGACCGAGCACCGAAAGCGGCACTCGTCAGGGTCCGCGCTTTTTCGCTACACGTTCGTGATTTCCCGACCGAGCCCCGAGAGCGGCACTCTTCATGGTCCGCGCTTTTTTTTCGTGTGGCTGTCCGGCCGAACACCGAGAGCGGCACTCTCCACGGTCCGCGCTATACTCCGGAGAGGTATAAAAGACGGGCGCTCTCAGCCCCGAGTCTATCCTCGCCACGATGGGAAGCCCAAAAGCTGACCAGTCTCAAGGAGACCAACCGTCCGTTTCCGGACGAAACAATCCGTCCGTTTCCGGACGAAACAACCCGTCCGTCTCCGGACGAACCAACCGGCCGGTGCCTCGGGTGGGGACCTACATCCAACGGTCCGACGTGGAACAACGGAGCCGGAAAATGGCGTTTCTCGCAGCACCTCCGCCACCCCCGAGCCACCGTCGACGACCACGGGTCCTCTCGGACTCGCCAGCCTCCGCCGTCATCACCGTCGCCGCCGCCACCAAGCCTACAACGACACCGACCGACGCACGTCGCCCAGCCCGACCACCATCACGACCGACACATCAATCAGACGCCGTGTGCCGATCGACCACGCGTCCACCGGCACCCTCCACCGCCGTGCCGCCGACCATCGCGCAACGACCGGCGCCCCCTACAGCGGTGGGCCAACCGCACCCCGTGCAGGTTACCCTGGGGAACGGACGAACGGTCGACGTTCCGTTTTACGCCGCCACCATCTCGCGGCGATATAAAGTGCGCACCCCGGACGGCCGCTGGATCATCCGATTCAATCGGCGTGGTCAGCCACGGATGATCCGCCGACTACCTCACCCCCCGTAAAAAGGGAGGGTGATGTGACGACCCGTTTTGTCGTCACTAGAAGCCGCGCAAGCACGAGGCCGACCGTCCGCCCGCGCTCATATAAACGGCCCCTGTCGGGGCCACCACACATCGAACACGTGGGAATTTGCCTTTTCGCCCCACCCGACCGGACCGCCCCACTCCAAGTTAGTTGGAGGGGGCTGACCGACGGGTATATAAAGCGGCGCAGCCGAGACTTCGACACCAGTCCCGTCCTGGTCTCTTGAGCGTACTCAAGGACCACTCCTCACCTCCGAACATCACCCCGGCCGACGAGCGTTCTCGTCGGGTAGGCCGAGCGTCCTCGGTCACCGGATCCTCTCCGAACAGCACCCCGGTCGACGAGCGTTCTCGTCGGGCAGGCCGAGCATTCTCGGTCTCCGGATCCTCGCCGAACATCACCCCGGCCGACGAGCGTTCTCGTCGGGCAGGCCGAGCGTCCTCGGTCACCGGATCCTCTCCGAACAGCACCCCGGTCGACGAGCGTTCTCGTCGGGCAGGCCGAGCGTCCTCGGTCACCGGATCCTCTCCGAACAACACCCCGGTCGACGAGCGTTCTCGTCGGGCAGGCCGAGCATTCTCGGTCTCCGGATCCTCTCCGAACATCACCCCGGTCGACGAGCGTTCTCGTCGGGTAGGCCGAGCGTCCTCGGTCACCGGATCCTCTCCGAACAGCACCCCGGTCGACGAGCGTTCTCGTCGGGCAGGCCGAGCATTCTCGGTCTCCGGATCCTCTCCGAACATCGCCCCGGTCGACGAGCGTTCTCGTCGGGCAGGCCGAGCGTCCTCGGGCACCGGATCCACTCCAAACATCACCCCGGCCGACGAGCGTTCTCGTCGGAAAGGCCGAGTTTCCTCGGTCACCGGATCCTCCGAGAGCCACCGACATCTTGCGGAGCTCGCCCTTCTCAGGGCGCCCGAATCCAAGGCGGTTTACGGAGCTCGCCCTTTTTAGGGCGCTCGTATCCACGCCGCGTTGGGTAAATTTCGTCCGCCACGCTACTATCTTAGTTATAAGTCGTGTCCGCGTCCGTATGATTTGGTCGCGTTTCGTCCGTCGCGTTATTATTTGTAAACCTTTAGTTATAAGTCGTGCCCGCGTCCGTATGATTTGGTCGCGTTTCGTCCGTCGCGTTATCATTTGTAAACCTTAGTTATAAGACGTGTCCGCGTCCGTATGATTTGGTCGCGTTTCGTCCGTCGCGTTATCATTTGTAAACCTTAGTTCCAAGGCGTGTCCATGTTCGTATGACTTGGTCACGCTTCGTCCGTTGCATTCCTTGTATTCCTTAGTTATAAATCGTGTCCGCGTCCGTATAAGTTGGTCGCGGTCCGCACTTCCTGCGATTCTCCTCTGTACGCGTAGACTAGATAATAAGCCAACTCTTGCAGGGCGGCTTCAATAAACTCTGTTTTTACCAGAACGATTGGCGTGGTTATTGCGAACCTGAGTCTCCCCCCTCTTCCCGAATCCTGGCACCGACGAGCCGATCCGTGGCGTCGGGAAAGGAGCCCCGTTACAAATTCTAAGAGAAAATTCTCTTAGATTGTGATTATGATTGTCGTGTCCTTGCCGTGTAAACTATTGCCGTCCGCATCGAGTAACGTGTGCTGTGCGCGCCGCGCGTTTTTACAAGTAATTTTTAATAATTAATCAAAACACTGAGAGAATTTTCTCTTAGAATTTACCCTAAAAGTTATAGTAATTGTAAGAGAATATAATATGGAAATAATTTTATTAGAATTTCTCTGATTAATAATTATCACATTCAAAATAATAATATTTATCACAATAAAATATAAAATATATTTCATTAATTTTACTTTACGGTTTAGTAAAATTAATAAAACATGTTTCATATTTTATTGTGATAGATATTATTATTTTGAATGTGATAAATATTAATTAGAGGAATTCTAATAAAATTTTTTCCATACAATATTATCCTACGATTACCACAATTTTCAAGGCAAATTCTAAGAGAAAATTCTCTCAGATTGTGATTATGTATTGTAATTTGTAATCAGTTATTTATTACAATAATTTTTAATCAAGTGCGTGAGTCAAAGTGTCAATAGAATTTATTACAAAAAAATGATTTCATTATGCAGTGTGTCACAGTGTGTCAATATCGGATTGTATCCAGTCAGGCAACAATTATTCGTCAAAGGACATCAAACATCTCTACAAGGTAAGAATCAGTGAGAGAGAGAGAGAGAGAGAGAGTGTGTGTGTGTGTGTGTGTGTGTGTATACGCGTACACACACACGCACACACACACACACACACAAAACGCCGCGTGTAACAAACAGCTGATCGCTTCGAGCGCCCACGTAATCGCCCGCGTCGGATAATGTGGTGCGCCGCTCCTGATTACCGCCCGTACTCGTGCTGTAATTCGCTAACTATTTCTTTTTATATTTCAAAAACTAAGCTTCGGATAAAATTTTGGCAAAGGAAAAATCGTCTTAGAATTGAGTCAGGAATACGACATTTTAAGGACAAACGGTTGTTTTGAATCACCCTGTATATATATATATATATATATATATATATATATATAATAAAATATTTTTTGCAGCAATACCGCTACCGTCACTGGGACTACCCGTGCCGGTTGAGCACGTGCCGGGTAAGCACGTGCCAGAAGGAGAGATTGCTGTGCTGCACGACCTACCGATGCCGGTGCACGGCCTACCGGTGCCGGTGCATAGTCTACCGACGCACGGCCTACCAGTGCACGGCCTACCGATGTACGGCTTACCGCCCAGGCCTGGATGCATTGTTGTAATGCTTAACGCACGACAAGCAGTAAGTAATTTTTTAAAATATTATTTCATATATCAATCAAAATTAATATTGGACGCTAGTGGTGAAAATAAACTTGGCAAACTTGATTTCGACATAACTAGCAATTTTATTTAATTTTTTCACGACGTTTCGACCATTTGGTTGTGGTCCTTATCAAGTGAAAATTCTATAACATAATATTACACAATCGTTTTTACCAATGTTGAAACATACAAGAAACTATCTAAATGTTAAGTTAATAATATAAATATAAATATTATAAACATACCCATTAATTAAACTGAGATTAACGCAACATCACACCGGTCTTATTTAAAATTAATAGTTAAAGTGTTCCTCTTTTATTTTTTAACTATTAATTTTAAATAAGACCGGTGTGATGTTGCGTTAATCTCAGTTTTAATAACATTTTAATAACATTAAGGTACACAATAGTAATTATTCAGTCATTAGTAATCATAAATTCGATAATGGTCATGATTTTGATTGGTCCGCTCCTGAAATTTTACATCATGAGAAATATGTACAAAAAAGAGAAATCGCGGAGATGTTTTTTATCAAAAAATTTGACAACACAATCAATTTACAAAAAGACACGGATAATCTAAATATTGTTTACGATAAACTAATAAAGGTCGTTTAGTTTGATCGAAGTAATGAGTATATAAAGAACTTGAAACCAACACAATAATATAGTTAATTGTTTCACATTATATCATGTCACATTTTAAGATCAGAAATTAAGTTTCTATATAGAAAGTTGTGTTTTAGGTAGGATACATATTAATGTGTGGAAATATTTATTGTTACTCAGTTACTTTTTAATTAATTTTTTAATTTTCTAATAATTGTCGTTATTATAATTTGTAGCACTTGATAAGGGCCGAAACCCATGGCCGAAACGTCGTAAATATTAAATAAAGATTATTAAATAGCCAGAGTTGGTTGATTAAATTACTACCATTTATATAATGTTGTTGTGACTTTGATTAGTGTTGGTAAGGGAGTCACTTATGTGCTCTGCTTCCTTCCTGACGATGGTCACCGTTAGGGAGACACTCCGACGGCCGGACAGTGTGAATAGGGAGGAGAATAACATTTAATTTGTTTTGCGGATTGTATGTATATGAGGTTTATATTTTTATAATTGTAACGACTATTTTTGATTTCTTGAATTTTTTTGTATGTTGTAGCTACTGAAGAAGACCCAAAATGGGTCGAAACGTTTAGAATTTAATAAATGAGCTTTATTTGAGATCTCATTTCAATTTATTAATTTTGTGCATGACATCCGCACAGGCTCCGATTGCCATCGATATTTCATTTAAATTCATTGACTTTCAATGTATCCGTGTACTACAGATACGTTGACGACATCTTCACGATTTTAACACGCTCTAAGGTTAATGAAATGTTATCAGTTTTTAATGCGTACCACCATCGCCTAAAATTCGCTTATGAAATTGAAAAAGACAATTGTTTAAACTTTCTTGACACGAGTGTCATCAGATGTAATGATGGAGATTGATCACTAATTGGTATAGGAAGCCCACTTTTTCGGAAAGATATATCAATTTTCTTTCCGCGCACCTACTTAAATATAAAATTAATTGCATTAACAACTTAGTCAATAGAGCCATTCTACTGTCTGACAATAAATTTTATAATGACATAATTTAAATTATTTTAAAGACATTCTAACCAATAATAATTTTCCATTTCATGTTATTAAAAAACATATTAAAAAAAGATTACATGTAATTAATAATATACTTATACAGCGGTATATATACAGCGTTCTGACATTGTAATTTATAGATATTGAATTTGCTTCTTACAAAGTATACATTGTTTATAATGTTTTTTAACAAGAAATATTTTAAAGAATTTTTATCGTCTCGACATAGATGTAAGTGATCACTATTAATTTAAAAATCAAATATCCAATATTCAGGCTAGCACATTAATTATTTCACAACTCATTACATATCATTATTACATCATGGATTACAAATCAGACGTTTATTTAAAAGAACTACAGAAATCTGATGTTCGGGGTTAGGCTCTTTAACGACTAATTTGAATGATCAATATTCGTAATTCAAGCCAACAATTATAATGTGTTATACTGCGTTTTTCATATTATAAGTCTATATATTTTACATGTATGATATAAGTTCTGTCTTTCCAAATTATTTGATTTATGGATATGTTAGCAAAGCGATATTTGTATTGATAAAGACTGTCGTACAGTTGAAATGTTTACTAATTATCATTTGTATTAATTTCATGACGTAGAATAAATTGTTAACACCTAATTAATTAGCTCGTTAAGTTGGCCTTTTTAATTTATAACTTATTTTAATAATATTACTAATAGTTTTGACAACAAGAGAGATGAAAATAACAATAAAAAAATTTGACATGTCTTCACATATTATGTTACCGTATATCAATAATCTGATGGATAACATTTCTAAAACTGTTAAGAAAAAGGATTAAAAATAATTTAAGTGGGATAGAGGCAGGATTCGGTCTACACGAGGCAAAACGAGTTAAGAGACGGTTTGCGGGTGTTGGCTGGGGGTGGGAAAGAGGCCCAAAAGCCCAGTGGCACTAGCGCGTGGCGACATTCGAGGACGAATGTCAATGCAGGACGGCCGAGAGTAGTATCGGGACTCCTCCATAACGCATGAGTGGGTGATGCGGAGAAGGTTGGGCAGAGGGCCTAGGTTGCTTAATGGTTAGAGCAGTCGCTCGGCAAGCGGAAGGTTCCGGGTTAGAGTCCCGGTCTAGTCACCCGATTCTTTTTCGCAGATCCCACATTTATAAGATTCAAAAAATTAAACACGCTAATTAAACGTGGTAAAGATGTATTATCGAAGATGAACAAAACGAATGTAGTATACAGACTAGATGTAAGTTGTGACGCTGTTATGGCAAACAAAAGACTTTGTTATAAGAAAAAAAACATCAAAAAAATATAAAAGACAAAAAAAACCATGGGGGGTCATAAACATAAAACCCCAAGGGAATAGTTCCCCATGGTTAGCCATTTTTTTTACATCCGAAAAAATAGACGAAAAAGAATCAAATGTTTACAAAAAACAACAAATAAAAATTAAAAAAAAAAGTGAAAATTAAGGCCAATTATCGGTGAAAACGGTGTCAGTCAAATTTCCATTTTTACTTAAAATTAAAAACTACAGTCTTATATTTAAAAAAGAAAATTTCAATCTTTTTATAAACTTTTTGACCCCCCCGGGGGCTTCTTATATAATTATTGAAATATAAAATTTTTCCCATTACATAAAACAAATTTATTAATTTTAAAAAAGATTTTTGGCAATTAACGCTTTTCAATCCGTCCGTCCAACAAAGTTCGCCTCATAGATCCCTGTTTTTTTCGTCTCGGAAGTTCATCGTTAATTCGAGAATTTAACCCTTCCGAGGCGCTGCGTTAAAAAAAATTACCGATCAACGATCCAAATTTAAAAATGTTCCCCAAAATTTTGGGAGTACTTCCTTTATCGTTCTTTGACATTTTGCATTATTAACATTATTAAAGGAACATAAAAACCAACAATACAGAAAGACAGCTCTTTAAAATTACTTGACGGGAGCGGGTGTTTATATTGTCTAAACTATTTTTATCTTAATTCCTTTGTCCTTTATTATTTCTTGTTCGAAAAAATCCAAAAAAACAAAATCGCCCCTAAGAACTCAGTATTTTTTTTTAAATTTGCCATTTTTTTTTCCTTGATATTGCCTCAAAATAGTTTTTAAAAAATTTTTCTTTGGCCATGATTTTAAACATGCCCCAAATTTAAAAAAGTAGATTTTCTTTTTTTGTTTCAAAAAAATGAATGTTTTTTTGAGTCCAATCTAATATTTTTTTTGTTTTTTCTTGGGTCTGAATTCCTTTTTTTTGGCCTACATAAGTGCTTAAAATTATTGAACATCTTTAACCACATTAAAATTGCGGATTTTATTTTATCTTTGCGTTTAAAATAATATTACCGTTTTTTTGAGCTCAAACCCTCCATACAATTTTTTTTTTACCGGGAAACATCATTTTGAACCCATCTTAAGGAATGACAAAAATTTTTTTTGCCGAGTTTTCCTATCTTTTTTTTTTTTCTATTTGGCCGTCTCTCTATAATGCCCCCTTAGATAGAGGGTTTACCCGGGGATTAATTTGTTAAAATCAGAAAGGGCCCCATTGCTTCTGATTTTTAATTAACTCAAATTTTTTATTAAAAAATGTGGATGTGATGCAATAAATCTGTCTACAAGGTTTTAATTATTCCAATTTGTGGCATAAGGGGGTTTGAAAAAAAATGATAACTTTTCCTGAAAAGGGTTTTTTGAACCAGTCTATATATTTTTGTTTTAATTTTAAGTGAAAAATTAAAAAACAAGTTTTGGGTTAACCTTTGTTTTCCCCCCGGAATTTTTAATTTTTTCTGATGTTTTTAAAAATTATTCAAGTGACATTTTAGTCAAGAGGGGCCCAAAAAATTCATCACAAACGAAAAAAAAACAAACTTCCAAAATTCAACGTTTGGGAGAACGTCCTCAAGATTTTGCAAACCGGTCTAATAATTGGGTATAAGGTGACCCTAGGGGTCCCAAAGGTTTTAAATTTGTCAAATGTAAAAGTGAATCAATGAATTTTTTCCCCCAAAAATCTTTTTTGGTATTTATTTTTTCCAATGAAATCCCCTATCTTAATCCGTAAATCAAAAAGACCAAAGGAAGTTCGAAAAAAAGACAAAACCCAAGGAAAAACCCTACATTCCACCCTTTTTTTACCAAAAAATATGCGTAAAAAAAAAACTATTTTAATATGACTTTTTGCTTTGGGTGGGGTTTTTCAAGGTGTTTTTAAAAACGAACCCCCGGTAAGAGCTATAACGATAATATGATTTAATGGATTTTTTCCTTTTTGGATTTTGGGGAATCCAAAATTTTTGGAAGGAGAAATCACTACAACAATTTAAAATATTCTTTTTTTAAAAAATCTCCTTAAGCCATCTCTTAACAAAACTTAAATCGTTTCCCTTTTTTTTTAGGATTTTTTTAAAATAGTGTAAGTGTTGACATTTTTTAAAAATTTCCTTTTTTTTAAAAAATGAATCTTCCTTGCCCCGTAGCATTTCCCTTTCCCGGTGTGAATAGAAATTCGGGTTGTTTTTAAAAATTTTATTAAATTCTGTGGCCCCAAAATAATTTTTGTTTACTTACGCATTTTTTTCCCCTTTGTGTTCAGAAATTGAAAATTTTGGGAACCCCCGATTTTTTCTGATCGGTGAGATTTTAATTTTTTTTGTTTTTTTTACTCTCTATGCCTTGTAATTCATGTATGCGTTTTTTTTTCAAATTGGGAAAAAAATTTATCACCTTTCAACGATTAGAAATTTGGGGAAAAGTCTTTTTGGGAAAAAATTTTAAAAAACCTTTTTTTTTTTTTTCCCCCAAAGGGGTTAATTTCATTGAAAATTTATTGGTTTTTGGGATATTGTCCCCTTTGGATCATTAGTGATTCCCTGAAAAATTTTGTGATATTTCGTGGTTTTTGAAGTTTAAAAAAGTAAAACCAAATATAAATTTTGGTTTTTGATGGTTGAATACTTTTGTTTTTTTTCTTTAAACCAAAATTGAATTTCTTTTCGTGTGCAAACCATCTGTTGGGGCAATTTTTTTAAAAGCAGTTATGATGTTCGAAAATTCTTTTTCCCCGCGAGTACAGGTAAACATTAAAAACCCGCGGGAGAAAAAATCCTTTTTGTAATGACTCTACCTTTATGCAAAACAAAGTTCAAGTTTGCATTTTTTTGAATTTGTACCATCATCTAGTCTTTGATCGATCTGTGATAAAAAAACCTTTAAAACAATGCGGAAAAAAACCCTTCTAAATTGTGGAAAAATATGCCTTTTTTTAACAATTTCAAAAATTTCCCAAAATTTTGCCTCGCTCTTATTAAAAAAAAATTCGATTAACCATTTTTTAAAAAATCTGCGGTTTTTTTTCCAAAAAACCTTTAAAAATTAAAAATTAAAAAAATCAGTCCTTTTGGAAAATTGACCTTGAAGGCCGGGCGTATTT
The DNA here is from genome assembly GCF_048542155.1 of Nylanderia fulva. Taxonomy (NCBI): domain Eukaryota; kingdom Metazoa; phylum Arthropoda; class Insecta; order Hymenoptera; family Formicidae; genus Nylanderia; species Nylanderia fulva. The sequence continues at coordinate 45,735 of NW_028190873.1, forward strand.
AAAAAAAATTAATAAAATTGTCGCGTAATTGAAAACAAAGGAAAATTTTAAAAGGCCCCAATTTGGGCGAATTTCAAATTTCAGTAACTACCATTTATTACATGTATAAAATTTAAAAACTACAGTATTAATTAAAACAACGAAATTAAACTTCTTTTATCTTGAAATTTGCGTTTTTTTAAATAATGACGTAGTTTTAAAATTTACTGTAAAAATGGTAGTGACTGAAATCCGAAAATTCAGCTCGATAAGGGCCTTATATTTATCACTTTTTTTTCAATAACGAGCGAAAATTTGTATTAATTTATTTTAAAACCTGGCCTTAAAAGGCAATTAAAAAAAAAAAGGACTGTTTTCTATTTAATTTTTTAATTTATTCATAGATTTTTTGGAAGAAAACCGCAATTATTTTTTAAAAAATGGTTAAGCGAAACTTGTTAAAGAGGGGAAGAAAAAATTGGAATTTTAAAATTTTTAAAAATGGGAATTTTTTACACATTTAAAGGTTTTTCCGCATTGATTTAAGTTTTTTCATCACAGATCGACAAAGACTAGTTATGTTTTACAATTAAAAAAAATCGATGAGCTTGAAATTTTTGTTTTTAAACGGGAGTCATTCAAATAGGTTTTTTCTCTCACCAGCGGGTTTTTAATTTTTCTGCTCGCGTGGAAAGAATTTTCAAACATCAAACATTTTTTTTTTAAAAAAATTCCACACAGTTTGGGTTTACCAAAAAAAAAATTAAATTTGGCTTAAAGAAAACAACCTTAAAATAAACGCATAAAACCTATAGATATATTTTTTTTTACATTTGGAAATTTACAACCGACGAAAAATCACAAAATTTCTCAGGGAACCTAATGTGCCAAGGGATCAATAACACTAGAAGCCAAAAAATTTCTCAAGATACAATTAACCTTTTGGAAAATACTAAAAAAAATGGTTTTTTAATTTTTCCCAAAACCCGACTTCCGCCAAGTTTTTTGTTGAAATGGGTGATAAATTTGTCCCCCAATTTGAAAAAAAAAGGGGTACATGAATTAAAGGACATGAGGTAAAGCAAACGAAATAAAATTTAAAAAATTCCCAACGATAAAAATTCGCGGTTTTCCAAATTTGCACAATTTGAACACAAGGAAAAAAAACCCCTAAGCAAAAAATTATTTTGGGACACAAGATTTAAAAATTTTTAAAAGACTCCAATTTCATTCACACCCCGGGGGCAAGGGTAACTACGGGGCAAAGGAAAGATTCTTATTTAAAAAAATGGAAAACGTTTTAAAGATGCAAACTTTTATTTGTTTTTAAAAAAAACCGGAAAAAAAAAGGAACATTTAAATTTTTTGAAAATGGTTAAGGAAAATTATATTTAAAAAACGAATATTTAAATTTTTTTTGTGGATTCTCCCCTTCCAAAAGGGATGGCCAAAACCAAAGGAAAAATCCGTTGAATATGTTTTTCCGGTTTAAGCTCTATATCGCTGGGTTGTTTTTACAAAAAAATACGAACACCTACCCAAAGCGAAAAGTTAAATTAATAAAGTTTTGATTTTCAGCATATTTCGGTTTAAAAAAAAATTGTGGAAGATAGGTGTTTCCTTGGTGTGGTGTCTTTGTTTTTGAACGTTCCCCCTTTGGTTTTTGCGATTGGGTTTAAAAATAGAGGATTTTGGAATTAAAAAAAAAATACCAAAAAAAGATTTTTGGGGGGATAAAATTTTAAAATTACTTCACATATTTTTCATTTGATGAATAATTTATAAAAAGACGTTTGGGCCCCATGGGGGACCGTTACACCAATTATTTTAGACCTGGGTTTGCAAGTTTGAGGTACGTTTAAAGCTTGAATTTTTGGGAATGTTTTTTTTTTTCGTTATGTGGTAAAAAAGTGGCCCTTATGACTAAATACTCACATTTTTAATAATTTTAACAAAATTATTAAAACTTAAATTTCCCGGTGGAACGAGGTTAAAAACTTAATTTTTGATTTTTATTTAAAAAAAATTAAAACAAAAATATTAGCGGACAAAAAGAAAAACCCTTTCAGGAAGGACGTTATATTTTATTAAACCCCCATTTGCCCCAAAAAATTTGGAATAATATATAACCTTGTAGACAGTGTCTATTGCTATCACATCCACTATTTTTTAATAAAAATTTGGAGTTAATTATTAATATACTCAGAAGCAATGGTTACCCTCTTGATTGATTTTTAACAAAATTAATTCATCGGATAGAAACACATCATATCTAAGGGGAGCATTATAGAGAGACAGGCCACATAGAAAGAACAAAAGTATAGGAAATGACTCGGTCAATAAAAAATTCTTTGTCATTCCGTATATAGATGGGATCTCAGAAATGATTGTTCCTCGGTAAAAATAAAAAGTTGTATGGTAGGGTATAGATGTCTCACAAACTGGATAATATTATTAAAGCGCAGAAAGATAAAACTAAACATCCATGCAATTCGAATGTGGTTTATAAGATCAGTTGCAATAATTGTAATGCATCTTATGTAGGCCAAACAAAGAGGCAATTGCAGACGCGAATGAAAGAACATAAAATAATATTAGATTGGACTCAACGAAACATTCAGTAATTTCTGAACACATAATAAATGAACATCATACTTTTAATTGGGACAATGTTAAGATCATGGACAACGAAAATAATTATTATAAAAGACTCATTTCTGAGATGCTACATATCAAGGAACAAAAAAATGGACTAAATTTAAACAAAGATACTGAGTTACTTAGCGAGTCGTATTTTGATATTTTGGATATATTAGCGAACAAGAAATAATAATAGGACAAATAGGACATTAACGAGTAAAACATAGATATTAGATCATATATAAACACGCACGCTCTCCGATCAAGTAGAGTTTAAAATGAGCTGTCTTTCTGTATTGTTGGTTTGTTATGTGTCATCCTTAATAACTGTTAATAAGTAGCAAAATTGTCAAGAAGAACGATGATAGGTAAGCATACTACCAATTGTAGGGGATACATATTATAATTTGGACATACGTTGATCGGTAATTTTTTATTAATCGCAGCGCCTACGGAACGGGTTAATTTCTCGCATATTAACGATGAAACTATCCGAGATCTGAACAAAATCAGGGATCATATCGAGGCGAACATTGTTGGACAGGACGGATTGAAACACGCGTTAATTGCTCAAAAACTCTTGATTCTGAATAACTATAATTAAATTTCGATATTATGTGAATTGTAAGAATTTATATTTCAATAATTATACTGAAGAAGACCGCGTGCGGTCGAAATGTTTATAGAATGATTGTAATTTGCGTTAGTTTTAATATAATGACTGTAGTTTTATAATTTATACATGTAATAAATGGTAGTTGACTGAACATCTCGAATATTCAGCTCGATAAGTTGGCCTTATATTTATCACTTTGTTTTCAATGTACGAGCGACAATTGTATTAATTTAAATAAAATTAATTTACAAATAGGCACTGATAACCTTAGTCCTCTATTTATGACAACATTATTTAAATGATTTAAAAAACATAATACTAGTCTACAGTAGCTAATAGATTGTCGATATGACAGGAGAACTTTCATGTTTCTATTTTTAATTAATGTAATTGCTGAATAAGAACAAGTATGTATTACAGATCAAATTTAGTGTTAATGTAATGTTAATTTCGCTTGCCAAATTATGTATTTTTGTATTCTAGCACTTGAGAAGGACCACAATGTGGGTTAAAACGTAGTGTGTACTTATTTTCAATAAATCAATAGCCAGTTTTTGGTCGAATTAAATTGCATCTTATTATTTGTTAATATAATTAATGTAATATTTACTCGAATGGTTTAATTAATTTTATACATATTAAAATTATTAAATTTAATTAAATTATTAAAAATAAAAGAATAAAAATAATAAAAATTAAAATAATAATATAAAAATTATTTTTTAAAATAATTATTTTTTGTACAGTTGCCTCAATCAGAGCGAAGAAGGCGGTGCCGCCAACGTCGCCGCGAGCGACGGCTACAACAATCTGTGCCACCGCCAGTGCACTACCAGTGCACCACCACCAATGTACCACAAGCATCACCACCACCACCACCCTCCTCATTACAATCGCCACCACAACTACCTCTACGTGAAAGAGAGCGGAATAAAAGAGGCCGGGGAAGAAGTCGCGGAAACGAAAAAAAATTTATATTTGGAATTTATATTAAAAAAATATAATGTAAACATGCAAATATGCAAATAAATTCCATTGTTTACTCAAAAGGAAAGCAAATGCTTCATTTTTTTACTAATTCCAGAAGGGCAGATGTTCCTTTTGCCTTCAATAACTGGTGAATCTTCACTATATATATATACTGTCTCAGGTAATGAATAGATTTCTTGAGTAGTTTGGTCGTAAATGTAACTTGTCTAAATATACATATAAAAAGGCAATAAGAGCTAATTAAGTTATTTCATTAATATTTATTTGTGGAAAAAGATTTATAACATAAAATATTAGACAGAAATAAATTCGAACGTTTCGGTTGCCTTTTTCAACCTTCTTCAGCGCATCATTTAAAATTAAAGATTAATTAAAATTAACAATCAATTATTCATAACTGTAAATATAATAAAACTATACAGAAACACAGTTATTCGCATAAAACTACGTCAAGCTATTTTTTTTTTAAAAACGAAATCAACGCATTTTTATATATTCTATTCCTCGAATCATCATTCTATGTAATTGTCGCGAAACAGATCTCTCGCTAATTGTTCGGTTAGGAGGTCGGTTGCGAATCTCGATAACAGCAATTGTTAATATGTCTATAAAATCATTGTATACGAAAAATTAGCATTAAAAGATAAGTAAATTAATAAAAATAGACTTACAATTAAATCGAGTAAGATATTATATTGTGACGTGAAGGCTTTCAGATGTTGATTGCTCGAGGTTACAATAACGAATGATTTTTATCTTTTAAAGAGACAACCACACAACGGAGAAAATAGTTAGTTGTTTATGTTTTTTAACTTTCATATCTTAGGTAGTCTATGTATTATATTGTCATAAATTATTGGCAAGCCATCAATATCTGTTTGTAAATTAAGACTGTTATTTTGCCTTTTATGAATATCATCTCTGAAATCAATCTTTTGTTATATTGTGATTCTTTGTCAAGTATTTCTACATCGTCCCAACTAAATTTATGATTATGTTTTAATCTATGGTCAGTGATTACAGATTCTTTTACGTTTCTATGTATATTAGATCGATATTCTGATATTCTAGTAGATAATTTCCTACTAGTCTGACCAACATACAATGCATTACAATCTTTACAGTCTATCTTATATATAACAATGGTATTTGAACACTTAGAAATAGGATCTCTATGTACTTTACTATATTTATTCAATTTGTTAAGACTATAAAAAGAGAGTTTAACATTCATATCTTTAATGATGTTTTCTATATTGTTCAGTGAGTGTCGGTAAGAATGGGATGCAGAAATACGAGACCTTTAAATTTTGGTCATTCTTGTTTGTAAGAATTTTCCGTTGTTCTATTAAATGTTTTAGTCTTTGGTTCATTGTGTCAAAAATCAATTTCAGAGGATAGTTATTTTCGAGTAATATTTTGATTACTAACTCTAAATTTTCTTTGTAAAATTCTGGATTTGATAATAAGAAGGCTCGATCCACCAACCCCATTATTGTACCTCGTTTTGACTCATAGGGTGTTGAGAAAGGAAGTTCAGATATCTACCAGAAAATGTTTTTTTATGATACACATTATATATGTTGTAATTTTTTAATATCAATGTTAGGTCGAGAAAATTAATTTTATTATTATCTTGAATTTCAAGAGTAAACTGGATTCTTTTGTGAAAAAAATTAAATAAATTTAATGTGTGATCTATGGAATCCGATGGAGCAGCCATTATATTATATTATCCACGTATCTGATGTATATGGGTGGACAAAACTTTAGTAGTTGAAGAGTTTTATTTTCTAAATCTTGCAGTACAATATCAGCTATGATAGAAGATAAAGGAGAACCCATTGGTGTGTCGAAGGATTGTCGATAAAAAACATTGTTAAATGTAAAATACGTAGAATTTAATACGAGGCTTACTCCAATTAAAATTCAGACTTAGGGAGATTGCAATTATTTTCAATATATTGCCATCTATTGGAAACACTCTCGAGAGCTAAATCGATAGGTACGTTAGTAAAAAGTGAAATAACATCAAAAGATAATAATTTGTAGTCATTATGGATGTAAATATCTGAAATTTTGTTAACCATTTCGAAACTATTTTCTATGTAGCTATTACAGACAGGGAAACAATTGTTCATAATTTGGTGTAAGTGAAGTGCTAACTGATATAAAGGAGTATTTATAGAGAATACAATTAGTCTAAACGGACAATTTTCTTTGTGGATTTTAGGTAAACCGTAAGCTCTCGATAATGTTCCCTCACTAAATGACAATGAACGATATGTCTGTACTGAAATGTAATTGCTATTTTTTCATCTAGTAAGTAAATCATGGAGATTCGAGATTAATTTTTTAATCGAATCCTTATTTTAAACTAAATAAGTTTCATCATCGCTTAACATGTCTTCAATCCTTTCAATGTATTTATCTCTATCTAAAGTCACAGTTATATTACCCTTATCGGCTCTTGTTAGTATTAAATTATCATTTTCTTTAAGGAAATAATTTGTAATAGTATTTAAATATATTAATTTTTGTTGGTTTCGCTTTTAGGATACAAATATGTACCGATAGATTTAAGGATGTTATTAGACCTTTTAATGATAGTCTTGCGATCAACGACTGGAAGTTTTTTTCAGATTATTTTCGATATTTTTGATAAAATTTACAGTTAGATCAATATTATTAGTATTAGGTAAACTAAAGTTTTCACCCACTTGTAGGAGATATCTGATCTCATCAGGTATGTGGATGGAAGACAAATTTATAAACCATTTGTCATTCTTTGTCAAAATGTTAGGTTTAATATTAAGAAAAGAAGTAGGTTTAATTTCAATTTCAATATTTCCATTCCTCTTACTGTTATTAAGTGTATTTGTTTCTCGGTTTTCAGCGAATTGTTTATTTTTCGAGAAAGAATAAAGACGTGGTTCTATTTGTTTTTTTGTAGATAACAACTGATGATAGAAATAATGGACCGGTTTAATGTTGAGGTCATTTAGATGTTTCTGTAAAAGATATCTGAACTTTCTCTCGAGTCTGTCTCGCTCTTTAATATAAAAGAGAAAAGTGGGCCAGATTGTTTATTAAAGAAAGATATGTAAAGTGAGATAGGTAAATTTTTGTACATGTCAAAACCACACATTGAATATTCTACCATAAGTTCTGTTAATAATATTATAACTATCATCAATCTCCAAGCGTATCAGTCTCTTAAAAAATGTTCTTTTAGAGAGTTCGTAATTACGTGTTGATTTGCGGCTCGTAAAATTATTTACATAGTTATTTAATAAACAACTAATATGCGGCAGAGTGACATATTTCAAACAGTTACGCAAAAAATTAATTCTTAGTATGTTTATAATAATTATTTTAGGAAATTTGATTCAAAATTTGAATAATTTAACATTTTCAAACCCAAAATAAAATTTAACAAAATCAAAAATGTATTAACAAGACGCATCTTTCAACCTGGCGTTAAATTAATATAATTTGTATTACACGTGCAGGCAATGTGGCACTTTCGGTGTATGTTTTCTGTGCCGAAAGCGGCCGATTTCCCCCGCCGCCATCTAGCGGCGACGCGGTGAGTGAATAAGCCGCTTTCAAAGTCATTATCTACGACTGAGCCGCGTTAAAAGTCATTGTATACGGCTCAAGCCGTAGGAAATGTATTGAAACCGGCTATTCCCCCACCGTGCCGCGGCAAGATGGCGGCGTGCGATCGGCCGCCTCGCGTACAAAAAACGCGCTAAAACAGCCACTTTGCCTACACTTGCAATACAAAATAGTATGTGTATCAAGTGCGGAAAGTTGACAATTGTTCACTCGTGTGGGGTGGTCGCACTCGCCTTTGGCTCGTGCGTCCATCCCCCACACTCGTGACCAATTGTCAACTTTCCGCACTTGATACACAATATACTATTGTAACAGCTCTTTAAAAATTAATATACATATAAAAGGCAATAAGAGCTAATTAAGTTCTTTCATTAATATTTATTCGTGGAAAAAGATTTATAACATAAAATATTAGACAAAAATAAATGTTGTTGTTTGAAGTTAAAAAAAGTATTATAATATTTAAGGGTCGACAGGCGACATGGTGGAGACGCCTATCGGCCGGCCGGGAATTACGGATTCTTATTTTCCAGATATTAGCGAAAATATTGAATGAATCTTATTAAATTTAGGATATTCTTAATCAGTAAGCTCATTTGTAGTCCTCTAAAGAGCTATTTTATGAAAAAAAGATAAAAATAAAAATTTTTAATAAACTTGGGGGAATGCACAGCTAGGAACGGGTAAGGTTGGGTTAGCCGCGAGTCCGTATTTTATTTATTATAAATTTTTAAGAGCGAAAATGTAAAATCCGGCCTTTTAGAGGACTGCTTTATTATATAAAGAATATATTAAAAAAAAATTCACGAAGTTATGTCACTTATTTTATGAAATATCTGGACGATAAGATTCTCACTAGATTCATAAGGAGCAGGGGAAATTTCTGTGGTAACATGCTGACTGCTTGACAAGGAGAGAGCATCATTCCATCTTTGTCTCTCTTACATCGCATATGTAGTAGCGTCCATGTAGGTACAAACACTAATACGTGAGCACACGGATGCAAATATTGAGAGATAATATCAGCAAAAAGGCTATCATATTATTTTTATTTTTTTGTATATGTATGCATATGTAAATAAAGAACAAAAATGAAAACTATTTTAAATAATAAGAATCTATTTGTGTGTGTGTGTGTGTGTAATTAAAAATTAATAAAAAAATTAAAAAATCAATTTATATACCATATATTTTTTTTATATCATATAAAAAAATCCTAGAAATGTACTTAAATTTTTCGTAGATCCTCGATTTTTTTTCATTGCTTCTAAACATTCAGCTAAAAGAGCAGTTGAGACTATTCAAATAAAAAATATTTTATCTTATTTTTTGTAAATAATATAATATATTTTTTATTTAGGAGTCCAAAAATATATGTTACGCATAAGTTATTTATAATTTTCGTTCAAATTAAGAGAATATTGTATTAAATATATTGTAATGCATATACACATTAATTTTCATTAACATGCAATTATACGGACTTGGTAAAGAAAATAAGGTTTTCAGTTTCTTGTATACAAATGTATATTTTTATTATACTATTTATATCATCATTTTTTATTATGACATCAGCCAGAAGGCGAGTTAAGGTAAGGAAGAAAAATTTTTTAATTCTATTTTAATTAATATTATTTTATGTAATAATATTAATGAAAATGGAATTGAAAAATTTTTCTTCCTTGTTTTCCACCTCGACCTCTTTGTCCCCTTCTTCCCCCCCAATCCCTATTTTCAAAATATGGATATGGTGGCGGTGGCGGTGGGAATTGTGGTGATGGCGGCGGTGGAAATTGTGGTGGCGGCGGCGGTGGTGGTGGATATTGTGGTGGCGGCGGCGGAACTTGTGGTGGTGGCAGCGGCAGCGGAAATTGTGGCGGTGGCGGCGGCGGATATTGTGCTGGCGGCGGCGGTGGTAGCGGAAGCATTTGCTCCTGTTGCTGTTGCCGCCGCTCACGACGACGTTGGCGATAACGTCGACGACGATCCATTTGATGAGTCTAAAAAAATTAATTAGTAAAATTTATTCTTTCTCTTTCTCTCTCTCTCTCTCTCTCTCTCTCTCTCTCTCTCTCTCTCTCTCTCTCTAAATACATTTATTTTATAAAAATACTCACAGCTGGAGGTGTTTGCACAAAAATTATGCATCCTCGGGGCACCGGTATATGGCCAGGAACGGGCGGCACAAAATTCACTGGCAAGTCGGTATTGCTGCAAAAAATGTTAATTATATATAATGCATACAATATTATTTGCATATGTATTTATATACATATATGTATATACATTGATATAAATATACAAAGGTCAAATAGAGGTTATTACAGGTTAGACAAAATCATTGCTTATAAGAATAATGTTACGCCATAAAAGAATAAATGAATACTTTATAAATGTGCAATATTTTAAATATTTGGATATAATATGTACGTATACAGGTATATACATATACATATATAAATACATATATAAATGAAGAGAACAATTACTTACCACGTTCACGGTTCGCCATTATGCAAACATATGTACTTTCGGTTTTCGAGTGCAGTATATATCGTTTGCAATACAACGTAAGCGTGACCTAGCTTTCATGTGATTTTAGTAGCATAGAGTATTGTGTTGTACAGAGTAGTGTTTTGTTGTCAGTGCAGAGTATTCTATTTTTTATTATAGCATTTATTAATATTATTTAGAGCATATTGTACAATCATTATGCCTAAATATAGTAGGAATAAAACAGTTAGTGCAAAACGTGTGTCTATATCACAAAAATGCGTCGCATGCGACAAGCGCGTGACAAAATTTTTTGTGACAATTCTTTTATGACTCAAGAAAGAATTGATGAGGACTCCGAAAAAGAATCATTAGATTGTGGATCGTATTTAGAAATTCCAGGTAAATCACACCAATTATATGCATGCGAGGATAACAGAAATGTAGATAACGACATGTCGACATCATTATCTTTTATGAAAACATTTTCTCAATCATCTGTCGATGTATGCACACAAAAATTTCAATCAGACAAAAGTATTTTCGATGATGATTCTTCTGTGGGATCATTATCAGATATTCGTGAATTTTGTGATAATTTGACAAGTTTGTCGATATATAAGCCGTACATATATACATATGAGACAAATGTCATGACAGATAATGATGCGTTGACACCACAGTCGTTTACATTTCTTGATAATTCTGCAAATTCATGCATAGAATCAGAAAGTATGCCAAACAATATCAAAGATATCAGAGACACTGAAAACATTGAAAATGTCGAAGACGTTCAAGACATCGAAGACGTTGAAAATGTTGAAGACGTCGAAGATATCGAAAATATTGTTTTGCATACAGATAGGAATATCGACGCATATCGTTTATATTCTGAAGAGATTAGTGGACGACATATCGTCGATTTTGGGCATGTTTTTACTGAATTGCAAAGACTGTCCACTCATTGGCTCGGCGAATGTCGTTTTACTGATCTCGTATTGAGCATAAAGAACCATGACGGTCTGAAAACCCAATTTTCTGTCAAATGTCGAATGTGTCACACCACAGGTGACTTTTGGAGTGAACCAAAAGACGACAGAAAATTGGATGTCAATAATGGTATCGTATCCGGTACTATATTGACAGGGACTGGTCATAAGCAGCTTGAAGAACTTCTTGCTGCTGCAGATATTGCATGCATGAACAATAAAAAATATATAAAGCATTACAACGAAATGTCGGAAGCCTTCGCCGCCGCCGCGGAAGAAGAAATGCGCGTGGCTGGCGAAGAGGAAAAACGTTTGGCAATTGAAAGAGGAGATGTCATAGACGGCATTCCGCATATACCCGTGATAACAGACGGCTCGTGGATGAAGAGATCCTATTGTTCTGGTAGTTACGATTCTCCATCTGGAGCAGCTATTATTACGGGATATTATTCAAAAAGAGTTTTATTTGTCGGTGTCCGAAATAAATATTGTATCATCTGTGCAAGAGCAGCTAAACTTTTTTTAAAACCAAAAGAACATAAATGTTATAAAAAATGGGGAAATAATCAAAGCTCGACAAGTATGGAAAGTGATATAATCCTTGAAGGCTTCCGACATAGCTTAGAAATGCATGGATTAATTTATAGTAAATATATTGGCGACGGAGATAGTAATGTAGCAAAAAAATTGAGAGATTTTCCACCATACCCGAATATTGTTGTGGAGAAGATTGAATGCACAAATCATCTTCTCCGCAATTTATGTAATAAAGTACGCGAAGCGGGTAGTAGTGGTGGTAGAAATATCGCAAAATTAAGACAAATCGTTTCGAACAGCTCGATGAAAATTCGAAACGCTATAGTAAAGGCTGTAACGTTTCGCCGCAATAGTAAAGCATCTTGGAAACAAAAAATTGCTGGATTAATTAAAGATTTACAAAATATACCTAGCCATGTATTTGGTGAGCATAAAGATTGTCTTTCTCTTCAATATTTTTGTACTGGTGAACGAAAAGAAGGTGAAGAAAATCTTGTGCCCCAATTACAAAAGGCAGGATTATATTTAAAAATAGAAGTTGCAATGAAACGCATTATAACAAATGCTGATAGTTTATTATATCAATTTACTAGTAATTCCGTAGAAAGTTGCAATGGAATTATTAGTAAATTTATTGGCGGCAAACGTATTCATTTTGCAAGGAGAGGATCTTATGAAACACGCGTAAAAGCTTCTGTAGTACAATTTAATACTTGGGAAGCATTGAGTTCTACTTGTCGTGTAATGGGTAAAGAACCACCAGCACGTACCAAAATAGTAGAAAATCGAAATATAAAAAAGAATAATACTTACCAGGAACGCACACACGCAGCAAAAAAATTAGGTCTCTCTGTTCGTACATCTAAATATTTTGCTAAAACGTTAACATCTGATAAAGATTATGGACCAAATGCGGAACGGCCAGATGTAGAAGGTTATATGTACGAACAGCTGAAATCTAATCATTATCAAATGTTAAAAGATCAGCAAAGTAATCGTGCTGTATTGGAGTGTGCTACACGGGATCAGCATGAAAACCCGGTGTGGCACAACATACGGCGAAATCTTCTCACTGCTTCAAACTTTGGAAAAGTTTGTAGTAGAAGAGAAACAACTTCGTGCAAAAATTTAGTTAAAACAATTCTTTATCCTCCTCAATTGATGAATGCGGCTGTTGAGTGGGGTAAAGAAAAAGAAATGGTAGCACGTGAGCAATTGCAGGAGGAGTTGGGGATAAAAATTTATAATTGTGGAATATTTATTGATGAAAATATTCCATATCTTGCTGCGACGCCTGATGGCATTATCGGAGACGATACTATCGTTGAGATTAAATGTCCTTATACGGCGCGGCAAGTGTCTCCCACCGCTGCAATGCTCAATAAGATTTCAGACATTCATAGAATATTTGATAAAACGGATGACACTCGAATGAATCAAAGACACATGTACTACTTCCAAGTACAGGGACAGCTCCACATAACGCAAAGAAATTATTGCATTTTTGCTGTGTGGACACCCCTTGGATTGAAGTACACGATTGTCGAGCGTGATAACAGATTTTGGGAAAGAAAAATGTTATCACAGCTTACACGATTCTACGAAGATTGCTTGGTTCCTGAAATAATAGATAGTAGAGCGGCAAGAAATATGCCTATTCGAGAACCGCAGTATGTCATCGAAGCACAAGTAGCTAAAAAAAATGACATAAAAGTGGACAGTGTTATTGAAAACACTACTACCACTGTTGCTATTCCAGAAATGGAGCAAGATGACGATTGCATTATAACTGATTACTCAAACGAAAAAAGAGATCTAACTGAAGATGATATAAAAAAGCAAAGAAAAATGTTAGATAATATAATACCTTCGCTTTTATTAGTGAAGAAAAATGTATTGCCCATAAAGAGTAAATTAAATGATGAATCGTTAGATCTATTTTTACGCGTAATAAGAGAAACTTCTTGCTTTGAAACACAAAGTGTGTTATATATAGAATACCCGCATATAATTGAAGCTAGTCGTAGTAATAAAAGCTTACAAATTATTGGCGGAAATTGCACAGATCATTGGCGATGTATTTATTTTGATGGCACCAAACTTCACGTGTACGACAGCTTATCTGGTACTACGTACGAAACATTGGCTGCTAAAGAAAAAGAATATATTCGCCTTCGTTATCCTAAGATCAACAAATATGATATAATTTTCGAAGAAGTGCAAACACAACCGGATTGCACCTCTTGTGGAATTTATGCTGCGGCTTTCGCTACAACTGTAGCCTTGAAAGGAAATCCTTGTAATGAAAAATATTCCAATAACGTTAAATGCATGAGACTCCATTTAATTAAAATTCTAGAAAGTAACAAATTATTGCCTTTCCCGAATTAATATTTTTCATTATCTTTGTAAGCTTTTATTACTGCCATTATACAAAAATAAGCAATCATAAAATAAGATGGTAGAAGTTATCTGCAATCGACATTGTATAGAACATATAGTATAACATATAAAAACGGAGAGACGATAAAAAAATATTGGTTGCGTTCTCACGAGAATGGGCGTTGGAGGGACCCATTCTATATTTTATATATATATGTAATATTAAATTTATTGTGACAATTATTTTATGTTATACTTTTATTTTGAAAATAGTGCATTGCAAATTATTAGATCGCAATTTGAACTGAGGTGATTGCGTCGCAAAGTGTTAATATATCAGATAGGTTTTGTTTTGCAATGTACTATTTTCAAAAATATTTAGTAATAGATAGATAAATTACAAGATACAAGTATAGAAACACATAATAAACAAAGTTGCATATAAAGTAAAAAATACTTTATAGTACAAGTATACTTCCCATAATATGGTTGAGGTCACTTTGCGACGCAATCATTTAACTTAGTTTAAATTGCGATCCACTCGAATTATATTAATTCGTGTTGTTTATTAAATATGTATAGAAACAATAGCAATTACATAAATTTAAGTTTTTATTAACTTCAAATTATAGAAAAGATATTTAAATGTATGTTTATATGTACATTGCTTGCTATTGTTTACTGTACATTGTATACATATTATTATATATCTTTATCCCACACACATAAGATGAGTAATCGTACTACATTAAAAACTTTAAAATAAAAAGATCTCAAAAATAAAATACAATCAAATATATAATTCATAGATTGTTTTATTGCATTGAAAAAAATTGCATATATCAGACTTTTATTAACATTTCTTGTTATTTATTTTATATTTTTATATTTATATTACATTTTTTAAAAATATTTTGTATTAAATATTTATATATAACATTTTTCGGGATAAGAATATGTAACAATATGTTGTAGCGACTTAAAAATAAATTCACCAGATCTTTGAAAAAGTAATGTTTATTCATTGAAAGTATAAAGCGAAAGAACAAAAAGAATTAATATGTAACAAATAAATGAATGAATGTGTTGTTATGGAAATATTGATTTTTCTTAAAAACATTATGTATATTAATGAATTGAAGTTATTACAAATGTATAAAGATGTAAAAAGTGTAAAAGTGCAGTGAAAAGTGTAAGGTGTAATAAAAGTGTAGAGTGTAAATGAAAGGTGTGGATGATGAATGCTACAGTACTCCCCTCCAAGTGACGATATTCGTTGCGAAATGGACTTTCTTCTTCTTTGGTGGGTAGGTGCGCAAAGCTTTTCCAACAGTAGAAGAAGAAGAAGGATTTGAAGTAGCAGAAACAGGAGCTGAAGTAGCAGGAACAGGAGCTGAAGTAGCAGGAACAGGAGTTGAAATAGCAGGAACAGGAGTTGAAATAGCAGGAACAGGAGCTGAAGATCTGGTAGAAAGTTCAGTAGAATCTGAAGTTCTAGTAATGAAGGCTGGCTTGAGACGTTCTGTCGAAATATTGACAACTCTTCCTGAAACATTAACTGCAAATAAATGATCAGAGATACGTTTCTCAATAGGAAAAGGGCCAGAATAAGGAGGTTGTAGTGACTTCCTAACAGTATCTTCTCGAATCCAAACATGAGTACAATCAAAAAGATTCTTGTGAACAAAAGGTGATCTTTTGCAATGATGACTTGTAGGAGATGATCTGATATTCCTCATATGAATCCTGTGTTTTTCAAGAAAGATTTCAGGATCTGCAGGAAAATCTTCTTCAATGAAAAATTCTCCAGGAATACGAAGAGTGGATCCATAAAGAAGTTCTGCAGGTGAAGCTTTTAAATCTTCTTTGAAACACGAACGTAATCCCAAAAGAACTGAAGGTAAAGATTCTACCCAGTTGGTTGTTTCGTGGCACATAATCGCTGCTTTCAAAGTCCTATGCCATCTTTCCAGAATTCCATTTGAAGCAGAATGATAAGCAGAAGTTCTAATCCTTTGGCATCCAATTAGGTTTGTTAAAGCTTTGAATAAAGCTGCTTCAAACTGAGGACCTTGATCTGTTGTAATGCTGATAGGAGAACCAAAACGCGCTACCCAATGTGAATAAAATGTTGTAGAAATAGTTTCAGCAGAAATCTCAGAAATAGGAACAGCTTCAGGCCATCTGGAAAAACGATCAATCATAGTAAGACAATAACGGTAATTTTGACAAATAGGAAGTGGTCCAACAATGTCTAAATGCACATGCTGAAAGCGTTGATCAGGAATTGCAATCTTAATTGGAAAATTCTTGGTGTGTCTTGAAATCTTCGCACGTTGACATGGAAGACAAGTTCGAGTCCATTCCTTCACATCTTTCTTCAAAGAAGGCCAAATGAATTTCAGTAGTAATTGTTTAGATGTCAATCTGCCGCTGGGGTGAGCGAGTCCATAAACAACATCAAAAATTCTCTTGCGTAAGAGTTTAGGAACATATGAACGAATTAATTCCAAAGAGCAATCACAATAAATAGGTATGGTTGATCCTGAAAGAATAAGTTTCTTCAACAGAAGTGAAGAATTTGAAGAAAGTAAAACTTGAAGTTCTTCATCTTCTTTCTGATAATTAGCAAGTTCTTCTAAAGAAACTATAATAGGCATTGAAATAGATTCAATTCTTGACAGAGCATCAGCAACTGAATTCATTTTTCCAGAAATATAGGTAATATTTGTAGAGAATTGAGCAATAAAGTCCAATTGTCTGATCTGTCTTGGTGACGCTTTATCCAATTTCTGACGGAAAGCAAAAATCAAAGGTTTATGATCAGTTCTGATAATCAATTGTCTTCCTTCAACAAAATGCCTGAAATGTTTAATAGCCAAATAAATGCTAAGAAGTTCTCAATCATAAGTGCTATAATTTCTTTGAGCTTTGTCTAGTTTCTTTGAGAAAAATGCTATTGGTTTGATATCGTCGTCAATAGACTGTTCAAGTGATGCACCAACAGCAAAGTCAGAAGCATCACAAGTTAAAATAAGAGGAGCATGAGGAGCAGGATGAGAAAGGGTAGTAACTTGTAAAAGTTCTTCTTTACATGACTCGAAAGCTAATTCCGCTTCTTTAGTCCAAGAAATAATTCTTCTATCCCTCTTGCGACTGTCCTTTAAATATTCTGTTAACAGAGCTTGATGATTTGCAGCATCCTTGAGACAGCGACGATAATAATTGATAATTCCTAAGAATCTGCGTAATTCATGAAGTGTCTTAGGTTTAGGATAATCAATAATTGATTTCACTTTTTCGGATGTAGGTTTAACTCCTTGGTTAGAAACTAAGTAACCAAGAAAAGAAATCTCGCTTTGACCGAAAAGACATTTAGCGACATTGATTGTCATTCCAGCTTGTTGAAGACGATCAAAAATAATGCGTAAGTGAGCAATATGTTCTTTCTCATCTTTAGAAGCAATAAGAATGTCATCAAGATAACAAAAGGCAAAACTCAAATCATTAAGTAAAGAGTTCATGAGCCGTTGAAAAGTTTGGGCTGCGTTTCGTAAACCGAAAGGCATTACGACAAATTCAAAAAGCCCAAATGGAGTAGTGACAGCTGTTTTGTGAATATCTTCTTTAGCGACGGGTACTTGATAGTACGCTTTAACTAAGTCGATTTTAGAAAAGATATTCTTACCAAAAAGTGAAGAAGAAAAATCTTGAATATCAGGTAAGGGATAACGATCCGGGATAGTCACTGAATTGAGTGCACGATAATCACCACACAGTCTCCAAGAATTTTGTTCCTTTTTAGGTACCATATGTAGAGGGGCTGCCCAGGAGCTGCTTGAAGGCCTGCAAATTCCTTGCTCCATCATAGACTTGAATTCTTCCTTGGCACATTTAAGTTTCTCAGGAGTAAGTCTTCTGGGAGTCGAAAATTTAGGAGAACCTTCCGTAACGATATGATGTTCAACACCATGTGTTTTTACCGAGGAAATTGGAGAAAAACGGGTGAGTCCTGGAAATTCGGTTAAAAATTTGTGGTACACAGAATCAGGAGATGTGTTAAAAATTGACAAATGTGCAACTTCTTGAATTTTTCCAGTATTCATAAGACCGATAACATTATCAATCAATTTTTTGTTTTTAATGTCAATTAGGAGATTAAAATGACAAAGGAAATCGGTGCCTAAAATAGGACGTTGAATATCCGCGACACAAAATTTCCATTTGAATTCTCTCCTTAAACCGAGGTTCAAAATTAAAGTTTTAGAACCGTAAGTATTAATTTGAGTACCATTTGCGGCAAAAAGTTTTAAATTAGTAAGCCACGGCTTCAATAAAACCTTTTTAGGTAACAACGATATATCAGCGCCCGTATCGACAAGAAAATTCAAATTTGAATGTCTGTCGAAAATAATGAGGCGATTGTTAGAAACACCGTCGTAAGCAGCCTCAGTCTTAAGCGGCGTTTTTAGTTTTCCTGTGAAGCCAAGAATGTTTTGGACATAGAACAAGGTAAAGTACATCGTTTAGCCTTATCACCAAACTTCTTATGGTAAAAACAAATTGATGTATCTTTAATATCTTTATTTGATTTGTCTTTGTTACGCGATAACGATCTAAATCTTCTATTCTCTCTAGACCGGCTTTTGGAACGATCTCGACGACGAGAAACTTCAAGAGCTTCGATTCTTCGTAGCAAATCCGCGAAATCCGAAGATTTATTACTTGTATTATTGGAAACTTCCGCGACTTGCAAACCGCCGTCTCGATCAGCAATTTTATCGGCTAATTCCGCAAGTTTAACAAGAGGAACATCTTCTACTACGGCTAAAGTCGTTTGAATTCTATGTGGTAAGCGTTGAAGCCAAATCATTTGCAAAACACTATCTGCTAAAGATCCTCCAGACAAATGACGAATTTCTCGAAGTAATTCCGAAGGCTTTTTATCATTAAGTTCAATTCCAGCTAATATTTGTCTCAAACGTTTTTCCTCTGAATCCGTAAAGCGATTTATTAATATTTTCTTTAAATAATTATATTTATCTGTTTCAGGTGGATTTTCAATGACTTCAGATATGTTTACTAAGGCTTGTTCATCAAGATGACGAATGACAGAACTATATTTAATATCATCTGATCGAATTCGATAAACCGTAAACTCACTTTCAATAGAAGCAAACCAGAGTTTAGGTTGTTTATGCCAGAAAGTCGGTAGTTTTAATAAACGAAACTCATTTGAGTAAATTTGTAACATAGGATCACTCACCTGATGTCCAGTTTGAGAAGGTAAAATATTAATATTTTCTGATCTAACCTGATTTGATCCGCTCGCCAAATCCATATCAATCTGTGTATCCGAACAGGGTCTAACTGGTGATCTATCGATTGGCATTTTCCTCTTGTTCCAGGAATCCGATAAAATGATTTGAGAATTTCCGTGAAGGACTAATCCGCCTCTGATGTTTCAAAGATCCGGAGAATGAATCTCTTAAAATCAGAATATCCAGCAATTCTTCCAAGCGATGATAATATTTCGCAGACTTCAAATACGACGATCACTTGGCACTTATTCCGCATCAGCCTTTAAAATGCGTCGGCTTTAATATCACGTCGGCTTTAATATCACGTCGGGGTCACCAAAAATGTAGCGACTTATAAATAAATTCACCAGATCTTTGAAAAAGTAATGTTTATTCATTGAAAGTATAAAGCGAAAGAACAAAAAGAATTAATATGTAACAAATAAATGAATGAATGTGTTGTTATGGAAATATTGATTTTTCTTAAAAACATTATGTATATTAATGAATTGAAGTTATTACAAATGTATAAAGATGTAAAAAGTGTAAAAGTGCAGTGAAAAGTGTAAGGTGTAATAAAAGTGTAGAGTGTAAATGAAAGGTGTGGATGATGAATGCTACAATGTTGTAGCGCTTTTATTGTTGTGTTTCCGATAAGCGCAAAAAATTATGATGTTATTTTAAGTAATTAATATTTTAATATTATATAATTTACATTGTTTTTCTTTCAGATTTTATAATAAATAATTTTTTATTTAATTATCTTTATGCAGCATAGAGTTGTTTGTTGCAGATAGATTTAGAGATGTCTGAAGGGCGGATCACTTTCAATGAAAAGGCGTGGATATCTTTGAATCAACGCCATTATATTGTAGCAGGTAACGTATGTATAGTGGGGGTTTCAGTGAGTAAGAATCTCACACTACTCCGGAAAACCGGAATGCCTTTTGAAGGTTTCCCCCACTTAAAAACAAAAAAAAACAAAAAAAAACGCTACTGCCATATTAAAAGCTCTAGCTTCATTCAATTAATAATCCAATATAATAATCAACAATTATTTTTATATAATATATAGTATTTTTAAATATTTTTAAATATTTAAAAATATTTTTTTTAAGATTAATTGAGGAAAAGAATATTTTAAATATAAAAAAATATTTTAAATATTCTTTTTCAATTAATTTTTAAAACAAATTTTTAAAAATATTTTTATATATTCAAATACTTATTATATTATATAAAAATTATTGTGAATTATACTCATTGGAGTAATAATTATTGATTGAAGCTTGTTATGGCACAAACTGAACATCTTGTACATTGTCTGTATAATATTTTACTTATTTATAAAATGTATTTTATAAATAAATGAAATATTATATATATATAATATATAAGATTATAATATATAAGATTATTGATGTTACATTGTATAACTCTCATTTCTTTCTCTCTGCTACATAAGTACTTATGACGTGAAAGAACTTACGAGTAACGTATGATGGCTCAATGCAAGAATATTTAATCACGTAAAAAACTTGAGTTCAAATATATCAATATCAATTTTTTTATAATATATTGGAATATAGAAAATCATAGAAATATATTTTTTATATAGGCGATAAACTTAAAAATTTGATATTGAAAATATTTTAATCATTTTACAACTACACATACTATAAATATATAAATGCAAAATAATTCCGTAAATAAATTTCAAGTAATAAATCAATTGCACACATGCACACAGCTGGTATGTAGATTTTTATTAAATTTATTTTCTGAATTATTTTACACTTATATATAGTGTATGTAGTAAAAATATTTTCAATATATTAAAAAATTTTTAAATCGCCGAAATATATTTTTTTATCATTTTTCTATATTCTAATATATATATATATATATTATAAAAAAATTGATATTGATATATTTGAACTCTAATTTATATACTGGATGATATACTGAACATCCTTGCATTGATTATACATTACTCAACGTTCTTTCACGTTATAAGTATTTGGAGCAAATTATACAATAGCATCAATAATCAAAAAGAAATCAAGAATATAATCAACATATCCCTTATATAATATATATATATATATATATATATATATATATATATACGTTATGCACATATGTGCATAACCATATATACAATTTCCAAAAAGTGGGTGCTTATTAGCCTTGTTACGCTACTGCCTTCTGCTACGGAAGGCCAGAAAGCATTTTCAGGCGGCATCTCGCGTATACCGGCACGGTAGAGGAACAAGGAGAACACGTGATTATCGGTCCTTGTCTCTCTACGGTGCGTCCGCGTGAGCAATGCAATGATGTATGTACGTGTACAGACATGCACCACTACATAAAACCCGAGAATTGGTTTCTGGGCGTTGGCAACACTAAAATCGGAGTTTCGCGTTGTCACCGCGCGAGGTCTCCAACATCAATTCGGAGTTTGGCCGACCGACCTGTCGACCCTTAATGTGATTTATGATCTGCGATAATCTCTCAAATAAAGAAAAAAATATATGCTTAAACGACTTGACTACGACGTAACTAGCAATTTTATTTGATTATTTCACGACGTTTCGACCATTTGGTTGTGGTCCTTTTCAAGTGAAATTTCTACAACATAATGTTACACAAAAAAATATATGTTGTGCTGTGATTTATATAATTTTGTATGAAAAGATTGTATTATATATGTATATATATATGTATATATATATATATATATATATATATATATATATATATATATATAGGCTTCCGGTTCCGGTAAGAATGTGAGTGACAGGTGTGTGAAAGCGTGGCAGGTATTTGTGAGAAAGGAGTGAAATAAGGAGAGAGAAGAAGTAGAGGTAGTGGGTGATAAGGTGTAGAAAAAAGGGGAGGAGCGATAGAAAGGATAGGAGTAGAAATAGGGTAAAGAGTTAGGAAAATAAAAAGTAGGAAAAAGTGAGAGAGGTAGGCGAAGAGTGACACGTGGAAGGAAGGGAGTAGGTGTAGGGAGTAAGTGTAGGTAGAGCAGAAGGATAGGGAATTCACTAGGGAATTCACTAGCGAGTTGGATCATAGAGGAGGAGAAACAAAGTAAGGAAAGTGATAAGATAAAAATGGATAAGGAAGAAATTAATATAAGTGAAGAGACTAATAGAGATAGGATGATAGAGAAAGGGGGAAAAAAG
This sequence comes from Nylanderia fulva, assembly GCF_048542155.1. Classification (NCBI taxonomy): domain Eukaryota; kingdom Metazoa; phylum Arthropoda; class Insecta; order Hymenoptera; family Formicidae; genus Nylanderia; species Nylanderia fulva. Next base: position 68,476 of record NW_028190873.1, read on the forward strand.
GGAGATGAGGAGGAAATGAAAAAGAAGGTAGGGAGGCCGAGGAAAGTAGATGAGTTAGCGAAAGAGAGGAGGAGTATGGGATGTATAGTTGAATTTTTGAAAAGGAAAAGAGAGGAAGGAGAAGAGGAGGATAAGGATGAAGAAGAAAGAGGTCTAAGGAGGAGTAAAAAGACAGAAAGGCTGAATAGAGAAGTAGGGGGGATAGAAAAGGAGGAGTTAAGGAGGATGATAGAGGAGATAGGAGAGAGCGGGGAGGAACCTCACACTGCCGACGATTGTGTCGGCAATTGTGGGGTCCAAAGATAGGTGGGCGGCCTTCTCCTCTTTCTGCGAGAAGGTAATCTCGCAGAAGGAGGAGGCCGAGAGGGAAAGAGAGAGAGCTGGGCGAAATGCACGCGCCCAGTCCTCGGAGGAAGAGGAGTCGGAGGGCGGGGGTGTGCCTCCCCTTCTCCCGCCGTCGGCAGTTATGCCCGCGAGAGTGGCTGTTTGTGGCGGCGGGGGTCGGGGGAGGGGCGCCCACGGGTTTCTCTCCTTCTGAGAGGGACCCCCTGGAGAGGGCTTCCGGAGCAAATGCCGAATCCCCATTCCTTTAGGGAGGGGGAGGGAGCACCGCTCCGGAGGCGGGGGGTGGCGGCTCGAGCGGGACACTCGAGCCGTGACCCCGCCCCCCAAACTCTTTGGAAGGGCGCGACGTGGGGTTGATACCGCCCCGCGTCGCAACCGCGAGGACCCCCGCACGATGAAATTCGCGGGGGGGGAAGAGTGTCGCCCTCAGCGGCACTCTCCCAAGGAGGGATTAGGCGGGGGGGCGGCCAGTCGGCATGGGGAACCAGCATCCTGGCCGTCCCCCATCAAACGCCCGTGAAGGTATCCGCAGTGGGTTTAGTGAGGTATGTCTTGGGCCCCCTGACCGACCCATTCGTGGATCGGCCAAGGGGAACAAGAAATCCCACATAACCATCCGCTCTCTTCCCGGGGAGCGGTGGTATCCATGAGGATTCCCACTGCGTCAAAAAAAAAAAAAAAAAAAGGGGCGCCCATCTTATTCCTGCGTCGACGATAGACGCAGGATGAGGGTGTCGGGGAGGGGGGAGTGAGGGCGTCTAAGCCCGTAGCTCCTTCCCCCCGGCAGCCTCTCGGGAGGGGGGGCGGGCGTCCTCCCTACGCTTAGGCGTGGGGGGGCGCCTGCCTTCCCAAAGGGATACCCTCCCGGCTGCGGCCGAATCCTAACTCCCACGGGAGTGGAGGGAGCCGCAGCCGGGGGGACCGAGGGGGGGAACGCGCGTTCCTGGCGGGGGGGCATTGCCCGTCCGTGGGGGCGCCTGGGCCCCCCCCTCAGTGACGGAGACGTGACGTACGGGGCCCTCTCACCGGGAGCCATAAGGCACCGGTGGAAGGGCAACGTCGTCCACGGAGGGGGTTCTTCTCCCTCTGAAAAGAACCCCCTGGTGGAACGACGAACTGGACCACTCTCTTGGGGGTCCGGGGGATGCGTCCACTAGGGGGGCGGGGGGCGATGGCTCGAGCGGAAGCTCTCGAGCCATGGCCCCGCCCCCCAAACTCTTTGGGAGGGCGCGGCGTGGGGCCGGTGTTCGCCCTGCGCCGCAACCGCGAGGGAACCGCACAGTCATTGACTGTGCGGTCGGGGAGGGGTCTCGGCCACAAGGCCGAGGCAGCTCCCCGGAGAGTGCTTGGCGGGGGAGCGGCGAGACGGCATGGGATACCAGCATCCTCGCCGTCCCCCATCCAACGCCCGGGATGAACACCCGCTGGGGTTTTAGTGAGGTAGGTCTTGGGGCCCCCCTGGTCGAATCATTCGTGGCTCGACCAAGGGGAACAAGGAGTCCCACATAACCCGCACCCCTACCCGGAGGTGTGTGGTACCATGACGGTTTCCCCAGCGTCAAAAAAAAAAAAAAAAAAAAGGAGATAGGAGAGAAGATCGCAGAGAAGGTAGATGAGGAAATGAGAAAATTGAAGATAGAAATTTGGAAAAAGGAGGGGGAATGGAGAGAAAAAAGAAGAGAAATGAGAAAAAAAGATAGAGAGCCTGGAAAAAAGAGTGATAGATTTGGAAGCAAGAATAGAGGAAAGAGGAAGGAAGGAAGAAAGAAAAAGAGAGGGGGGCGAAGGAGGGAGTAAGGGGATTGGTAAGACAATAATGGGGAAAATGAAAGACATAGGAAAGAAATTAGAGTGGAAAGAGAGAAAAGAAAGAAGAAATAACATTGTAATAAAAAGAATGGAAGAAGGGAAGGAAGATATAAAAGAAAGAGTGGAGAAAATAATGAAAGAGATAGGAGCGAAAACGGAAATCGAATGGATAAGAAAGTTGAAAGGAAAGGAGGGAAAGGAAGGAGAAATGGTGGTAGTAAAATTAGGAGCAGAGAACAAAAGAGACAGGTAATGGAAAGGAAGGGGACAAGAAGCTATTAAGAGGAAAGAGGGTGAGGATAGAGGATGGCTTAACATGGGAAGAAAGAAAGATAAAATGGAGAATAATGGTAATTGCGGAGGAAGAAAAGAGGAAAGGGAACACAAGGTATGGACAAGCTACGGAAGAATTAAAATCAATGACGTCTGGTGGAGATGGGAAGAGGAAGAAGGGGGCATAAAGACAGAAAGGGAGGAAAACAAGGGCTAGAAGAGGGGAGGAGAAAAGAAAGAAGGAAAGAAGGAGGGAAGAGAGGTAGTAAGAAGAGAAAGAAGGAAGGAGGAAGGGAGACGGTTACAGGAAGGAGAAAGGAAAAAGGAGAAAAAAGAAGAAAGAAATGGAAAATAGGTTTCTGGAATGTGGCGAGGTTGAAAAACAAGGCAGAAAAATTCTGGAAGGAAATAGAAGATTGGGAGGTGGTGGTAATGATGGAGACATGGATAGATAAGTTGTAAAATTATTGAAATATTTTCAATATTAAAAAATTCTTACAAATCGTCTTTAAAAATATATATTTTTAAAATAATTTTTATATATTCTAATATATATTATAAAAAAACATTATTATACCAGATAGACTTGAACTCGAGTTTCCAGATGCAAGAGAGACAAGACAAAATGATACTCTATTCTTGTCAAGCAGTCAGTATGTTACCACGGAAATTTCCCCTGCTTCTTATAAATCTAGTGAGAATCTTATCGTTCAGATATTGCATAAAATAAGTGATATAACTTCATGGATTTTTTTTTATATATTCTATATATAATAAAGCAGTCCTCCAAAGAACCGGATTTTACATTTTCGCTCTTAAAAATTTATAATAAATTAAATAAGGACTCGCGGCTAACCCAACCCTACTGCCCATTTCCCCAAGTTTATTAAATATTTTTATTTTTATCTTTTTTTCATAAAATAGCTCTTTAGAGGACTACATATGAGCTTACTGATTAAGAATATCCTAAATTTAATGAGATTCATGAAGTATTTTGACTAATATCTGGAAATTAAGAATCTGTAATTCCCGGCCGGCCGACAGGAGTCTCCACCAAGCCTCCAGCTGACCCTTAAATGACTGAAATGAACCAGCCAGAATTTAAAATGACGTACAAATCATTGAATTTGACAATGTGGCGATGAGTATAAAGACTAAAATTCTTAGCCAGATTATAAAATATTTCATTTTTAATCATAATTTAAGAATGTATGTGGCTGCACTTAATAAAATGGCTAAACGTTTTATAAAACGACGAATTTTGTAATCTGGCTACAACATTTATATATATATATATATATATATATATATGTTATATATTTCAGGAAATATTATACAAAGAATAACATCAATATAAAAATTAATTAATGAAAGGCTCGTATAAATTAACGAAATTAAAAAAAATAAATATTGTAGGCCAACTAAACGAACGAAATTACATAAGATCTAAAGATTTATTAATAATTAAATTCTCATTCCATTAGAGAAACAATATACAACGTAAACGTTTCGACTGCACTACAGTCTTCTTCAATACATAAAAATCAAATATTAAAAAAAACAAAGTTAAATATTAAAATACAAAGTTAACGATTCTTCGCTGATGAACAATGCATGAGTAAGACAATTGGTCTGAGATTCCAAGTTTTGCGACATTTAATCATGCTGTGGATATTTTACGCAAATTAAATTAATATCAGAGAAAATTAAAAAATCTTTCAACTTACATTATCGTATTAACAAGTTCTTCTTCTCAAAATTTCAAGTGTGTGTTGCGAAGTCTAAATAACAAATGTCAAGGTAGAGAGCGTGATGTATTTATTTATTACCAATGTTTTTCTAAACTATGATTCAGCTAATTTTTTAAGTATGTCAAAATAACTACTGTCTAGCAATTCAGTGTCTTTGTTTAAATTAATTCCATTTTTCTGTTCTTTAATATGGATCATTTCAGATATTAGTTTTTTATGGTAATTCTTTTCATGATCCATAATCTTAGTGTTATCCTAGTCAAATGTATGCTGTTCATTTAGGATGTGTTCCGTGACAACCGAATGCTTAGCAGAGTCTAATTTAATATTATTTTTATGTTCTTTAAGTCTCGTTCCTAACTGTCTTTTTGTCTGTCCAACATATGTGGCGTCACAATCATTGCAATTCAATCTATAAATAACATTAGAATTTATGGGACAATTGTTTCTGTCCTTTTGAACCCTTATGAAGTCATTCAATTTTGTAATGCAACGATATCAATACATCAGGTCTTTTTATTGCTGAAGCGACTTTATCAGAAATTGATTCTATATATGGTATGACAAAATATTTAATGTTTGTATTTGTGGTATTAGTATCTATTATATTGTTGTTATTAGACTTGTTAAATTTTTTTGTTAAAAGATGTTTCAATCTGCGTTTTATTTCTATGAAAATTAAGTCAAGAGATTAACCATTGGATAGCAAAATATTAATAGCTTTCTCTATATTTTTTTGTGAAATTGAGGATGTGATAGCAATATAGCTCTATCTACCAAGCTATAAATTGTTCCTATTTTATGACAAGTCAGATGATTTGAAAAAAATGAGAGTAATCTACCTGAGAATATCTTGATGTCTAATGGAATAAGAATTTAATTATTAATAAATCTTTAGATCTTATGTAAATTTTGCTCGTTTAGTTGGCCTACAATATTTATTTCTTTTAATTACATTAATATATATATATATATATATATATATTACTATCCAACTCTTTTTTCTTTTTTTTAATTTTTTCTTTCATCTCCATCCTTCAACTTTCTCTTAGCTTCTTTTTTATCCATTCTATAATAAAAAAAACATTATTACGTTTGTGCAAATATTTTATGTTTTATATATATATATATATATATATATATATATATAAGCTAAGAGAAAGTTGGAGGAGTTATTGGAGAGGGAAAAAAAAATTAAAAAAAGGAAGAAAGAGTTGCAGGAATTTTTAAAATATAGTGATGAAGCAGATGATAAAGCAGATGAAGAAAAGTATATATATTGTTCTATACATATATTTAAATATACTATATACAATATTAAAATATTATATTTGTATATAGTTACACGTACACGCACGCACGCGTGCGCGCACACACACACACACAATACACACACGCACATGCACGCACGTATATATATATATATATATATATATATATATGTTGTGTGAGTACGCCCCTGGCCGCACGCATGTGGGGGACCGAACGATAGGGCTCGGCGACGAGCGAGTGGCAGTCCCTACAGCGGCAAGCGAGGTACACACACGCATACGCACTGTAGTAGTTCAAACTAAGCTCGCCTTATTACGAATCCTTATCACCATCCATACATGGTGTCAGAAGTGGGATCAGAAGGGGTGAAAGCAAGTAAGGCATATACGACGACCGACAGCAAAGTTGAAGTCAATGCAGCGGTACAGCCACCGAGCGAGTTCGATTTTTTGAGACCAGAGCTATGGCCCACATGAATCAAAAGGTTCAAGAGATACTTGTCGGTATCAAACTCATTAAAGAAGAGCAAGAAAGAAAAAATAGATTTGTTGTGCTACGTAATGGGAGAGAAGTCCGAAGAAATTCTTTCCCAAGTTGTGTCGGATTTGAGCGACGCCACGACGTATGAGAAAAACGACGGTGAAGAAAAAGTTCGACGAATACTTCACGCCTAGAAAAAACGTCGTATTTGAGAGATTCAAATTCAATTCTCGAGTTCAACAGCCCGAAGAGAGTGTGGACTCATTCATTACAGCATTATATACGCTGGCAGAATCCTGCGAGTTCGGGAATTTAAAAGACGAGCTTATACGCGATCGCATTGTCATCGGAATTCGTGACTCACGAGCATCCGAGCGTCTACAGTTAATATCGGACCTGACGATAAACAAAACAATCGAACTGGCGAGGCAAGCCGAAATACAGGCCAGAGAAGGCAAGAAGATTAGAGACGACGTATCACAACAATCCCAAGTAAACAGAGTAGCCGAGAATAAAAGAAAAGGGAAAGGAAGCCGGGATTCGTGGAACGATAAGGCGGAGAGCGCGTCGTGTACAAAATGCGGCCTGCCAAAACATGCGAACTGGCAGAGATGCCCAGCGTCAAGCTCGAGATGTCGGAGATGCAGTAAGCTAGGACATTGGGAGAGTGTATGCAGATCAAAGGTCATCGGTAAAGTCAACCGAGTCGAGGAAGCGGATGAAGAAGACACAGAAGAAGAGTCGAAGGAGTCAATATTTTTAGGTGCGGTAAGCGATGTAAACGACTGTATAGGCGACTTTGTTTTTAAAGCACATGTCAACGAGGCCGTGATAAGCCGCGCATGCTCGCTAAAAATAATTATTCGGCGGAACGGTTGTGGTACCGTTAATTGTTGATGTTTTGAGAAGTTTTTTCCGAAACAGATTGATTTATGTCGCTGTGTTTTCTCCTCGAAAAACATACAAAAACGATTTGCTGTAAATATCGATTGGTCTAGAATCTTCTAAAAATATTCTGTTCGAATATAATATTCTATTACGCGGATAATATTTTCCGATGCGTTTTGAACAATATTATAAACTATAACATTAATTTACAATAATTTTAACATACACACATATATGTAAAATAATAAACACATTATATATTCATTAATATTAATATATACATTATGTTACATCCGCGGTTCGACTCCGCGATATATATCAAACGCGCTACGACTTGCAGACACTCACACACTCGCGCCGGGTAATAATAAGATTTATTAAGTAAAAAGTTCAAATTGAACTTTAATTATCAACACAATATATATTATATTTTAAATTATTTTCTGATGCGAGTGATGCTGTGAGACGCGGCGTGTTTCGATATATCGTGAGGTCGAATCGTGGATGTAACAATAATATACATATATATTAATATTAATTAATATATGATAATGTGCGAGCTTTATTGCGTGGATAGAGAGCAAGCGCTCCGATACATGAGATCGCGAGCGGCCGTCTCTCGTTGCCGCGATTCGGTTAGTCAGGATATCAAGGTCCGGAACGCCAACGTTTAATAAAGAAAGTATATTGCGAGATGTATGTTTATTGCGAATTTTTGTTCGATGTTCGGAGAGAAAAGGCCTCGTTTCCCCGAAATTCGAGATTTTTATATGCGCATTTTACATGTATACCCTACTCCTAAGCGACGGGCCAATTAGAATTAGACGGGTCATTTAACAATTCGAAGTAGAGGCGGATGTTTCGTTGATTCTCCTACGAAGAAGCTATCGATTTTCACGGACTCAAAATAAATAATAATAGAAATAAGAGATTACATAGATAAGTCAAATAACAAAGTGTTATCGGTTAACGACTTTCTTTCTATATCAAATAGTATATTGTGATACAAGTGCGAGAAGTTGACAATTGCCAACTCGCACGTGTATCACATACTACTTTATATCATGAGTGCGAACTATGTGGAATGAGAGGGTGGAAGTAGGCAAGGGAATAAAACGCAATGGGAGGGGTCCAGGGGGCGAAGCCCCCTGATCAGGGGTCTAGGGGGCGAAGCCCCCTGGCGGGGGGCCTGCGGGGGGCGGAGCCCCCCGCAAAAGAGAAAGCTTTATGAAATATAAAGAGATTTTATTTATATCTTGTTTTTACAATGAAATAATAGGCAAGCAAAATAAAAATAAGTCTTAATTTTCTTCTAATAGAAAATAACAAAAATAAATAAATAAAGTAAGGTAATCTTTGGTTTCTTTGATAAGTAATAACAAAAAAATAAAAATAAAGTAAATTAACACAATTAAAAAAGTCAAATATAGTAGGCCAACTAAACGAGCAAATAAATGAGGTGTAAAAATTTATTAATAGTTAGATAATTAAAATAACATTTCGTTACAGAAACGATATAAATTGTAAACGTTTCGACTGCACTACAGTCTTTATCAATACATAAAAGTTAAATATTAAAATACAAAGTTAAATGTTAAAATACAAAGTTAGTTAAATATTAAAATATAAAATTAAAACGATTCTTTGCTGTTGACCAATAGATATGCAAGGCGGTTGGTCTGAGATGCCAAGTTATGCGACATTTAAACATGCTGCGGATGTAATACGCGAATTAAATCAATGTCAGAAAAAATTAAAAAATCTTTCAACTTACATTGTCGTTTTAACAAGTCCTTTTTCCCGATATTTCAAGTGTGTGTTGCGAAGTCTGAATAACAAATGTCAAAATAGAGAGCGTGATGTTTTTATTTATTACCAATGTTTTTTCTAAATTATGATTCAGCAAATTTACTAAGTATGTCAAAATAACTACTGTCTAACAATTCGGTGTCTTTATTTAAATTAATTCCATTTTTCTGTTCTTTAATATGGATCATTTCAGATATTAGTTTTTTATGGTAATTTTTTTCATGATCCATAATCTTAGTGTTATCCCAGTCAAATGTATGCTGTTCATTAGGAATTTTTTCTTATGTATGAGATATAATTTTTGGTTAAACAAAGAAAAGGAATTGCAATGGTGATATAGAAAGCAATTCTAACGGGATCAGAAATCGTACTTCGATTCGTAATGCTGCCATTCCACAATTTTCATTATTTTTAAACAAGAACGACAAAAAAACGGACATACAAGAAAAATTACTTCACATGCATAAAGACACAATTAAATTCTGCAATCAAAATCCTAATATTTTATTTACTAGAGCAGATAAAGGCAGCATTACAGTCGCACTAGAAAAAGAATTTTATATAAAAAAAATTGAGAGACTCCTAAATGACGATTCTACGTATATCATAGTTAAAAACAATCCATCAACAAAAATAGAAAAAGACCTCAATATTTCTTTAAAAAAATGGTTGAAAAAAGATTTCATCAACAAAAAAGAATACTATTATTTATTTTCAAGCGATTCTCTTCTTCCTAAAGCCTATGGGCTCCCAAAGATCCACAAGGAAAATATTCCTTTTAGATTAATAGTTTCCTCAATAAATACTTCTCTATATAATATTGCTTCCTTCTTTCATAAAATTTTAAAAGATAACCTTCCTAGAGCGGACAGTTTTGTAAATAACAGTTTTGATATATGCAACATTCTATCAGGGAAAACAATACAAGATTCCGACATAATAGTTTATTGGACGTTGTTTCATTATTTACTAATGTTTCCGTAGATCTTGCATTAAACGGTATCAATAATAGATGGCATTTTATAGAGTCACACACAAAGATTCCCAAAAATGAATTCATAGGTATGGTAAAATTTATATTAACTTCTACATTTTTCACTTTCAATAACATAACTTACAAACAAATTTATGGGACTCATATGGGTTCCCCACTTTCTCCGATCATTGCCGATATAGTCATGCAGGACTTGGAAACATTGGTAATTAGTAATTTAAATTGCGAAATGACTTTTTATTTCTGCTAGACATTCGGTTGTCACGGAACACATTCTAAACGAACAACATACATTTGACTGGGACAATATTAAAATTATGGATCATGAAAAGAATTACCATAAAAGACTAATATCTGAAATGATCTACATTAAAGAACAGAAAAATGGAATTTATTTAAATAAAGACACCGAATTGTTAGACAGTAGTTATTTTGACATACTTAGTAAATTTGCTGAATCATAATTTAGAAAAAACATTGGTAATAAATAAAAACATCACGCTCTCTATTTTGACATTTGTTATTCAGACTTCGCAACACACACTTGAAATATCGGGAAAAAGGACTTGTTAAAACGACAATGTAAGTTGAAAGATTTTTTAATTTTTTCTGACATTGATTTAATTCGCGTATTACATCCGCAGCATGTTTAAATGTCGCATAACTTGGCATCTCAGACCAACCGCCTTGCATATCTATTGGTCAACAGCGAAGAATCGTTTTAATTTTATATTTTAATATTTAACTAACTTTGTATTTTTAACATTTAACTTTGTATTTTAATATTTAACTTTTATGTATTGATAAAGACTGTAGTGCAGTCGAAACGTTTACAATTTATATCGTTTCTGTAACGAAATGTTATTTTAATTATCTAACTATTAATAAATTTTTACACCTTATTTATTTGCTCGTTTAGTTGGCCTACTATATTTGATTTTTTTAATTGTGTTAATTTATACGAGCCTTTCATTAATTAAAGTAAATTAATCTTTGGTTTCTTTAATAAGTAATAACAAAATAAAAATGAAAATAAATTAGTCTTTTTTTCCTTCAATAGACATGTTGTGTATTGTGCAGTTATTTAATGTTAATAAAATATATTTTGTTTGGCGTGCTGTTAATATTTCTTTCGAAATCTCTATATTTTCTATATTCTCTTTATTTGTTATAATATTTATAGTGTCTGATTGTAAGTTTTTTGTATTTTGCATGTTGTTTTTGGATGTTGATGGATTTTCATTACTGATATTTAAATATGTTTTTGATGTTTCTGAAGTTGAAGAACTGGGCTTATTTATTATTTCCTGTGTAATTTGATTATAGATTTTTTTTTTATTACTGTGGGTGTCTTCCACGTATCCTTCGGCAACAGTGCTAGATTTCCAGCCGCCATGTCTTTTTAACGTCATAATATCAGCTCCTGCGTCTGCTAGTAGTGTAGCAGAAGTTCGACGGAAGGTGTGGCCAGTGTAACAATCAGGATGTGGTAGTTTTAGATATGATGCAATGATTTGTGGCATTTTGCCAAATGTGTTTATTTCTATTGGCTGTTTAGTGCATCGTCCGTTTTAATATTTTAAAAAAAACCTTGAAGTTTCAGTGTTTTTTGGTCTTAAATTTATGTAATTTTTAACAATGGTGTAAAACTCATTACTAATTACAAAGGATCTTGGTTTGTAATTTTTTGTCATTGTAATTGAAACAAGGAAGATATAATCCTTGTCTTCGATTTCATTAATTGTTATTTTGGTCAATTCCTCCCTTCTACATGCACCGCAAATACCAAGAATCATAGCTACCTGTAAATAATTAAGTATATGTGTAGATAATGTATAGAATTTTTTATTAAATATAAAAATTGATTGATACCTTTATAGCTAAATATTTATTATCATCAGCTTTATTTAAAAATGTTTTGATTTGTTCCGCTGTCAAAACTTGATTTTTTAGGTTGATATCCTTTAGATTGTTTCTTCATAAATGAAGTGAGTGTATTGTATGTATTTAGATTAATATTATTGTTGATATTGAGAGTAGTTTTTAGCATAGAATAAATTGCCCACAAACTGGATGGTTTGTGGATTTGTGATAATTCTGTAAAGTATGCTAACAATGTGTTTTGAGAAAATGATCTTATATTTTTGACAGTTGTCCAGGTTATAAATTTGTTGTATGCAGCTGTATATTTTTCTTTTGATTTTTCAGGCAAGAGATTTTCTATGGTGTTTCTTGCCATTTCTGTAATTTCTGGAGGTGATTCATTTTCACTGATGTCAACTGTGATGTTCGATGTCTAATTGGTTTTTTTATATTGACTCGTTTCAATTAGATTGATGCAATGCAAAAGACTGGAATGGGGACGTAGTGGCGGTTGCGCGCTGCGAGATGGCGTTAGGAAGAAAGTGTTTGTAGCGATTGTAGCATTTGCAGCGTGAAATAATGAGCTTGTAGCGTGAAATAATGGGTTTGAAGCGTGAAATAATGAGTTTGAAGCGTGAAATAATGGGTTTTGAAGCGTCTGTAGTGTGTTGCGTGTAAAAATGGCTACTTTGCGAACGGAAAACAGTGCGCAAAATAGGCATTTACGCGCACGCGTGATATAAATATATTAGCTAACAGCTTTCTGTCTGACAAAATATATAAAAAATTCTTACAGTTTATTTTACATATGTGTGTGTGTGTATTTAAATAAATAAAATAATTATATTTCTCTCTGTATCAAGCTATAATGTATGTTTCTCTCATATGTTTTATAGATATAAATGGTCTGCACGCAGAGAAAGAGAAAGAATGGGAAGCAAAGGAGAAAAAGGAATAAGAAAAGGAGAAAGAGGAATGAGAAGAGGAGGAGCAGGAAGAGGAAGAGACCGCGGAAATATTTTTAATTATAATTTTTAATTTTTAATTTTTTTTATTTTACAACAATAATAATATAATTAAAGTTTTTTAAATGTTTTTAATTTAAATTTTTTCTTGTAAAATAGATATTAAAATATACGTAAAGTTTTTTTTGTAAAATATATAATATATAAAAATTTAATAAGTCTAATTTTATTTTATATTATAATATTATATTTAAAAGACTGTGATTATTTTAGTTATTTTATTTTATTATTTTATTGCACTTTATATTATTATTTTATTTCAAATACGTATTGTAAAATGTTATTTTTACAAATATATAAAAATTAATTTTTTAAATTAAACAATTTGCTTTACATATAAAACAAATTATTTACTTCCTAAAATCATATTTTTATATTTGTAAAAATAACATTGTACAATACATATTAAAATAAAATAAAAATATAAAGAATATAAATATGATGTTTTTTTTTAAATAAAGATATAAAGATTTTTAAAAAATATAAAGATTATAAAGTGTAATAAAATAATAAAACAAAATATTTAAAATATAATAATGTGCCTAGACAACATAATGTTTAAAATCGACGCATAAGACGTCTTAAAGATAGCTTACAGACATCTTAAAGACAAATGATAAAATGTCTAAAAGACATCTTAATCTTCTAGTCTTTAAGACATCTTATGCGCCGATTTTAGACGTGTGTAATATTACACACACATACACACACACACACACATACACAATAATCTTAAAGTGTCAATTGTTAGCTACTCATATAGAGCATTTCCAGGAGACGCCACGTGGAGGCCAACTGACACATAACTCGGAATGTTTTTAAATATAGACATAAAAAATGTAAAAATATTAATATTTTACATCTAAAATTAATATAAAAAAAGTAAAAAAATTATGTTTTAATTTAAAAAAATTCCGAGTTAATTTTTTGTCTCCCTATATTCGATCCGCCATAAGGCCGCGAATATTTACTCGTTCCGCATTAAATGCCGCGAGTAAGTGTAAAATAAGTTGATCGTACCGCTCGAAGAGCCGCGATCGTTTTACTCGTTCCGCATTAACTGCCGCGAGTAAGTATGAAATAAATTGATCGTACCGCTCGAAGAGCCGCGATCGTTTAATTGCATTATAAAGTATTTATAAGTAGTTACAAAAAACGATTTTATATACTTTGTACGTTAATTAGTTTTTATAGAGGTTTATATATTGAAAGCGATTTTTTTATATATTAATAATATAAAAATAATAAATAAATATCTCTCCTCAAAGTTAAAAGTCGACCAGATATAATAAAAAAAATGCTTTCATAAGGTAAATGACTATAACTTCGTCATGTTAACGGTGTAAATGCATTATGATCTCAAAATAAGTATTATATTTAGTAAAAATCTCTCTTCAAAGTTAAAAGTCGACCAGACTGGCAATCATTTATTATAAATAATTAGTTTAAATACAACGTTTCGGCTGTCATTATAAATTATAATTACAAATTATAATTATATTTATGTAACTTTTTATAGATTTACTCGAAAAGGGCTGCAATGACAGCCGAAACGTTGTATTTAAACTAATTATTTATAATAAATGATTGCCAGTCTGGTCGACTTTTAACTTTGAGGAGAGATTTTTATTATTTATTACTGGCGAACCTTAAGGATTATTATCTGTATTATATTTAGGTTGTTTTTCCTATGAAGGGAATTTATTATCGGGTAAAACAAATCTGATCACGAAAAAGTGTATCAAATGTATAAATTATTGATAGTTATAACAAAAAAGTAGTTTTTTTGAACCTCTATTTTGTACCTAATTTCGTCAGGAAAAACGGTATCATTTTTAACTTCGTCATTCCGTGTACGTAATTCCGTCATAGGCACAACCTATATTGTGTAGGTTTCAACTTCGTCATTCTATCAATTGGATTAGGACGTTTAAATATGGGATATATAAAAGAAAATTAAAATTAACACAAATAAATGACTCTTTATTAATAATCAGTCTTGTTCATCAGTCAATTAAAAGAATTTTTTTCTTACATCTATTATCACCATTAATATTTACGTATCATTAATCAACGTTTAAGTTGTAATATTATCAAAACATAAATTATTATTTTTATAAAACATAAATTATATTATATATAAGTTTTTATATTAATTTGTTACATTTTGAGAACATTTTGTTACATTTTGAAAAATTAAAAAAACGAAATAGATTCCTCTACTATTTAAGAGCATAAGTAAAGTAAAAAAATTAAAAAATGTAGATTTTTTTAACAATGTTTTCTCTTTTGTAGATTAAATTTTTTCTTACATCTGTTATCACCGTTATATGTAAATACCATTAATCAACGTTTACAGAATAAATCCCTCTACTATTCAAGAGCATAGGTGGCAAGATTTTTTTAATTATTTCTTCTCTTTCGTAGACCAGAATATCATCCTTATCAGGCCATTTCCATCTATTCTGTATACCCATACCACCCATTGCCATTGTTTTTATTTTAAACTTTGGTCCTTCTTCAATATCGAGTACTAGCCCTGGGAATTTCTCACCCTCATAGAGAATTTCTCACCCTCATAGAGAATCACCTTTGGTTATTTCTGTAGTATTCACATCAGTCATATTTTTGGCATTTTCATCTTTATTCCCATTTGATTTTTTCTTACCCTTAGCTTTCGATAGTTTTTCATCCTTTTCATTTTTTAGTATTATTTGATATGCCATAAACTCATCAGCAACAGCTACTGATGGAGTTATTTTACGTTTAACTTTTCCAGATTTAGTTGTTGAAACTGGGGTGTCTGGCCAAAAAAGCGCATTTTTGAACGGAGATGGAAATATTTTTTTTTTAGTAATCAGTGTTGGTTTATCAAAATTTTCGAGGTTGTCATTTTCATCTCGTTGCTCTCTTAGGTTGGAGATCGGTGAATCATCCAATTGTCCGAAAATCTGTACATTATCTGCACAGCTTGATTTTGGTGTCGAAATCATAACTGAACCATCTGCATTTACGTCCAAGTCGATTACATCGTTTGCAGTGAAATTCTCATCAAGTTCAAGGGCGGAAAAATTTATATTTGCCCCAAGTGTTATATTATGATCTTCTTGATTTTCCGAAAGATTCATAGTTTGCAGTGATGAGTCCGGTATGTTTTTTTTTAATTTCTAACCATAAATTAAAAAGACCCTCATCTTTCGGTTGGCCATTCCATTGAATCTTTTCACATCTCTTGAACTCTTGTAATCTTTCGACTCCTATCATACTTTCAATGAATAACAGATTTGAGCGAATATCTTCTTCATTTTTTCTTTTGGCCCTAATTCTTCACTTTCTTTTTTTTCTGAATCATTGGCTGTAGTTTTTAATAGTTTTTCAAAAGGCACTGCAATGACATCGAATGGATATAATCCACAGATCTTAAAGCCATTGCGTATTGTTTCTGGTTTAGCTGCTCTTTGCAAACATTCGTTAACTAAACCTGAAAAATCCTCTCTTTTCAGGCGTTCACCGTTATTATTGATTCGCCATTCATAAATTATTTTTTTCCACTCGTTCTTAAGGGGATGAAACAGAGATACATCCATAGGCTGCAGAAGATGCGTTGCATTTGGTATCAAGCCGATTAAAATAATTTCCCTTTTCTCTGCAAAATGTACTTAGATGCAAAGAAAAATGGGATGAGTGCCTATCAAGGAACATGACAACAGGAAATTCAACGTTATTTTGTTGCAAATATGGATAAAAAATATTTGTTATGTATTCATAAAATGCCTCGCATGTCATCCAACCTGAATCGGTTCTCCCTATTCCCCAATTTTTAGGCATTTTTGCAACAATATTCTGTAGCATGCGTTTGTACGGGAACAGAGTTAATAATGGTATTAAACATCCAGTAGCTGATGTTCCAATAAGAACTGTCAGGCATTCCTTTTCATCATTAGTTGTTCTATTATAAATCTGCTTAGATCCTATTTTAGCAAGAATAAATTTATTGTTTGGACAAAGGTAAAAAGCTGTTTCATCGCATTTAAAAATACGACTCGGGTCAGTTAAAACTTGGTTGAGATCATATTCTTCAAAAAAGTTCTTGATTTTTGCATGCCAATTTCGAACTCCTTCTTCATTTATGTTTGCTCTAACAAAATTTGTCGACAAATTTTGAGGTACTCTTTTGGATATGTCTTTGTGACGATTTAAAAAACTTTCATACCATCGGCGCCCTGGAATTCCATCCTTGAAACAATTGCTTCGTCCATTCTCTGCCATGTATTTGGAAACACTGTATAAGAGTTGATCTTTTGTTACTGGAAATCCTTGCTTTCCCAGTTCGATTATCCAATTAGTAAAAACTTTTTCCTCATCTTGTGTTAATATAGTAGGAGCTCCGACTGATCGTTGATGTCGTCCAAATTTTTTATCTTGAAGCGTAGTTCTGGGAATGCCAAATGCTTTCGAAGCGCTACGTACGGACATCCCTTCGCTAATTTGCTGTAAAGCTAGTTTTATGTTTTGCTCGTTGTAATTCATATTTTGTTTAGGTTTTTTTTTTTTATTTGGGACTTCTTCTGTTCCTCCATCTTCAAAACTTCTATAAAAATGAGATACAGGTATAAATAGAAAAATAAACGTAGCAATTGAGTTAATTAAATTTATTGTAGTAAAATCAGTTTAATTATTTGTTATATTAATTAAAATAAAAAATGTATGGCATAATAGTTGAATTTATTCAATACTGTCAGTATCTACACTGACAGAAAAATTACTTAAAATAAAAAAATATTTATTTGAGGGGTACTAATCACACATTTATTTGTATTAAAAATTTAAATTTAACGTATAAGACGGGCAACAAGAGCCAAATCGCGGATGACAATGCGTTATCCTAACGAAACTAAATAATTTTTTCGTTAGAATTAAATACCGGTGCACAAGGCACCAAATTTTACTTGGACACGGCCAAGATTTTAAATATGAAATAATCTCATATTTGAGATTTTAATTTCAATATCCCTTTTAACCCCCCTACGGAAAATAAATAAATGAATGCAAGAGAAAAATATAGATCCGAAAATCGCTGAATCGGGAATCGAACCCGAGACCTTTCGCTTGCCGGGCGACTGCTCTTCCAGCTGAGCTATTCAGATCCTTTCGATTCTATACTTTTCTCTGTTATATATATTAATGTTGGTAAACAAACGCATTTTTTAAGCCAGCGTGTATCAATATAAGAGTTTTAACAAGGCTCTGTAATATAAATATAAATTTAACGTATAAGACGGGCAACAAGAGCCAAATCGCGGATGACAATGCGTTATCCTAACGAAACTAAATAATTTTTTCGTTAGAATTAAATACCGGTGCACAAGGCACCAAATTTTACTTGGACACGGCCAAGATTTTAAATATGAAATAATCTCATATTTGAGATTTTAATTTCAATACCCCTTTTAACCCCCCTACGGAAAATAAATAAATGAATGCAAGAGAAAAATATAGATCCGAAAATCGCTGAATCGGGAATCGAACCCGAGACCTTTCGCTTGCCGGGCGACTGCTCTTCCAGCTAAGCTATTCAGATCCTTTCGATTCTATACTTTTCTCTGTTATATATATTAATGTTGGTAAACAAACACATTTTTTAAGCCAGCGTGTATCAATATAAGAGTTTTAACAAGGCTCTGTAATATAAATATAAATTTAACGTATAAGACGGGCAACAAGAGCCAAATCGCGGATGACAATGCGTTATCCTAACGAAACTAAATAATTTTTTCGTTAGAATTAAATACCGGTGCACAAGGCACCAAATTTTACTTGGAATAGCTCTCTGAATAGCTCAGCTGGAAGAGCAGTCGCCCGGCAAGCGAAAGGTCTCGGGTTCGATTCCCGATTCAGCGATTTTCGGATCTATATTTTTCTCTTGCATTCATTTATTTATTTTCCGTAGGGGGGTTAAAAGGGGTATTGAAATTAAAATCTCAAATATGAGATTATTTCATATTTAAAATCTTGGCCGTGTCCAAGTAAAATTTGGTGCCTTGTGCACCGGTATTTAATTCTAACGAAAAAATTATTTAGTTTCGTTAGGATAACGCATTGTCATCCGCGATTTGGCTCTTGTTGCCCGTCTTATACGTTAAATTTATATTTATATTACAGAGCCTTGTTAAAACTCTTATATTGATACACGCTGGCTTAAAAAATGCGTTTGTTTACCAACATTAATATATATAACAGAGAAAAGTATAGAATCGAAAGGATCTGAATAGCTCAGCTGGAAGAGCAGTCGCCCGGCAAGCGAAAGGTCTCGGGTTCGATTCCCGATTCAGCGATTTTCGGATCTATATTTTTCTCTTGCATTCATTTATTTATTTTCCGTAGGGGGGTTAAAAGGGGTATTGAAATTAAAATCTCAAATATGAGATTATTTCATATTTAAAATCTTGGCCGTGTCCAAGTAAAATTTGGTGCCTTGTGCACCGGTATTTAATTCTAACGAAAAAATTATTTAGTTTCGTTAGGATAACGCATTGTCATCCGCGATTTGGCTCTTGTTGCCCGTCTTATACGTTAAATTTATATTTATATTACAGAGCCTTGTTAAAACTCTTATATTGATACACGCTGGCTTAAAAAATGCGTTTGTTTACCAACATTAATATATATAACAGAGAAAAGTATAGAATCGAAAGGATCTGAATAGCTCAGCTGGAAGAGCAGTCGCCCGGCAAGCGAAAGGTCTCGGGTTCGATTCCCGATTCAGCGATTTTCGGATCTATATTTTTCTCTTGCATTCATTTATTTATTTTCCGTAGGGGGGTAAAAAGGGGTATTGAAATTAAAATCTCAAATATGAGATTATTTCATATTTAAAATCTTGGCCGTGTCCAAGTAAAATTTGGTGCCTTGTGCACCGGTATTTAATTCTAACGAAAAAATTATTTAGTTTCGTTAGGATAACGCATTGTCATCCGCGATTTGGCTCTTGTTGCCCGTCTTATACGTTAAATTTATATTTATATTACAGAGCCTTGTTAAAACTCTTATATTGATACACGCTGGCTTAAAAAATGCGTTTGTTTACCAACATTAATATATATAACAGAGAAAAGTATAGAATCGAAAGGATCTGAATAGCTCAGCTGGAAGAGCAGTCGCCCGGCAAGCGAAAGGTCTCGGGTTCGATTCCCGATTCAGCGATTTTCGGATCTATATTTTTCTCTTGCATTCATTTATTTATTTTCCGTAGGGGGGGGTAAAAAGGGGTATTGAAATTAAAATCTCAAATATGAGATTATTTCATATTTAAAATCTTGGCCGTGTCCAAGTAAAATTTGGTGCCTTGTGCACCGGTATTTAATTCTAACGAAAAAATTATTTAGTTTCGTTAGGATAACGCATTGTCATCCGCGATTTGGCTCTTGTTGCCCGTCTTATACGTTAAATTTATATTTATATTACAGAGCCTTGTTAAAACTCTTATATTGATACACGCTGGCTTAAAAAATGCGTTTGTTTACCAACATTAATATATATAACAGAGAAAAGTATAGAATCGAAAGGATCTGAATAGCTCAGCTGGAAGAGCAGTCGCCCGGCAAGCGAAAGGTCTCGGGTTCGATTCCCGATTCAGCGATTTTCGGATCTATATTTTTCTCTTGCATTCATTTATTTATTTTCCGTAGGGGGGGGTAAAAAGAGGTATTGAAATTAAAATCTCAAATATGAGATTATTTCATATTTAAAATCTTGGCCGTGTCCAAGTAAAATTTGGTGCCTTGTGCACCGGTATTTAATTCTAACGAAAAAATTATTTAGTTTCGTTAGGATAACGCATTGTCATCCGCGATTTGGCTCTTGTTGCCCGTCTTATACGTTAAATTTATATTTATATTACAGAGCCTTGTTAAAACTCTTATATTGATACACGCTGGCTTAAAAAATGCGTTTGTTTACCAACATTAATATATATAACAGAGAAAAGTATAGAATCGAAAGGATCTGAATAGCTCAGCTGGAAGAGCAGTCGCCCGGCAAGCGAAAGGTCTCGGGTTCGATTCCCGATTCAGCGATTTTCGGATCTATATTTTTCTCTTGCATTCATTTATTTATTTTCCGTAGGGGGGTAAAAAGGGGTATTGAAATTAAAATCTCAAATATGAGATTATTTCATATTTAAAATCTTGGCCGTGTCCAAGTAAAATTTGGTGCCTTGTGCACCGGTATTTAATTCTAACGAAAAAATTATTTAGTTTCGTTAGGATAACGCATTGTCATCCGCGATTTGGCTCTTGTTGCCCGTCTTATACGTTAAATTTATATTTATATTACAGAGCCTTGTTAAAACTCTTATATTGATACACGCTGGCTTAAAAAATGCGTTTGTTTACCAACATTAATATATATAACAGAGAAAAGTATAGAATCGAAAGGATCTGAATAGCTCAGCTGGAAGAGCAGTCGCCCGGCAAGCGAAAGGTCTCGGGTTCGATTCCCGATTCAGCGATTTTCGGATCTATATTTTTCTCTTGCATTCATTTATTTATTTTTCGTGGGGGGGGTAAAAAGAGGTATTGAAATTAAAATCTCAAATATGAGATTATTTCATATTTAAAATCTTGGCCGTGTCCAAGTAAAATTTGGTGCCTTGTGCACCGGTATTTAATTCTAACGAAAAAATTATTTAGTTTCGTTAGGATAACGCATTGTCATCCGCGATTTGGCTCTTGTTGCCCGTCTTATACGTTAAATTTATATTTATATTACAGAGCCTTGTTAAAACTCTTATATTGATACACGCTGGCTTAAAAAATGCGTTTGTTTACCAACATTAATATATATAACAGAGAAAAGTATAGAATCGAAAGGATCTGAATAGCTCAGCTGGAAGAGCAGTCGCCCGGCAAGCGAAAGGTCTCGGGTTCGATTCCCGATTCAGCGATTTTCGGATCTATATTTTTCTCTTGCATTCATTTATTTATTTTCCGTAGGGGGGTTAAAAGGGGTATTGAAATTAAAATCTCAAATATGAGATTATTTCATATTTAAAATCTTGGCCGTGTCCAAGTAAAATTTGGTGCCTTGTGCACCGGTATTTAATTCTAACGAAAAAATTATTTAGTTTCGTTAGGATAACGCATTGTCATCCGCGATTTGGCTCTTGTTGCCCGTCTTATACGTTAAAATTATATTTATATTACAGAGCCTTGTTAAAACTCTTATATAAAAATTTAAAGTTTACAATTAAATAAAATTAAATATGAATTTTTAATACAAATAAATGTGTGATTAATACCTCTCGAATAAATACATTTTTATATTAAGTAACTTTTTCTGTCTGTGTATTTTTGTCGAGTGACAAAATAAGGGACAAATATCATTTAAGTTGGATATAATATCGTCATTCAATATTATTTCTTTTCCACGTTAATAAGAAGGACAAATAATAATTGTTGGTAATATTCAAGGATAGAATAAGTGAATGCTGGCATGAAATGACGTTTGTTTGTTCTTTTTTTAGACTTTTATTAAGAAAATGTATTTGACAAAGTTATATTTACTGGAGTAAAAACTACAATTTGTATCTAATTCCGTCATACCGAATTGACATCTCAAAAATTAAAGATAACTTTGATAAAACGCAAGATAATTTTATGACGAAATTTAATCTCAGTATTGTAAACCCTATTAGCGCTTTTAAAAAAATTATGTTAAACAATTAACATATTTTTTACACATGTAAAAACTTACAATTACTCCGTAAGTATTTTCACTTAATTTCGTCAATGTGATGAAATAAGAGACACGAGACAATTTAAGGACACATAATTTCGTCACTCACTTTATTTAAATAAATAATGTAAAAAGTTGAATGAAAATTTTTTCTATATTTAATCCAAACTTAATTTATGTAAAATCATGAACATAAAACTAAATTTACTTACCAATCAAAATTTATAATCTTGAGACACGTCTGCTTGTAACTAAATCTTGTGCGTGACTGCCACTACTCAGTAGCGCCGCGGCAACGCCGCGTTAGGATAAACATATATATTCTTCTTTATTATACGTCTTTCGGTTTAAAATTTCTGTATTGAGACGATAAAGTGTTCAAATCGTTTCAAATCGGGAAATATAGTCGACATGTGCGAAATTGTTTAATTTATTTAATTTTAAGAAGTACTGACGAAATTATTTCCGCTGACGAAGTCATTTACCTTACTTGTTATATTTCGTACTATAAATTTTACATTCTATGTTACTTTTATTTTCTTCATTTTATTTTAATTTATTTTGAAAACTATTTATTTGACAAGTTTTTTACTTTTCTATTAAATTTATTGACTGTCTTTGCCGCGCGATTATTATATTGTGTACGCGAATATATTTCATGTAATGTAAATAATCATTTTAACGCTTGTATGTGATGATTATAACACTTATAATTTGTGTCAAACCATCCAGCGTGCGTTTTATTTGTTGCATATATACCTTTATTTGTAATCTTCTCAAGGATCTGTGTAGATGCCCAATTATGTTGCCATGTCCGATTAAAACTCATCAATTGTGTTTTGATTACATTTGTAAAGAGGCTTGTTGGTCGAACTAATTTCGTAACTGTTGGAGCATCTTCGTCTTCATTGGGATATTCACGATATTCGATATATCTTTCATTTGGAGTTGCGGCTTCCATTGGCGTTTTTAACATTGCACGACAATTTTGACAATTATTCCTTTCGATACATTGTTACGCTACATATCCTGCAAAAAATGTTATCGCATTTTCGTCATAATTACTAAGTATACTTATATTATCCGTGTCTATATCACATTCTTCAAAAATATCTGCATGTTTATCAAGTAACTCTGTTACCGAGGCAACATTATCAACATTTTCATCATCGTCATCAACAATAGCAAAATTATTTTTATTCATACAATTTTCAACCGTCTTAACAAGCTGATTTGATTTATTAATGAGAGCCTCACTTTCAGGACATTGCACATTGCCTTTATCACTGGTTTGAATATAACCTGTTGAAATTATATGTCTGAATGACAATCGAACCATTCTTGCGGTTGGATTAGGATTAAATTCTCCGCGTTACCGAATTTTTGAAAAAAAATGTTCTACTGAATCTTGGTTACATAAACCTGTTGCAAGTTCAAATTCTTCATTTTTACCTGCAAGTTCCTTATACAGTTGAAGAATTGCTTGTATCGCAATGCCAAATCCTTTGAAGCAAGGAACTTTATTTATTCTGTCTGGAAACTTAGACCATCCTGAACATCATTGCAGAAAGTTTAATAATAAATTTTCAATATCAGGATTTTTTCTTGACAATGGCCGTTTTCCACCGAATGTGACTTTAAGACTATACGAGTTGCAAGCATCAATTACGTTTTTCATATGCTATGCAAAATCAGCTATTGCTTTTCATGTGTTTAAATCTAATTTTTTTTCATCACCAGCTAATTTAATTGCAGCTGCAAATCTATGGCTAAATAATTAAAACGCTCTTTTTACATTCATCGCTTCAAAACAATTCGGCCGAATGTGTGCTTGTGTAATATGGAACAATAAATTTGAGCCCCCTTCTGCCGCATTATCGATGTACCAAGTCTTGACAAAATCAGAATATGATACAATTATTTCTCCTTTGCAATATATCTTATCGTGCGTTCTAAGGAAACTCGCTAATCTTTTGACTAAGTGCGGAAAATCATATAAAACATAATATCTTTTATTATTGTACATAAAATGCGGACTTTGTTCATCTACACCTAGTTGATTATAAACGGCTTGATTATTTGTACCTTGATCACATGTTAAGAGTTTTACATCAGCGCCTGTTTCATTCAATTTATCTAGGCATATCTCAACTAAATCAATTATTTCCTGTGATTTCATACATTTGCCTGGAGGAAAATACGCCAATGGTTGCCGCCATGGATTACGTGCATTCAAACTATCAAGGCAAAAAACAAATACGCACTTAGTTCTTTCTGCTTTTCTGCCCAGAGATCCCAAATCAACGAGACTTTCTATCTCATCAAATTTTGAAGAATATTCTTCATAGCTTTTTATGGACATCTCATCCCATTTCAATGCACATACTCTTTGTTCCTCAGGGATTTGTGCAATTTTTTTTTTTATTTTTTAAATATAATATCACAAAATCCCGGTTTTATATTGTATTCTTCTATCCATCTTCTAATTGTTCTCTGTCCAGGAAAATTGCAACCTGCTTTCTTTAAACGGCAAAATGCTGATGCTGAATAATAATATAATTGCTTAGAAAGCATTTTCTCTTCCTCAGTGTATCGCGTACGTAGTGTATGTAGTTGTAAATGCATCATGGTTTTTGCTAGAAGATGCAATTTTTGTTCATTTATTAAATTCTTTAGATTTTCTTTTTTCTATTTTTTCTAGTTTGATTTTTTACACGTTTGTGCAATACATCGCAGCTGATATTTTATTTTTTTACGTAAATTTAAATTCTCCATTCTTAATGCTTTGATTATTGTTTTTAGGTTGCTTTTTTCATTATTATTTTTTTGAATGCTATTATCTTTGCATTTAACATTTTGATATTTAGGAGGCTCCAGATGCACCCATTCCATTACGTCTTCCTCTTCCGCAGACATTTCGAAATTTAAAATTGCAGGTCTATATGTCCGTAAAGTACATTCTTCTAATATATGTTACGTAGAAGTATTGTTGTAATACGTCTTTGCATTTCTTCCACTTCAATATTATGTTCATGTAGAGGAATTTGTTTTTCTAATATCATATTTTTATCATTAAGACATTGCATTTGCATTCCTTCTACTTCAATATTGTGTTCATTTTCGGATGACCCAGCGCTGTTATATACAACTGGTATAGCATCTCGCATTAATCGTGTTTTTGTTTCGTTTGTAAATGACGTAGCAGGGAAATGGTCTTCACACAAGCCCAATTTTCTTAGAGTATTGACAGACAGTTTACAGCAAATTAGTATTTCCTGTAATAGAAATATTACAAACTAAATGAAAATTTCGATTACATGTTTACTTAACGTGAACATATTTAACTATTACTTTAACATATGTTAAAGTAATAATTGTATATCGAGAATAGTATATCGAGTGTTAATTCTAATGAAAAATAATTTCAAAATTTACTAGAAAATTTTTTGGAATTTTTCATAATTTAAATTTATAAAGAATTTAAAAGAATATCAGATTTATTAAATTTTAAATAATTTTTTAGAAAATTATAGAATAAGAAAAAATCTTAGATTTTTCATTATATATATAAATGAGAAATTCTTATAAAATTCATTTATGATAAAAATATAAAATAATTCTATATGTTATGTAAAGGAGAACATCATTAATTTCGTTCAATTTTAAATATGTTGTAATATTAATTGTTTTTATAATATTAAATTAATACTAATACTACATACTACATTATTCATACTACATACTAAATTAATTATATTTTTCTTTGATATTTAGTAAAAAATAGAAATAGAACGACGTTTACATTAATTTGTACCGAATAATAAAGTGACGGGTTAGAATGCTGCATGTTGCACATTGAAGTTTTACTAGGCTTTATTCAATTTTTTAACGTAAATTTTTACAAAATGTCCATTCAACAATAAATAAATGCATATGGAGTAAAAATTATTATTATATTAAATTTAACACTAATAAATTAAAAATAATTATTTATCATTCCAAATATGTACAATTTCCAAAGAGGATTTCAAAGATAATTTCGAATAGAAATAAAGTATAATAGAATTTAAAAATAACTTTTTTTATTGTGAATTGATGTAAATTTCTTATACATTTTATTTTAGCGGTACAAATTAACGCAAACGTCATTCTATTTTTATTTTCGACTGGATATTGAACAAAGATAGAATTTATAAAAATATATAATTTATCTCTTCTTCACGTGCCCTGCCCGGTTGTCCCCCGGACGCTGGCGATCACTCTGGCCATGGTGATTCTATCCACCGCCATACGAAAGAGCTCCTCCGCGCTTCGTATCCCAGTCCATGCTCTAATATTTCTCAGCCACGAGAGTTTCTTCCTTCCGATCCCACGTCGGCCCTCAATCCTTCCCTTTAGTATCAATTGAAGGAGGCGGTATTTCTCCCCTCTCAAGACATGACCAAGATATTCGATCTTTCTGCATTTGACCGTTACTAGCAGCTCTTGTCGCGCACCTGATCTCCTCCAAACATCAGCATTTGTGACTCTGTCAACCCAGGAGAGCCCCAGCATACGTCTTATGACCCATATTTCAAAGACGGTTCAGCGTCTCATGACCCATATTTCAAAGACGGTTCAGCGTACTCGTTTTGAGGGTCCACGCCTCCACACCGTATAACAATACCGACCAAACATAACACTTGACCATTCTCCGTCTTAGCCTCAGATTAAGGTTGTCTTCGCAAAAGAGAGCCCTCATCTTATTAAAAACGCCGCGAGCAATCTCTATCCTATGCCTAACCTCCCGATCGGGGTCCAGGTCCTCTGTAATCAGGCATCCCAAGTACATGATCTACGCGACACGCTCTATCCTTACATCATCAAGGTGCAGTAGAGCGTTCTCATGGCTATCGCGGCTGAAGACCATCAACTTCGTCTTGTTTGTGTTGATATTTAATCCCATTCTTTGTCCAGCTTCTGAGATCCTATTTAGAAGCAGTTGAAGGTTCCCTATGCTATCGGCGATAATGACCGTGTCGTCTGCGTATTTTATGGTGTTGATATATACTCCATTTACCTTGATTCCGAGTTATGTGTCACCTATAGCTTCCTTGAAGATCTTGTCTGCGTAGAGATTGAACAAAAAGGGGGAAAGAATACACCCCTGTCTAACACCTCTTTGTATGTCCACCCTTGAGGTTGTCAAGTTTCCAATCCTTATTTCAGCTTTTTGCTACCAGTATAGGTTTTTTATCACCCGGACATCCTTTTCATCCACTCCAGCCTGACGGAGAAGCACAATAAGTTTGCTATGCAGGACCCGGTCGAACGCCTTCTCGTAATCTATGAAACATGCAAAGACATCTCTCTGGTGGTCTCGGCATTTTTGTAGGAGGACATTTGTCCCAAAAATCGCTTCACGTGTGCCGAAGGCACTTCTGAACCCAAATTGCGAGTCATCCAAGTCCCATTCACACTTTGACCTTATACGAGCGTGGATTATACGGAGGAATGTTTTCAGCATATGGCTCATGAGGCTGATCAGACGGAAATCCGCGCACCTTTTTGGCCTCTGCTTCTTTGGAATGGTAACAAACGTTGATATCAGCCATTCTTTTGGTATTACCCCGGTGTTGTATATCCTATTGAACAGTCCTAGTATCGTCTCTATGTTGTCCTCGTCTATCAATTTTATTAATTCCATTGGAATCTCATCTGGACCCGCGGCTTTCCCACTCCTGGCGGATGTGATGGCATGCAGCAGCTCCGATTTAAGTATGACAGGGCCCTCCGGCTCCTCCGCTCCAGTTTGGATGTCCGATCTGGCGTCCTCAAAAAGCCCGGCCACATACTCTTGCCAAGTACGTTTAATCTCGCGCTCCTCTAAGATGACCTTGTTCTGCTCATCGCATATAGACACGGGTACACGTCTTTTATATAAACCGGCCACTTCCTTCACCTTTCTGTGAATATTAAACGAGTCATGCCTCGATATAAGCCACTCTAGTTCTTCGCATTTCTCTTTCATCCAGTTTTACTTTGCTATCCTGATTTCCTTTTTGATCAGGGTTTGAACCCTCCTGTATTCCTCCTGTCTATTTTTGAGCAGCCGCCGCCTCTCCATTAGGTTCATGATTCCATCCGTCATCCACGATTTCTTCTTCGTATGTCTTGATGGTTTCAGATGTTGTTCGCTGGTCTCAAGGAGAGCCCGCTTTACTTCACCCCACTGCGTATTTACGTCAGTGGAGTTACTTCCTTTATTTGGCTCAGTTTTCTATTGAGGTCAAGTGTAGCACTTTCTCTCGTTTCAATGTTTCGCAGCTTCGAGACATCGATCTTTTTGCTGGCAGTACCACTCCTGACACACTTCAGCCTTAGCGTCAGGTCCGTGACCAACGGGTTATGGTCCGATCCAATATCTGCTCCGGGGTACGCCTTGATACTCCTTATTATGTTTCTGAAGCATTTATTTATCAGGACATAATCAATCTGGTTCCTCACAGGCTCCGGGTTACTCCCCCCATCGAGAGGCAATTTCCAGGTGTAAAGGCGACGTTTTGGTAATTTGTACCATGTATTGGTCACTACCATTTCTGTCTCCTGACAGAATTCGAAAAGCCTATCGCCTCTCTCGTTACTCTCCCCTAAGCCGTGATCACCAACGATATCGGTTCTTCTTCCCTGCCCTATTTTGGCATTAAAGTCCCTCATGACTAGGTTGACGTTGTCACTTTGTAGGCTCTGAAGTGTGTCCCTGATAGTGTCATACAAGACTTCCACATCGTCATCGTATCTTTTTTCGGAGGTAGGAGCGTAGATCTGTATAAGATTAATATCAAATGGCTTCCCATGCAGTTGGAGCAGCATGACTCTGTCCGAGATGGGTACGAATCCTTTCACATATTTGACAAACTCTGAGTCAACCAGAATCCCAACTCCATTGCTGTGTCGACAATCGTCTTCAGCACTTCCCGAGAAGTAAAGGGTTCCACCTTCGTGGGCACATGTGCCTACTCCTGGCCATCTTAGCTCACTTATTCCCATAAACCTGATTTTCAGCCTTTTCATTTCTTTGATTGCATTGCTGAGTTTCCCCGCAGCAAAGAGACTTCTAACGTTCCAAGTGGATATACGCAGATTGGACTTCACTATTTTGAGCCGGGAGATTCTTCGCACTCCTTGCCCATCTAAGGGCTGCCCGGGACTAGGGGCCGTTTTTATTGGTTTCCTCGCCATAGTGATATCCTGGGAAATTAAATACACCGAAGTGGTTTCCCGTTGCCTTCTTCGGTATCCTTTCAGCCGCTCCTAACATGGAGAGCAGACGCTGTTCGTAGCCGCCCGTTACGGGTCAGACGCTACTAATCTCGTCATATCTGACTACCCTCACTTAGTTTAGTCTGCAGGTCGATGCAGCTTACCGGGGTGTGGCGCTTGGAGCCATAAGTGAGAGTTGAGTAACCCGTGAGGACCAGACACCAACAACCATCTATTCTTGATGCGACCGTTGTGGTAGAAGGGTACTACCTCTACGATGTATCCCCACACACCCCAAATATAATTTATAAAAATGGAAATTATCACGTTCGACTATATTTCGAGACAGCGATGATTCTCGTTACAAAGGTTTTAACACATTAACTAAGCACAAATTTGAATGACAGAATAATAGCCTATTTTTTCCAAATACATATTTGTAAGCTATTTTTTCCAAATACATATTTGTAAGCCGTACGTCTTTTGATGTGCGTTAGTAGATGAGCCATAATTAGAAATGTAATTAAAATACAATACATAATTATTGCATAGAGACCTACTTGTATTGTGTATCCATATATTGCATCTTGCGTCTTTTTGCATTAGAAATCTAAACAGATGTTTTCCATAGGATTTTTCATTCTTGCAGTCCTTATACATACACTTAATAATCTACGGAATACTGACTCGACATATTTATATATTATTGTAATACTATGCGAAAAAAATTACAGAAATATAAAAATGAAAAATACAGAACTTAAAAATAACAAAAAAAGAAAAGAAATACACAACACGCGTAAAAAGAAAAAGAAAAATCCGACACGATAGAAATACACGTGTACGCACACGCGATATTTAATATTAATTGTATCAGATAACATAAGAATACATGTTGCAAAATAGATCACAATATTTCTCACAAAATATATAGATCACGATATCTCACGAGGCACCGCAAAATCAATCGTTACTCATACAGATCGTCGCGCTGACTAAATCGTCAAAATATCAAAATTGCTACGTAGCGCCGTTACGCTTTTCTTTTGTTTCACCTCATATATAGTTTATCAAGAACTTTAAACGCTTACGTTGTTTTAAAAGCATCTATAGCCTTTAAATTCTAATTCTTTAATATACAAGGTGTATAAAAAGTAGTGGGACGGTAAAATATCTCAAAAACTAAGCACTTAAAAAAAATGTTTCAAATAAAAGTTGTAGAGCTTAAAAGAGTCTACAACTTTTATTTGTGTAACGGCATAGCCGTTACTAACGCCTCGCGGGCCGATCATCCGCCCGCCATGTGAGGCTTTGGCGCCTAAGGCGCCCCTAAACGCCATACACGGGCCGCCCCACTCCGGGGGCGCCCCACTACGGGGCCGGCGCGTTACCCCCGCCGTAGACTTGACGCGGAGTGGGGGAGCCGCCGGTCGGGTATATAAGCCGGCTCGACGGATGAGCCGGCAGTGTTGCCAAATGATAGGGAATTTCCCTAAACCTAGGGAGAATTACAAGGAAAAAAGTAAAATAAGGAAAAAGGGATTTTTTAAAAAAACAAACAATAATCTAGGGATTATTAACAGTATACAAAGATTTTAAATAAATTTAAGTTACAAAGATATTTTATATTTTGTAGCGAATTAATTTTTAAAATTTATTTTTAATTTTTTATCTGGTCAATTACGATTTGTAATTGTCAGTGTACGGAATATCTACGTCCCGCCGTACAGTGAGAAGCATTAATGATTAATGAGTGTAGAGGGTAGATACGTGTAGATGAGCTCGCCATCCGTGCACCGCAAACAACTGGATGGCGCGCTCATCTACACCTATTTACACCAAAAAAAAATTCATTAATGTTTCTCACTATTCACTGTACTATTCTCGGGAATCTCGGACCGTTTAAAAGATGTGCTGGTAATCCGTAGAAGAGGCTGAAGTTACTCAAGTAGAGTAACAAATACAAAAAAATGGATAATGAAACAATAGAGATGTAAGTGTTTTTGACGAAATGCTAAAAATAATTTGTATAAATACCTAACCCTTTTACAATTTATATAGATCATCAGAACCAGAATCAAGAACTGTCGTCAATAATACGTCTACAGGAAGTACCACTCCAAAAAAAAAGAGAAACATTAGAGGAGAACTTTTGAAAGCAGAGAAAACTTGGCATCCACAAAAATTCCGTCCAGAATGGTTACAAGAAAAAGAATTTGAAGGCTAGTTGGAAGAAATGGTATCTAATGCATCCAAATGCAAATGTTTAGCTTGTAATGTGCAATTACTATGCGGGAAAAGTGAACTATTAAAACATGCAAATTCAAAAAAACATAAGAATAATGTAAAAGATTATAAAAATACGAGGTCAGTAGATACTTTTTTTACTAAACAGAAGCAATTTGAGAAACAAGTAGAGAAAGTTAAAAGAGCAGAAATCAAACTTGCCGCAGTATTTGCGGATCATAACGTATCATTCTTACTGATAGACCATTTTATGCCTGTTCTTCGAGACATATTTGATGACTCTATTGTAGCTAAACAAATGCAGTTAGGTCGAACTAAATGTACTAACATAGTAAAAAACGTTTTAGCACCCGAAATCTTAAAAGAAACAGTCAATTACTTAAAATTTACCAAATTTAGCATCTTAATAGATGAAAGTACTGATATAGGTTTAAAAAAGTCTTTGTCTACTTGTTAGGTACGTGACAGCTACAACTAAAGTAAACACAACTTTATTGGAATTAATAGACTTAGATGCAAGAGACTGCTCAGCTAAAAACAATAATACAATGTACAATAAATTTAAACAATGTTTAAATGAAAAAAAATTCCAATTAATAATATAATCGGTTTTGCTTCAGATGGTGCTGCTGTAATGATAGGATCTGAAAATTCTTTTAAGAGTAGATTAGAGAAAGACGCCGATGTCTTATTTACTATGCAATGTATTTGTCATTCTGCAGCACTGATCGCCAGCAAAGCATATCAAAAACTACCACGAACTTCTGAGAATTTGTTGAGAAATTTGTCTACATATATGTCAGCCAGTGCTAAACGATGTGCACAATTTGTAGAAATGCAGGAATTCTTTAAAGTAAAAAACAATAAACTTTTAAAAGTGGCTGCTACTAGATGGCTTTCTCTACATCATTGCGTAACACGAGTATTAGAGAACTGGGAAGTTCTGAAAAGTTTATTTTTAGTAGCTACAGTAGAAGACAAATTAAAGCAAGCGGAGAGTATATTATCCGATTTAAATAATGACTGTACAAAGACTTATTTACTATTTTTAAAACACGCACTTGATTATTTTAATACTTTTAACGCTTTGTTTCAAAGCGACAAAATTTTAATAGGTGATTTATCAAGTGAAAGCAAAAAATTATTTTTCCTAATTTTAAGAAATTTCATAAAGCCTGAATTAATTTCAGTTACAGTTAATTGCAGTAACCCTGACAACTTTCTGCAATTAGAAAATATTTATGTGGGCCTTGAATGTGATACTTTCCTCAAAACTCTTCCTAACCATATTGAAAACAATGTTAGGAAAAATTGTTTAGAATTTTATATTTGTGCTAGCATAGAAATGAAGAAGCGTCTTCCTATTAACAATATTTTGTTTAATATGATGTCATTTATTAAACCAATGTTCGTTCTATATCAGGATAAAAGAAGTGATACGTTGTCTTCTCTTTCTTTATTAGGACAAAAGTTTTCTAATTACCTAGACGTAGTTAAATTAGAAATGGAATGGAGGAACTTACCTTTTATGTTTAATAAAACAGAAAAAAAAGTTTGGCATCTTTAAGTATAGAAGAATTTTGGCAACGCATAGGAGAGGCCAAGAACTTCAATAATGAATTAATTGCACCTAATGTATACAAACTAGCAAATTTCATACTAATACTTCCTCATTCCAACGCGGAATCAGAGAGAATATTCTCACTTGTTACAGATATGAAAAGTAAAAAGAGAAATAAACTTAGTTCAGAAACACTGAATTCGATTTGCATAGTAAAAAGTAGTTTTTTGACAAACAACACAACTTGTACAACATTTCAGCCTAATGCTGGACATTTAAGTTTAATGACAACAAATAATTTATATAAATAATGAATATATATAATATTATTTATATTTATGTTATTGACAAAGATATGCCAATGGAATAACATTTTACGTTAACTGTGATCTGATTTTTAAGATTATATAGGTATGTACGTTAAAAAAATATGTATTTGTTTATGTAAGAAAAGTATAGAACCATTTTATGTTGATTACTAAGATTTCTGAGATTGTATTAATGTTAAAAAAGTATGTATTTGTTTACATTAAGATAGGTGTGATATTACTAGTCTATTAATTTCTGAGACTGTATTTATGTTAAATCATAGTATTTGTTTAAGTTATTAAAATTCAAACCTGTTTAATATTGTTTTCTCAACTGATTTCTGCGATAACTATGTTTCTTTAATATTATGCAATAAATATTACTTGTTCATTAATTTACAGTATTTTACTTTATATATTTTCTTTTATATGTGTAAGTTCTATGATTCTATTTCATATTTATAATTCCAAATCGATAAACATATATTAACAAATAATGGTTATATTTTAATAAAATGTGGGGAAAACACGAGAATTTTGTGAATTTAGGTCCCACTGCACCAACATTATTTTTGCTTTACTTAAATATGTGTCTTTTTATTTAAACAGAAAAATAAAGGTCTTGCTTAAGACCAGTCTACAATGGCAGTAAGCAGTACAGAGTAAGGAGTAAGAAGTAACAATTGACGAATTAAAAACCGGGATTAACGAAATAGGCAAATCCCATTTCGTACTTCTTACTCCTTACTCTGTACCGCTTACTGCCATTGTAGACTGCAACCGGGTTTTAGACAAATAGGGAAAACTAGGGAAATTTTTATATACTAACAAGGAAATTTCTTCACTGGTACCTGGCAACACTGTGAGCCGGCACCAGTCCCGTTCCAGACCTCTTAAGCCAGGCAACGGGCTTCTCGTTGTTAGGCCGGGCTTCTCGGTTTCTGGCTCCTTCCTCTCGTATCGGGCAACGGGTTTCTCGTTGTTACGCCGGGTTTCCCGGTTTCCGGTCTCCTCCTGTTACACACCGGGCGACGGACTTCTCGTCGTTACGCCGGGTTTCCCGGTTTCTGGTTTGTCATGCTAACCTCCGGGCGACGGGTTTCTCGTCGTTATGCCGAGCTTCCCGGTTTCCGGACACCGATATAGGCTATATGCCTCAATACGTTGGATCTCCAGATTTCGCATACCGGGTGACTTGTAAGTCTCCTCCGGACTCCGTCACAGGCGATACGCTTCCGTACTTTGAGTATA
The DNA here is from genome assembly GCF_048542155.1 of Nylanderia fulva. Classification (NCBI taxonomy): domain Eukaryota; kingdom Metazoa; phylum Arthropoda; class Insecta; order Hymenoptera; family Formicidae; genus Nylanderia; species Nylanderia fulva. The sequence continues at coordinate 103,329 of NW_028190873.1, forward strand.
CCGGGTAATCATTAAGTTGCTTTGTCTAAGGCCTTACGCCAACGAACGCTCCGTTCAACCACCGTGCTTTGTAAATATACCGGGTAGTCATTAGGTTTCTCTGTTAAGGCTTTACGCCGACAAACTCTCCGTTCGTCGTTCAGCGCATTGTAAATATACCGGGTAGTCCGTAAGTTTCTCTGTCGAGGCTTTATGCCTCAATATTTTTCAATAATAACGGAAAAAATCGTAAGATATTGAAAATCGCAAACAAAAGCACATTGGGAATTCGTTCTGTGACACGGTCGCGACGTGGTCACTCGAGAACGTCAGAAGCTTGTGAGCTTACAGCGATGAGTAAAAACAATTGCGTATCTATTTCATTGCGTTTATCTGTTTAAACGCGCGATTTAATTTTTCCAACGTTTTCGCCTTTTTATATTTTGAAGGTCCTCTCTTCTAAAAATCTTGTTTTAAAGATCCTCTCCGCGAGCAAAATTCGAAAACATAAATTATTTAATATTTTTACTTTATTATTTGTAAATCTTCGGTAATTTCAAAATTTTTCTATTTGAAAATTATTAATTTTCTATTGCCAATTAATTTGATCACAGACTTTACTCTTACTCCCATTGCACTTTTGTTTGCGGTTTTCAGTATACGATTTTTTATCGTAGTTACTGAAAATTATTATTGTGAATTATACTTGTGCAGTGATTTGAAGAATTTACAATTTCGTTGAAATTGTTGATTCTTAAAAAAAAAATTACAAGATTCGCGGAAATTGCGTGCTTTCTTGGCATTTTCCGTTCGCGGCAGGCGGTTTATTTTTGATTGTTGCAAGTGTTTTTTTTTTATTAAAATAGATAATAATAATGTGAAATAAATCACGATATTTGACAGATGTGCATATATATAGAAATTGTAATAATAATAATATTATATCATAAAATTGTAAATTGTTTCAATTTTTTATAGACTGCGATAAAAGATTTTACATTTGGATAAGAAACTGCGGTAAGTAAAAATATAAAATTCTTGAAAATATGTACCAAAAATATTTGATAACGTAAAAAGGTGAACTTTGTGAAAAATAAAGAACTTAAAAATTGCACTAAGAAATAAATGGGCTATATGTGAGCCGTGCGCGGATATAAGGTATATTATATCGAAATTTAATTAATAGAATTGAGAATTAATCTCAATTTTAAGTCTTACAAATGTCTAAACTAATTTTTTGTACCTCGTGTACATTTTTGAAAGTTATATCAAAAAATTAAATTTCAATATGCGTCTTACATCTCACATTTCGCATACGGCTCACATATAGCCTATTTATCTCTTATACTTTATTTTAACTCTTATAGAAATTTATCACTAGTAACGTCAATTTATCATTTATTTCGAGTAATTAATCACTTTTATTTCGAATACTTAAATTACTGTATATTATAGTATTTTAAATACTCGAAATAAGTGATTAATTGGCGAAGTGATAAATTTCTACAAGAGAATAAAAAGCCTTTAAATTCTTAATGTAAAAAATTTCAAGTAATTTTCTTTAATAAAATTTAATTAAAAATTTTTGAACACTGTGTTATATCACATTTAAAATTGTAATTATTTCAATAAAAAACATTTCATGTGTAAAAAATATATTTTTAATATATAATAAATTTATATATATATATATATATATATATATATATGTATATGCATATGTAAAATTCTCTCTCTCTCTCTCTCTCTCTCTCTCTCTCTCTCTCACACACACACACACAACGGGGGCCAAATCTCTCAAATTGGTCTCATGATCAATTAGCCTGGATTCGCAACAGGGGCAAAGTCTGTTGGTAATGTCAAACAAATTTAGCCTAGACTCGAACCAGAGGCAAAGTGTATCGGTAAGAGGCAAAGTCTATCGCACGAAGATGGCGATCTCTTCTTTAGGCAGGCCTTTGGCGATCTGTCTTAGAACATATATACCTGGAAGGGGAATTGCTATTGTTCTCCATGGTAAAAATCTGTGTCCAAGTTGGATGCGAGAGAGAAAGATAGCTTTTAACCTATGCTCGCAATGCGCAAACGTAGATGATGTCACGGTGACGTCACGCTCACCGCGTCGTTTGAAACTGGAAATGTAATTGGTGCTTTCGCTAATTCACGTTTGCGCATTGCTAACGGAGGTAACAATCTACCCTTCTCTTTCCTTAAAAACGTGGTTCTCTCTCGCACCCAACTTGGACACAGTTTTGCGCTCCTATTCCCCTTCCATATCTATATGTTCTAAGCGATCTGTCTATTAATCTGTGACGATGTAAACAGAGAGAAACCTGAGAGCGGCCACCGGGATTCAGCAGGCCTCGTGAACTAGTGCGCCCCCTGACAAAGTGGACATAAACTACGTCGTGACGCTCGGTAAAAAGCACGGTAAATGGTTCGATTTCGCGATATCGTTCATGTCCGAACTATTCAGCTAAGAACCATATTGAGAACCGAACAGCTGAGTCAGACAAGGACCAACGATCCATCGCTCTGGCTTTGTCTTACCAACGATGAACGTCTCGCGGCTCGCGTGCAGGCACGAGATTTCGCCTTTCACGCGTAATGTTCCGCGAAATTCGGAAAATATAAAATTATATGACGTTAATAAATAAACTTGATTTCGACGTAACTAGCAATTTTATTTAATTCTTTCACGACGTTTCGACCATTTGGTTATGGTCCTTATCAAGTGAAAATTCTATAACATAATATTACACAAACGTTTTTACCCATGTTGAAACATACAAGAAACTATCTAAATGTTAAGTTAATAATATAAATATAAATTTTATAAACATACCCATTAATTAAACTGAGATTAACGCAACATCACACCGGTCTTATTTAAACTTAATAGTTAAAAGTTAAAAGAGGAACACGTCTCATCGCTATGATGTTTCGTCAACGACTAATTTTGAAACGCGACACTAAACAATCTTTATTATTTTGTCGTAAACATTTGTCAAATTCTCAGTGTCTTTCTGTAGGTTAACCGTATTATCATGCTTCTTTATGAAGAACATTTCAGCAATCTCTCTCTTTCTTACATGTTTCTCATTATGTAAAATGGTCGGTGATTTCTAATCAAAGTTATGTCCAAAATCACATCTGTGTTTACTCAAAACCGAATAATTAGACTCATGTAATTTAATATTGCTGGCATGTTCCTTCACTCTAGTGTATAAATGTTATCTCTTAGTTTGTCCAATGTATGAGGCATCACAATTTTCACAACCGATCATGTATACTACATTCGTTTTTATATCATTAATTATTAAATCTTTACCTCGTTTTATCAATCTATTCAACTTTTTTGGCAAACTATAAACGACATTTAAGTTAGCATTTATAAGTGACCTTTTAATACTGTCGCTGACTTCTTTAACGTATGGAAGTGGAATTACATAATTCTTATCTTGAGCCGAATTCACATTATCGTTATTATCCAAATCATTACTCGAATTGTCGTTATTATCCGCATTGTGACGGTTAACATTCCTATTGTTATTTAGTACATTAATTCTTTTATTTACATATTTCTTAATAATACGATCCGGAAAGCAATTATTAATTAAAATGTTTTTTACAATCTCAATATTTGTATTATGAAATTGTTCGTTTGACAGTAAAATTGCATGGTCTACTAAATTGTAAATCGTATTAATTTTATATCTAATAGGATGACTTGAAAGAAAATTGATGTTCCTGTTAAGAAACCGGATTCAAATGTTAAAGATAGTTGGACGTTTGTGAATAGTATTAAAAATACAAGGGTTAATGAGGATGACGTAATGATTTCCTTGGATGTTTGTTTGTTGTTTACGAATATTCCAAAAGATTTAGTTTTTTTTGCAATTAAAAGTCGTTGGAGTGACATAAGTCTAAGAACTAAGTTTAATTTGCAACAGTTTTCTATACGCTATTGATGTAATACTTACTTCAACTAGTTTTCAATTTAATGAGCAGTACTATGAACAGATTTATGGAAGCCCTATGGGATCTCCCCTATCACCGATATTAGCCAACTTGGTAATGGATGACTTTGGTAGTGGATGACATTTTTGTTATTTTACCTAGCTCTAAAATAAATGAAATTTTAAGTACATTTAATAATTATCATAAACGATTAAAATTTACGCATAAAATAGAGACCAATTTTTCTATATATAATATAATAAATTGTTTATTGTTCCCTTTAGTCGGGTTACAACTTTTGAATACAATACTTAACACTAAATTCTTATTTTTAATTTATACATCCTACACCTATTCCGAGACACACACACACACACGCTTTTTCACTTATTCTCTTATCTCTATTTCAACTTAACCTATCCTATTCTATATCTTATTCTCTATACTTATTCCTATATCTTACTCTAATCTTATTATTGGACCCTTGCTTCCGGTTTCCTTCTCGCATTGCCTTATGTATTCCTTTCCTTTCATTTCTTATTTTTTACTATTTTGCTCTCTCTCTCTCTCTCTCTCTCTCTCTCCTCCCTCTCTTTTACCTCCATTCTCACCTCCACACTCACAACTCATCCTCTCCCTCCCCCTCCCTCTTTACTCCCACTCCTCCTCCTCTGCTAACTGTTTCTTCTCTCCACTCCTCAAATTTTCTCATCCAACTTTCTCCTCCTCCTCTCTCCTCCAATATCTCTACCACTCTCTCCCTCCAATCCTTTTCCTCCAATCCTTCTTCTCTCCTACACCTTTCCAATACATGTTCCCAAGATTCTTCTTCCTCCCCACACACTCTACATTTTCTCTTTTCCTTCCCTTTCCAATATCTCCCCTCCCTCATCTCATTTCCTAGCCTAAATCTTGCCACTCTATTCCATCTGTTCTCTGCCCATCCTTTTTTTAAGTATTCTGGTAATCCCTCGCCTTTTATTTGTTTATACCATGTATTATGCCTTGCCTCTCTTATTTTCTCTTATCTTTCCCTTCTTTGTTTCTCTTTCTCTTCTCTATCTATTAAATTAAATTCTGTCATTCCCTCTTCTTTCTCCATGCTATTCCTTCCTTCCATAAATCTCTTTCCTCAAAAAATGCTTTTCTTTCCTCTTCCCACTTTGAAAGTTTTCTATTCATTCTGCCCTCCCCTTTATTTCTTCTAAGCAGACCCTTGCTATCCCTCCTCTTTTTCCTTCTTCTAATTTTCTCTCGTAGTTCCACGCTCTCTTTGCCATCCTCTCTCTTAATTTCTCTCTCTGTAACTCCTCCCTCACTATGTATTCCGGTGTCCTCCAATCTACTTCTAAAACCCGTCTTAAATATTTCTCCTCTACCCTCTCTATCTCTTTTCTCTCGCACCACCCCCATACCTCCGCTCCAAATCCTAAAACCGTCCATATTAGCGTATCAAATAACCATAACCTTCTCTTTATGTTCTTTCCGAATTTTCTCTTTCCTATTCCCCATATCTTTCCCATTACCCCCATAGCTTTCTTTACTCTCTCTTTTATTTGTTCATCTTGTCTCCCGTTCGCCTGCACTATATACCCCAGGTATCTGATTCTCTTAACTTCTTCCAGCCTTTTTCCTTCCCATCTTCAGCTTGTTTTTTTCCTTCTTCCGCTCCCTTCTTAAAAACCATCACTTTTGTTTTGTCTGTATTTACTTCTAGCCTTTTCTTCTTCATATATCTTTCTAATCTACTAATTAATGCTCTCATTTTCCCTTCCTCCTCCGCTAGGATCACAATGTCATCTGCATATGCAAGATTGTATATTTTTTCTTTTCCTACTTTAACCTCCCCCCCCTCCCCACATATATATTTATATAATCCTTTACGCATCTCTTCCTCCAGATCTGCCAATAACAGATTGAATAGCGTTGGACTTAGCGGACACCTCTGTCTCACTCCCCTTGCCGTCCAAAAATTCTTCCCTATCTCTCCTCCTATTCTAACTCCGTTTTTTGTTTCTCGTACCACCTCCTCTATTCTTTCCGTCAACTCTACACTTACTCCTCTTTCCCTCACTGCCTTTATCAGAACCCCTCTCTCTACTGAGTCAAAAACTGCCTTCATGTCCATAAACAACGCTATTAATTTTCCTCTCTACTTTGTTATCCTTCTGTGCGATAGGTAATTTAACACAAAAATACAGTCTATTACACCTCTCCCCCTTCTGAATCCTGTTTGATTTTCTTCCAATAATTTCTTGCTCTCTATCTCTTTATTCAATCTTTCCTCTAAAACTGTTGCATATATTTTATATAATGTTGACATTAACGTAACTTCCCTGTACTCTTTCACTTTCTTTCCCTCTCCTTTTTTTACTATCGGTATAATTACTCCCTCTTTCCATTCCTCAGGCCATCCCTCTCCTTTCCATACCCTATTACACGTTTCCCATACCCATTTTTCCATTTCCTCTCCCCCATACTTCCACGCTTCGTTACCTATCCCATCTCTTCCTGACGCTTTATTGTCTCTAAGTTTTCTTACTGCCTTTCTCACTTCTTCCCTTTCTAATTCCGAATCTACCTCTCTCTTTTCTTTTCTTGTTCCCCTGACTACTTTTTCTTCTACTTCTCCCAACAAACTCATGAAATGCTTTTTCCATTCCTCCTCCCCTATTTCCTCGTTTATCCTTCTCCTGCATTTCCTCTCTCTATTTACAATTTTCCATACTTTTACCTCCGTATTCTCTTCTCCAATTTCTCTTATCAGTCTATCTTCTTCTTCTTTTTTCTTTTTGCTACATAAATCTCTATATCTCCCCTTCATTTCTCTATACTCCTGTTCTTCTCCCTTTTCCTTTCTCCACCTTCTTAACGCCCTTCTGACTATCCTTTTTGCCTTCACACATTCTTTATCCCACCACCTCTCTTTTTCCCCTTTTACTTTCCTTCCTTTCCTTTTCACATTCTTCTACCGCCTCTTTTATCTTTTTATTCATGTTCCTTATTTCCTGTTGTATCTCCCCCCTTTCTAATTCTTTTTCTCTCATTATTTCTTTAAATCTCTTCCTGCCTGTCTCATCTCATATTCCCCTTCCACTCTCTTTTTTCTCTTTCCCCTATCCCTCTCTCTTTCCTTCCCTTTCATCCACGCTACCACCGGATGATGATCTGAATCTACATGATCTTCTACTGTTATTTTTTCTATTTTTTCCCTTGTCTCCTCCGGCTGTTATTATGTAATCTATCACAGTGTTTCCTCTGGCTCCTGTAAAAGTAAACTCCCTCTGCTCATCTCCCTTCATCTTTCCGTTTAAGATGCTCCATCCCTTTTCTCCCAGATAATTTATCAGCACTTTACTCTCTTCTGTTAATCCTTTCTATCTTTTGAATTTTCTACTTTCCTCCTGTCCTATCCTCATCTTCATCCTCAATCTCCCACCACCCCTCCCTCTTCTCGCGTTCTCGCATTAAAGATCCCCCCCCTAGTATCATCTTCTCTCCTTCCCCTCTGTCTTCTGTTTTCTATGTTCCATCTTTCTATCATTCTATCCATATCGTCTTTTACGTAAACTTCCTATTACTTTCCAGCTTTCCTTTCCTAACCTTATCTGTCCGACAATTATCCTTTCCTCCTCAATATTTATCTCCTTCCCTTCTACCTTTAACTCTTTCCTTATTCCCATTACTAAGCCTCCTATTGCTCTTTCTTTTTTGTTTTTCCTATTTGCTTTCTGTACTCCCCAGCTATATCTCTTTGGTAATTTAATTTGAATTTTTTCCCAGCCCTTTTCGTCTAGCCATGTCTCTATCAATACCATTACATCCCACTTCTCAATTTCCTGCCAAAACCTCCCGTCTTTATTCTTTAATCCTGCCACGTTCCAAAATGCTATTTTCTATTTCTCTAGCCTTTTTTTTTTCTTTTCCCTTCCTCTGCTCCCCTCTCTCCTTTCTTCTTTCCCCTTCCCTGACCTTCTTTACCTCTTCACTCCCTCCCTCCTTTCCTCTCTTCCCCCGTTTCCTTATGCTCTTCACTTGTACCTTTCCCTTTTCTCCACTCTTCTCCCCTCTCATCCTTCAAATTTTCTTTTCATCCCAGTTCCACCATTTCCCATCTATTCTTAAATTATTCCTTCCTATCCATACTCTTTTGCCCTCCTTCTCCTCCTCTCTAGCTATCTTTCTTAACTTCCATTTTATTTTTCTCTCTTCCCATGTAAGGTCATCTTCTATTCTTTCCTTTCTTCCCTTTAATTTCTTTTTGTTTTCCATTACCATCCTCTTCTGCTCCCGACTGCCAAGACTCACAACCACCATCCCTTTCTCTCCCATCTTTGTCCCTCCTACTTTCCTAATATTTTTTATTTCTACTTCTACTCCTATCTCCTCTGTCAGTTTTTCTATATTGTTTCTTATACTCCCCTTTTCTGGATCTATCCTTTTTACTACTATGTTTTGTATTCTTTCTTCTCTTTCTACTCTCTCCCATTTTTTTTCTAATATCTTTATTCTCTGACTTATTTCACTTTCTCCCACCTCTTTTCCTCCCTCTTCTCCTCCCCACTTCTCCTTCTCCACTCGTAACGTACTAACTTTCTCTTCTAACTTTTTTATTCTTTCTTCCACTTCTACTTTTTCCTCTTCCCATTTTTTCTCTCTTTCCCTTGCCTCCTCTCTTATTTCCTCCTTTATTTTATCTATTCTGTCTATCAGCTCTTCTCCTATCTTTCTTTCTATCTCTTCTTCAATTTTCTTCTTTATCTCTTCCCCGATTTCCCTCAAACCTGTCAACAGTTCTCTCTTTAGATCCTCCATTTCTCCCTTTTCTATTCCCTTCCCCCTCTCTTTTCCCCCTTTAGCTGGCGATCTTTGTAACTTTTTACTTCTCTGAAACACCCATTCTTCACTTCCTTCCTGACTATCCCCTTCCCCTTCCCTCTTCCTCTTTCTCCATGCCTCCAGATTACCTCCCAGATAGCACAAGACGTCCTATGGACGTTCATTTTATATCCATTTTACGTATGTACGTCCATGGACATAAAATGAACGTCCATTGTACATCCGATTTCGGACATCCATCAGTGACTAATATTTGGACGTCCACAGGATGTCCATCAAATTCTCTTACACTGTATATATATATATATATATATATATATATATATTAACGTAACTAAATTAATTTTATAAGCCTTACTTACTATAACTTTAACTTATTAACTTTTATTAGTTTAAAATAATGATTAACTTTTAACTAACCCTGATACTAAGCTTATCTTGTTTTCTGATTCGTTTCTTTGTATCACATGCTTTCTGTTTTATTATAAATATTTCATATATACTATATATATATAGTAAGATTAACTTATTAAGTTAAATCAAAAGTTAATTTTTAATTTAAAAAATTTTATTAAATATAATTAAATATAATATAATTTTATTTCACTACCTTATGTTAATAGCTTAGGCGATATCGATCGAATTTTTAAAAATATCGGATTTAATGTCGTTCATAATGTTCTTAAAAAACCGAATCATTTAATTACACTCGGCAAGGATAGACTGCCTACAGATAAAAAGACTGAAGTAGTTTACAAAATTAATTGTAATAATTGCAACGTGTCGTACATCGGACAAACAAAGAGACATCTATGTACACGTGTAAAAGAACATTTCAGCAACATCAAAATGCATTTGAGTAATTTATCAGTTATCAGCAAACATAAAATTGAATTCGATCACGATTTTGACTGGACTTCGCCTGTTATTTTGCATAGTGAAAAACACGTAAGAAAAAAAGAAATCGCTGAAATGTTTTTTATTAAGAAAAATAATAATTTATTTTTATTTTTACAAGTATGTTTCGCTTCTTTTTATCATTTTGTAATATTGTTAGTGAAGTAATTTTGTTTTTTATTGTATTAATCTCTGTTTATGTATATCTAGATCACTTGATAAGAACTCAAAAAAGGGTCGAAGCGTTGTGATTGAAAAAATAATATTTGCCAGTACGGTCGAGAGAAGATTCTTACCTTAAACAATTTTAATTAGTAAAATATTTCTATTAAATTAAAATGTCATAATTTAAAAAACTTTTTAATTTAATATCTTATTTAATTTTTTAATAAAATAACAAAAATTTTACAAGGCTCTGTAATATAAATATAAATATAAATATAAATTGAGAGTGTCAAACAGGCAATAAGAGCCAAATCGCGGATGACAGTGCGTTATCCCAACTAAATTTTTTCGCTAGAATTTAAAAATCTGTGCACAAGGCACTAAATTTTACTTGATCACGGCCAAGATTTAAAATTGGAATAATCTCTACAAGAGATTTAATTCCATACATCCCCTGTTCCCCCCTTAAGGAAATAAATGCGAGAGAAAAATATAGATCCAAAAGTCGCTGAATCGGGAATCGAACCCGAGACCTTTCGCTTGCCGGGCGACTGCTCTTCCAACTGAGCTATTCAGATCCCTTCGATTCTATACTTTTCTCTGCTATATAATTCCAATTTTAAATCTTAGCCGTGACCAAGTAAAATTTAGTGCCTTGTGCACAGGTTTTTAAATTCTAACGAAAAAATTTAGTTTCGTTGGGATAACGCACTGTCATCCGCGATTTGGCTCTTATTGCCTGTTTGACACTCTCAATTTATATTTAACAAAAATTTTGTTTTTAATAGCTATTTATTAGGTATTTTATTAGATATTTTAATTATATTTAATAAAATTTATTTTATTAGCGTTTTCCAACAAAACGACACAGACGACTATGACACGCCGTTTTGCCATTTATATTATATTAATAAGATTTTTCAATCTAAAATATCTATTTTAGCTTAAATAAATTATCAAATTTTTATTTTAGATTGAAAAATCTTATTAATAAATAGCAAAACAGCGTGTCATAGTCATTATTTGTGTCGTTTATTAGAAAACGCCAATAAAAAAATGTATTAACATTTATATATACAATAGATAATTTTATGTAATTGTAACTTATTTTTTTATCAGATAAACAAAACTAACTTTTATCCATACAATATATAATTTATTCTATTAATTTATTATTATTTAACCTTTTCTATTGTGCATAAATAATAAACTTTCTGAAAAATACTGTATCACAAGCTTTAATGCATGTACTCACATTAAAAATCAAAATATCTTTTCAAGTATAACAATTTATAATATTCATAACTTGAATACATAAATACATCATAAAATACATCATGTTAATAATAATGAGAATTATTCATCATCAGGTTATTATATGCATTGCATCGAATTTAAAAGCAAATAAATATAGTATTGCACTGAATAAAAGTTGATTACTTACAGATTTCTACTCACAATTTTGCATTATTGCAATACAAATCGATGTAATTTGATTACAATCCTTTGCTTCTTCACACAATCCTTTACACAATAATAATCTTTTGCTTCACAAAATGTCTGTTTCATCGATCTGTTCACCGCACGGTTAAAAGTGACGGTATAAAGCATTTGAAAAATACGATAAAGGCGCGTTTCAACACGTTCAGTAAAGGTAATATTTCATGAGCAGTGAAAAGCAGCAGCAGTTTAGTAACTAACTAGTATTGTTTGGTGAATTCACAGAATTGCTGCGCTGCCCATGAAATAGGTTTCCTGCTGTTCAACAGGATGAACTTCAAACAGCAAAAACTTGCGCCGGAAGTACGTCACCGAATCTAGTTACTTTCCAGAATGCTGCTGCTTTTCACTGCTCATGAAATATTACCTTAATGCCGCATAAAAACGGCTCTCGATACATATATATATATATATATATATATATATATATATATAGTAACAGAGAGAAGGATGAGAGTGGTCATCCCCTCGATTTAGCTGCAACCGGAATTCAAAGCGCCTCTATGTGCACAAAACGTGCACATTGAACTACGTAGCCATGTGCACGATGCTCCCGAGTGGTAACAGGCTATGTGCACGGTACGTGGTTCGATTCCGTGCTATGTGCACAGATGAGCGCCAGTAACACGTAGCTGTTAAAGGAGATGAGTTCGAGACCTCGCAGGGCCAATTTTTTTTTTTTTTTTTTTAGTACGACTATATTTGTCAATTTAATGAAATCCTTTTAATTATTGTGGAATAAAGAGATAAAATGCATTTCTCAAGCGTACGCGAGAAAATCGAAATCAAAAATAATGAGTGCCGTATAAATACGTATGGAATAGAGCGTTATATCGAAGAGCGTGTGGCGTAGCGTTAAGGGGCTAGACACGTACCGTCGAGATTAGAGGTTCGATTCTCAAGGAGTGACTTTTTTTTTAATATTTTTTTATTTTAAATAAAATTTTTTTTTACCATAAAATGTAATTTTTACACAAAATAAATGTAAATAACACGATTTATTTACTTATAACACGTATATTACAAAAATGCATTTTTCTTTGCCTCAAAAAGCCGTGAAAAGCCGTCTGTAGAATAGCTGTATGCGATAGGAACTTGTATGATTATCTGTTTAATTAAAAATTATCCGATTTATGTCGTGTTTGGTGTCGTTGAAATCGCAAAAATCTCAATAATCCATTAATATTATTTTTGAATAGATAAAATGCAAAATAAAGGTTTTAGTTTTTCACTTATAAGATGTTTATATTTGTGAATTGCCATGGATGGGGAAGCCTATTGTTCGAGAGTTCGGAACTTTCTTTGATGATAGGTCCTCTCGCTCGCTCTATACTCGCAGTCTCGCTTTCTCTCTCGCACACGACGAGTTGTGAGATGAGCTCGAAAAGATAAGCGGGCCCGAGCGCCCGAGTATCGAGATCAAAGAACGTTCCGAACTCTCGAACAATAGGCTTCCCCATCCATGGCAATTCACAAATATAAACATCTTATAAGTGAAAAACTAAAACCTTTATTTTGCATTTTATCTATTCGAAAATAATATTAATGGATTATTGAGATTTTTGCGATTTCAACGACACCAAACACGACATAAATCGGATAATTTTTAATTAAACAGATAATCATACAAGTTCCTATCGCATACAGCTATTCTACAGACGGCTTTTCACGGCTTTTTGAGGCAAAGAAAAATGCATTTTTGTAATATACGTGTTATAAGTAAATAAATCGTGTTATTTACATTTATTTTGTGTAAAAATTACATTTTATGGTAAAAAAAAATTTTATTTAAAATAAAAAAATATTAAAAAAAAAAGTCACTTCTTGAGAATCGAACCTCTAACCTCGACGGTACGTGTCTAGCCCCTTAACGCTACGCCACACGCTCTTCGATATAACGCTCTATTCCATACGTATTTATACGGCACTCATTATTTTTGATTTTGATTTTCTCGCGTACGCTTGAGAAATGCATTTTATCTCTTTATTCCACAATAATTAAAAGGATTTCATTAAATTGACAAATATAGTCGTACTAAAAAAAAAAAAAAAAAAATTGGCCCTGCGAGGTCTCGAACTCATCTCCTTTAACAGCTACGTGTTACTGGCGCTCATCTGTGCACATAGCACGGAATCGAACCACGTACCGTGCACATAGCCTGTTACCACTCGGGAGCATCGTGCACATGGCTACGTAGTTCAATGTGCACGTTTTGTGCACATAGAGGCGCTTTGAATTCCGGTTGCAGCTAAATCGAGGGGATGACCACTCTCATCCTTCTCTCTGATAGTAATAATTCGCAGTTCTATCTAGTAAATAACCTTTATCGATTTTTTACATCGATAATAATCAATCCGCGCGCGCAGTTCATCGATCAAAAGGAATACATTTATTATAGCAATGATATATAATAATAAAAAAAAATAATAAATAATCTATAGTCTACTCTTTCTCTTGCTTAGAAAAAGACGTTATTTATTATTCTTATTATTATAAATTAATCGTTAAGTATCCTTTTCGATGTAAAAAATTTTAGAAATTTAAAATGTGAAGAAAAGTCATATTTTATAAATTCTTATGAAATAACTAAAAGACAATAAAAATAATCTTATATGTAGTATTTTTTGCGACCTTATCATGAAAATGTTTTAATTAATCACTTGCGAATATTTCTGTCAGATTATTTTTGTCTTTCGATCATTCAATTTTATAAGAATTTATATGAATTAATATATATAAAACTTCTTCATATTTTAAATTTCTAAAATAATTGGTCGAATCGACATCAAATCGACATCAAATCGACGTCGATTCGACCAATCATTTAATTCTTATAAAATTGATTAAAAGACAATAAAAATAATCTTATAGAAATATTTGCATTGTTCAATTATATACAAAAAGAATTTTTATGAAGTCGAACATGATAAATATATTGACCAGTATTCGACCATCGACCATTTATCGACATTATAGACGTCGATTCAACGTCGATTCGACAAATCATTTCTGGCTGGGATCGCTTACCTATTATGTTAAATACAAGCAACGATCCCTCGGAATTGTACATTGCAGTATTATCTTCGTCAGTACATAATTTATGTTTATTTTTATTAAATTTATGCTCTCCATTTCTACTTTTTTTGTAAATTCCGCCAAATGGGACAATTACTCGTATCTACCCTGAAATTTCAGGGTGGAAAATCTACCTCCTGAGGTGCACCCAGCAATAGTTTCCAAACGATTCTATCGTTGACATTTAGGTACACCCCGAACATTTCCGAACAGCGCTAGTGCACCTGAGTGCATCTGAGTGAAGTTTCCGAACGCAACCTAACCATTATAATTTATATATAAATTTATATACTTATGTATAAAAATGGACATATTTTACAAATATAATTTTACGATTATACATAACTAATTATATAATTATTTAATGATATATAAAAAATTTTTCCCGGATTTATTAAATGATGACATTTAAATCGTCTTCTATATAGTTTATATTTTAATCTTAATTTTAAACTGTTAAATATTAATGCTGTATATTGAAAAACAATAAGAAGGAAAATTATATTAAATCGTACTCTCTAAAGTTTTTATAAATGTTTAAATTGCAATAAAACTATCAAAAAAATGACAAAATTTTTTTTATTTAAAACTATAATATAGTTTTTTGTCAAAGATATACACTAAACATTAACACTTTATCATTGTATAAATTAAAAGTTTTTTAAAAGTTATTTTGTACGATTTACAATATCAGTTTGCTAAATCATACTTCTAATAATAAAATTTAAAAATTGTAACAAAAATAAAGTTTTATTTTCTACAAAAGTTCTCAGTCTGCAACAAAACATGCCTATATAAGAATGTCATATTTATATAATCATAAATTCTCTTCACAAATTTAACAAAAATACTTTTTGTATCACACAAGAATATAAATAAGTATTATCTCAATATAATTATAAAATTTGATATTTTTTTCCAATTGTCCACATAAATATAAAAAAATAACTAAATCTAAGTAAAAAAAGTTAAATTAATAAATCGCGTACGAATGTGATAATAGGAAAAAGATAGTGGTACGATTTACCGAATTTATTCCATTGCTTTGTCAAATATTTTACTGATTTTTCAGTGCTTCCACATACAGGATTAAATAAGATAAATAATTATTGTAATAATAAAAATTACTTATCTTTCAATGTGATAGCATACACAGTGTCAATTATATAAAAAACACACAAAATAAATTCATTAACGTTACTTATATACGGTTCGCTTATGAGACTAACTGTGATACAACAGCGTTAGCACCTTAAAATATTTTAACTCCGTTTAAAAAATACAGCAGAGATACGATTTAACGAACGGTACAATTTAACATACTTTTCCCTATATGTATACAGAGTAGAAATAATAAAATAAAGCATTACAAATTTTTATCTCCAAAAATATTGTTTCTAGGGAAAAATGTTTTAAATAAAAGATTTCGAGAAGGAAAAAAATTGGCGTTACTGACTTTTCTAAAAGACGATTTTCAAGATTATTTAAAGGTCATTTATGTTTTTTTAAATAAAACCACCATATTTTTTTACATAAATCGATTCCTCGCAATATTTTGCACAAAAAGTTATAAGAGTAGAATGGTCAAAAGTGAATAGTTTACGAGATATTTCATACTTAAATTTAACATAATCTTACATAAACTATAAAATATCTTGTAAAATAGTTTTCGATAATCTTACCTCACTTTCATATACAAAATCACGAGATCAGTTGGGTACAAAGAAAACGCAATAGTTGTTTATACGAAAAAGTATGTGATTTTTGCAACTAGCAACATATTTTTTCTTAAAAACAACTATATCTGTTTTCTTTACATCAATCGATTTCTCTTATTATTTCGTGTATAAAAATATTAAGGTAAGATCATTTTGAAAAATAAATATTTTACAAGATATTCCATAGTTTCAGTAAGATTGTTAAATTTAAATATACATATATATATATCATAAACTATTCACGTTTCGACTATTCTATGTATATATCTTTATAACTCTTTATGCAAAATATTGTGTGGAATCGATTTATAATATGTAAAAAAACATGGTGGTTCCATTTTTTAAAAAAATAATCTTCAAATGACCTTAAAAATCGTTCTTTAGGAAAAAGTCATAGTAGCGCTACCCCCCTCCCGAAATACAAATTTTAATTAAAACATTTTTTTCTAGAAACAATATTTTTGGAGATAAAAATTCGTAACATTTTTTGCACACCCTATGTATATCTGAGCACAGAGTTTAAACTTTAATCTAATTGTAAGTTTCAACTATTATTGAAAAACCGGATGTATATAAGAGTAATAAAGTGCGTTATTTCGCGACGGAGTTCTGCGTTCAGCTCAACCGTAGCGAAAGGGATAAAAAATGAAGATGAAGAACGACGGTACTTCGGAGATGTCGGATCGTCAGTTGGTAGACAACCGTTACAAAGGAAGAACGTGGTAGTGCTCCACGCTTGTTTCTACCTCGTTTCGTGTGTCATCTTGTCTTCGCTGCTAGAGTGTCCCGTATCGGTCTTCGAAGAAACATCGTGTGTGTAAATCATAAAATATACTTTATATACTATTCGTCGAGTCTCAATCAATGAGCAAAGAAATCATAAATATACTTATACTTGAATTAACTGCGGTAACTCGTTCGGTTGAATAAAAAATAAAATATAATAGAACAACGTGATCTCGAGATAGTTAAGGAGAGTGTACATCAGACATAACAGGATCATCTTCTACAAAAATAAAAATGCGGAAACAATACTTATTTGATCAGTCTCCGCAATATCGTTATCATGATGTAACATTATCTAAAGAAATTTATAGAAATTAATCCGCAAATTATAAAGGACAACGAATATGCGGAAATAATTCGATTTAGCAGTGTAGGCATTCAAGAATTCAAAAAATGACTTCTATGTGCAGCAGTAGAAAGAGTCATACGGTACTGAATACCAATGGTTATTTTCACAGACCTAGCCCTTACGCTTATCAAGTGAGTTTTATAAGTTTATTATAATTAAAAATTTACTATAACTAAAAATATATATCTTAGAATAAAGTTATAGTTATTTGGAATTTTGTCAATTTGAATCAAATATAACTGATTTATATTTTTCCAATTTAAGATAAGAATACAATATAATGGTTGCTTTTATATGGTGGAAATAGATTCTTTTAGTGTGATGCTTAACATGTATTATTATGTGTAATAAACAGGGTTGGATAAGTTAATGATTTTTTAAAACTAAATTAAATTAAAGTTAGTTGCTCATAAAATTAATTTAGTTAAGTTAAAAGTTGCATGAACAAAAAATTAATTCAGTTAAATAAGTTAAGTTAAGAGGATACCGGAAGTATGTTTTTACCGACCAAATGCGAATATTGATTATTTTGGGATATCTTTTTATTGATTATACAGATCAATAAATCATTTTCCACGATTAAAATACTTATAAAAACGGACCGCGCTAGCTATAATTCCATATATAAATCATATAAAAGTTAAAACGTAGTTTTATTATCAACTTCTCTTGTGTCAGTTCGTAACAATACTTATTTGATAAAAAAAGGTCTGCAGTTTGTCTGTGCATAAGATATAGCTCGCGCAATAGGGATAACATGAAATAATATTAATGAACAATTAGAAATGAAATCACAAATCTAATAAAAAAGTTGTATATTAATAAATTTTCACGCATATGTGTGTGTATACGCATGTGCATATGTATATACGTGCGGTTATGTGTGGTGCCAACCTATCGGCCGTCAGTCCGGCATTCCCTTAAGATTAAATTAATTGAAGTTAAATCAAAAATTAGATTTTATAAACATTATTTATATTAAATTAGAATTTTGTTGGTTTTACATCTTTTAAAATTTTAAACAACAAATAATAAAGAAATTTTAATTTCTATATAGAAATATATTTCTTGATAATTACAATTGATGACAAATGATCATAAAAATTAATAATGCTTTAATTTAAAAATAATACGTTTATAACTTATAAAAAAACAATAATGGTATTTAGAAATAAAAAAAATTTAACTTGGGAAAAAGTTAATAAGTTTAAGATAAAAAATAACTAGTTGAAGTTAAAAATTAATTTAAACATTTCAAATTAACTAAGCTAAATTAAAAGTTATTAACTTTTTTTAACTTTTAATTAACTAGTTATTACCCAACCCTGATAATAAAAATAAAACTCTAATATTTGATAATAATGAGAAAAAAACGTTTTTTTGCTTTGTCAAATCCGCTTTTTTAATTTATAAGAACTTTCGTACAAATTCTAATGTTAATACTATAACATTAGACGTTAAAATGCTAAATAAAAATTAAAGAACAAAATTGTTTGTTGTTGAGTTTTGGAAAAATGAATAAATCTAAGGACCGCTACTTGAAATAAAAAGGATTGGCCTCTAAAATATATAATAAATAATATATATAATAAAATATAAAATTATAAAATATATAATATAACAAAATATGGTATATAAATATTTTTATTTATATGATATTTTTTTAATTTTTTCTTTTTCAAACAGACATATATTATTAAGACACTTACAATTGACAAGACAATTACAATTCATCTCTATATATGATATAAATGCCTTCATTTATTTTATCTTTATTACAATCTTTCAAATTGTTTAGCAATAGATTTTTCGTTTTAATAAGCTTTTCTTTTTATGTTAAAATCCACATTTCTCATCGGTGCAGTGCCTTAGAGTCTTGGAGTAATTAGGATAATTATGGTTAAGTCGACACACATGTCCGCAATTCGCGCACAATGGTACCGTTATCAAGTCAACAACTGTAAGTTGATAATTGCAACGATAGTGATGCATTTACTCATGGCAAATTATATTATAAGCAATAAGATCTACCTAAATGAGATGCACTCTCCTAACTAACAATAAGAAGTAAGTCTGAATTGGAAATCATACCTACAAGGAAGTAACGTAGAACACGTATTGTGAAGAACGTATTTCACACATCAATATATATACATCACATATTTTTATGTTAATGATTTCGGATGATAATTGAATTGTTAATCGTTCAAATCATTTCAGAATATTTAAACTTATTTTTTACTACTGATCCATGAGATAAGGTTATGATGAAATAATATATACATATATGCATCTAGTTCCAATATGGAGATAATACCTTTTTATCTACCCACAGTCAGTATACAATACCTAACAGTTAGGTTCAACGTACCTTTGTAAGTGCACGGTTATGTAGAAAATGTCCTATCGCATACGAAAAATAATAACATCTTTGACAAATTAAACATTGACAGCAAATTAATTATATGATTTGAATAATAACTAAACCTAAACCTTAAAGTCGCAATAGCATTCAGGATGAAAATATTTTATGAAAAATATACCTATATCTCAAGTAGCAAACTAACGTCATTAAACGTTATTCGACGTCAAAATGACGTTATTTTGATGTTTATGACGTCAGTTTGCTATCTGGATCTACAAAACAGAAGGTATTTCTTCAATCACAATTAAAAAGTCATAAATAAACTATATATTATTACGATATACATAAATAACATATGATTATTGTTCCTAATAAAATAATATCTAATATCTAAAAGAAAACGCATTAAAATTGTCAAACTTTAATTTATTATTATACATATACCCAGATAGCCACAGTAAATATTATGACATCATTTTGATGTTAAAATGCATCATTTGCCATCAAAATGATGCATTTTGATGTCATAATAATTACTGTGGCTATCTGAGTATATATTCGACACCAATATGTCTATCGTCAATTCATTCTTACGGAAAATTATTCAGAACATTCCTCCCTACGACATATCTAATTGTAAGTATGGATTAACTCGGTGAGATGTAACCTTTTATATGCATATTGACTAAATTATCTTCTTTAATATTTTCATAAATTTTATTAAATTTTAATTAAATAATTTTTGAAAATAACGCAATTTTTAATAAAATTCTACAAATTTCAAAATGAATTAAGTATTTATAAGTTTTATTATCATTAATTTTAAAAAGTATTAATTAATTTTTCTCAAAACTCATATATTATATATAATTATTTTATTGTAAAATTTTTTATTTATGTTATAATGAAAAAGACTGAATAATTATATTGAAATATGAATTCAATGTAATTATTCAGTTTTTTCATTTGCATTTGTAGTAAATTTATTATAATTTCAGAAGGATTATAAAAGTAATCAAGTCTTTAACTTTATAAAATTTCAATATTAACGATATGCCTCATTATGTACAATAATTTTTCGAAAATTCATGTAATGACTTTAAAAATATATAATAGAATAACATAATGATTAAGTTATTTACAGTTTTTATAATTTAATTATATAAGTATAGCTAGAATCAATAAGGCGAAAAAATATTAGTGCATGAATCGTATCAATAAAATCGCGAAAATATTATTTGCGCAATCGTGAATATTAGAAAATATAATGCATCAAATTTTAATTATATTTAATATTTTTTCTATCTATTAGAATTTAGAATTTAATTTTATAATAATTTTGCACAAGTGCGAAAACAATGTTAATAATTATACAAATTTATTGAAATTTCGACCTAACTGGCCAGTACAATTTAATTAGAAACACTACGTTTCGACCATTAGGTACGGGTCCTTTTCAAGTGTAACTTTCAAGATGGGGTCAACAAGGGATTGTGTTTTTAACGTTTGACTTAAATTGATTTACTTGTCTTTGGTTTAACATTAGTAATTTTACTGCTGTCGAATCAACATCTTCAAAGTTACACTTGAAAAGGAACCGTACCTAAGGGTCGAAACGTAGTGTTTCTAATTAAATTGTACTGGCCAGTTAGGTCGAAATTTCAATAAATTTGTATGGTTTTACTCATCACTGGCGACTTCATTAATTTAATGTTAATAATATTTATAATATATAATGTACAATCTATCTATTACATAAACAAATAATCTCAGAAATAAATATTTTTATCGGCTCTCAATATAAATAATATAAGTATGCTGTCTTCTAAGCTGGGCAATAGAGCCAAGGAAACGAAACGAAAAATTAATTAAACGGAACTGTATCTCAATTTGAGATCCCAAAGTTCCACATATAAATTAATTTCGAAACTTACATATGGAGAAATAAGCGAGAAAAATATAGGTCCGAAAAGTCGCTGAAGCGGGAATCGAATCCGCGTCTTTCACTTTCCGGGCGACTGCTCTTACCAACTAAGCTATTCAGACCCTTTCGATCCTATATTTTTCATTTGCCTTTTTAGTAGATGTTAGTAAATACCGCCGTGATTAGCCCAAGGCGTGAATAAACTCAGAAATAAATATTTTTATCGGCTTTCAATATAAATAATATAAGTATGCTGTCTTCTAAGCTGGGCAATAGAGCCAAGGAAACGAAACGAAATTTAATTAATTTTTCGTTTCGTTTCCTTGGCTCTATTGCCCAGCTTAGAAGACAGCATACTTATATTATAAACAAATAATATTCAATTATCTGAGAAAAGTTAAAAAAGCATTTGATGATCACATTTTATCACATATTCAGATTTTTCAGCGCCAACAAATTTTTTGGAAGACCGTAAAATGGTTGAAGATAAACCATGTACTGATATCTAACTAAGCACGTGATAAAGTATGGTGATCTAATTTTTTTTTAATTTTTTATAACAATAAATAAGCTCTCTTTAACACAAAACTTTATCACATATCTTATTTGTTTAACATTTTGTCGTTCTATAATGATCATGATGTTATAGTTCAAAAAACTAAATTAAATTTTAATGTTATATCAAGGCTCCTTAATACTCGCCGCGATTATATCAAATTGAGACGCCAAAAATGAAAAAATACACGCTAAACATTTTTGCGTGCTATTTTTAGATAAACAGATATTTTAATGAAACACAATGTCAGATGGTTTTTAGCACATTTTTAAAATACTCCAAAACTATTTTTTTCCTTTGACAGTCAATCAACAACTGTAAAAAATAATTGTGATATAAAATTTGTCACGCAGAATGACTGCGCATGTGCAAAACTATTGGATCATCAGGTCTCATATATCACAATCATTTTACGAATGTTGATTGATTATGGAAAAAGAATAGTTTTCGGAATATTATAAAATTGCGCTATTATCTGAAGTTGTGTTTCATCAAAATATCTTTTCATTTAAAAATGGTACGCAAAAATTTTCATCGGGTACTATCTCGTCTCTGACGTTACAATTTAACATGGCCGCGGTGAGTATCAAGGAGTCTTACAATGAAAACGGTGACAATCTCTATTAATACAAGGGTAATAACTATAATCTCTAAAAACTCACCTTTAAAAAAAGGTAAAAAAAGGCGACCAGTTAAGGGCACGCCATTAACAAAAATTATTTATTGCAAACCCATGTAGAATTTTATCTTATTGCAAACCCATGTAGAATCCTATGAAAAATTAATCATTGCAAACCCATGTAGAATCCTAGGCAAAATTAACCATTGCAAACCCATGTAGAATCGTACCCATTGCAAACCTATGTGGAATCCTATGAAAAATTAACCATTGCAAACCCATGTAGAATCCTATAAAAAATTAACCATTGCAAACCCATGTAGAATTGTATTAAAAATTATTCATTGCAAACTTATGTAGAATCCTACATTGCAAACCCATGTACAATAGAATTGTATGAAAAATTATCGATTATAAACCCATGTACAATCGTAACAAAAGTAATGAAATAAAAAAAAAAATGCGACAAGTAAAAGTAGAAACTTGTACCAGTGGAAAATTAAAGTTGCAGACATATATATAGTCGTATAATGAATCAGTAAAAATTTAAATTTGCAAATGTAGAATCGTACCATAAAAAACTTATCTTTTAAAAAAAAAAGATAAACAAGATGCCAAATCCATTAATATAAAATAAAAAGAAATAAAAAAATTGTAGTTAAAAAAACTGGGCGTATCATAGTAGTATCGTGCTACACGTATTCACACGTATACAACACATGCGCACACATATATCACACGTACACAACACATGAATAGATGCATGTATTGGAAATGTCCATCTCGCACGTTTTACAACAGACGGCGATAGTATGTCGCTCCATGATCCATGATGTTAGGTATATGTGTCAGATCAGATGTCAGATTTGATGACATGTAACCTCTTTGCATGTAACATGTATGTAGGTTATATTCCCTACAATGTCATGTTACATATTAGTTGTAATTATACCGAATGAAAAAACATCTTGAACAAAGAAAAGTTAAAAGGCACATTCAATAGTATTCGAAGCTTACCAGAAATCATTGTGAGAAATAACGGACTAGAAAATAAAAATTATTTATTATTTATTTTAAAGCACACTGAAAATCCTTAAATTAACCGTAAATTAGTGATACTTAGGTGATTGATTTGAAAGCTCAAATCAAGGAATCGTAAATTTCGCATATGTATCACTTCGTTTAACACATACACACACACACACACACGATATATGTTTTAATTTTCGGCTCTGATAATTTACTTTTTTGTTGCTTCTGTTTGTCGTTATATTTTAATTAATTGACGCAGTTATCTCGAAAGAGAAGCAATATGACAAAAAAAATGTCGAATACAAAAATTTTAGAGTTTAGGGGGAAATGCTTTATAGTGAATCTTAACCATAACCCTCTTTGTCAAATTTAGGAGTCTTCAAGATCAACTTAATTTTTTTAATAAGACCATTATATATACATGTAATTCTTTTATGTAAATTATTTTCTTGCAATATTTGACGTAAAACGTTTATATTATATACATATTTCATACTTTATACTATACTAGCTTTTCGGTCCGCACTTCGCGCGGGCCTTAAAGCATGTCTAATTTTTTTAAATTTATATATTATTTTTGCGCTGGCTTAAATGTTATCTAATAATGTATTAATAACATATTATTAAATATTTTAATTTATTCAATCTTTTCATATATGCGGTCAGACAAACTAAGTCTGTGCTATGTAGAAATACATCAAAAAATTTTTTTAATTGTTTTCCCTCCCCCAGATATCACAATTTTAGAATTCTCTAATTTACAAAATCTCTCTGTACATGACATTTTTGTGGGTGAGTGGGTAGGGTTGTAAAAATAAAAAAATCATATAGTAGCCATTCTCTAAAAATTTCGAAAATTTTGGTACCGATTTTGAGAAAATCGGTCGATAAATTTGTGAGTGCGTGGGTGAGTGCGTACCGGTACCCGGTAGTGGGACGGTACTTATATACATATATAATTTTTTATACTTTAAAATTTAAATGATAAAAAAATTATAGAAAAATTATGCTAAATTAGAAAAATTAATATAAAATATACATGACAGGCAATTGCTACCTTATAACATACATATAAATACCAATCTTTAAATTTTATATTTTTTATGGAATAACTTTTTTTGATAAAGAAAGGCTTTAGGAGAATATTTATAATAAATGTTTCTATTGTATGAATATAGAAAATTAATAGAAAAAAAATAAATTGTGCATCTCTAAATTGATGTCGATATTTAGAGACAAATTCGATCAAAGAATTTATTTGATATTTATTTACATTAGAAAACATACTTTCGATAGCCTTGACATAATTTATTTATATATAATATATATGTCTATATGTTATGAAGAAAAAAGTACCGATAAACGTTGATAATTGATAGTTTCATATTTTAAAAATATAAATATGAAAATGCTAACAATAAGTATTTCATTATTCTATTTATATTATTATTATTATATTTATATGCTGTGGACTCTATTTGGCTTTGTGACTTGTTACGATGCGATAATCTTACTTTACAAAGAAAATATGATACGATAGATGCTGGAAACATTATTTTAAAAAAATGTATAAGGCAATGAATAATGAATCTTATTTTGCATAGAAAACATTAAATCACATTTTGTGCATAGAATGTTTATAAAATAAAATTGTATATTTATTTATTGTGTACTTATTTTAGTTAAGGTAAGATTACTTATTACCCGCCCATATTTTTCTAGCGAAACAAAGTTCAACATCTAGCATATTTTATTGAGCGGGAAGATGATAAAACTCTTAATATTTGCATAATTATATTTCAATAAAATAAAACTTTGCTTGAAAAAATAATATTAAAGTCAATTAGCATTCACACTTCTATCTTCTAACTTATTCTACCTGCCGTCTTATTATATCTTTTTGTCCAGCATCTATATACATGTAGACTACGAAAAATAATTTATAGACGATGTCCACATTCACCGTCTTCGGATTGTGCACAGTCGATATATTTCACTCATACTTAATCGTCATGTGTCTTCATAAAAAAAAGACTGCCTGGTTCGAGAACATTTATTATATTAGCAATTTACAATTAAAGTAAATTTACTGCTTGATAAAGGAAATTGTGTTTGAAAATATTTATTTGTGCGAATACGAATTATTTTATCTCTTCCTTGGTTTTCCATTTCGAGCGAAAAATAGCATTCATGTATAAAATATTTGTTCGCATACAGTTTGCAGATATTCATGTGATATGTATTGTTCAATTGTTGCTCTTAGACATGTGTCTGCGAATACTGTAGTATATATATTCGATTTGTATGTACTAGACATACAGAATAACAATTAGGAAATTAGGACTGGCATAACCATTTGGTTCTTATTTAGAAACAAATGCATACAATTTTTTAAATCAAACTATTTTAAGTATAAGAAAAAGTTTATATTCAATTTTAGCATACAGTAGAAAAATTATATAATTCAATTGTATAATTAAATTTGGTCTATTAACGTTTTTATTCATTTTTATGTAATTTGCAATTTAATTATTAAATTGCAAATTATCTATACTAATATATAAAGAGGTAAAGTTTGTTTGTTCCATTGTTCGGGGTAATCTCGGAAATTGCTCAATCGGCGATTTGAAAAAAATCTTTCTCTGTTGAATAGCTAGTAGTTAGATCTTCCTAAGTAACGTAGGCTATATGCAATCGTCTTGCAACTTCTAAAAATGTGCTTGTCGTACAGAAAAATACGTTCTTTACGCTTTATAATTTTTACAATAATTTTATAATTTAACGCTGTGTTGTGCCTCGCGTGAGACACAGAAGGGATGTTGCCAGATTAGGAAGTGGACTTCTGAATCGTCGGGGTTTCTCCGTAGATTTTAGTCTTGTTTAATGTAGTATTACTTCTTTATTCAATATATATATATATATATATATATATATATATATATATATAAGTATATTGGTATATATATAATCTTAACAAGACTCGGCGTATGGTTATTTAAAAAACCTCTGGTAACTTCGTTTCTCTTTTTCGTTCGTTTGACGCGACTCTAGATTTATTCTGACTTTAGCTAAATAACGACTCGTCTGATTACGAGTCGGGAGTTATCCTCGATGTGTCTCGGTAAGTTGGTCTAATTCAACTCGCTCTCTGTTCACTCCCGAGTTCTTACGTGAACTCGGTTTTTCGTTATTTCATTTGGAAGGGGTGCCTGGCGACAGGCACCCGATTGGTGCATAGCTTTTGCATACGCGGCTAGATTTTGAGCTAAGAGCTGTTCGAAAGATGAAGCTCTTAGCTTGCGTCTTCGCGGTTTCCGGCCCGCTGCTGCATCAGCGGTCTCCACGCGGATTTTATATCCGTTAACTTGTAATTATAGCCTTTCGGGCTATAACAGCTGTAGCATAAATAATTCACACTATATTCATACAAATGTACTGGTGAAGATTTTATCAAAATCGGTCATGTAGTTTTTATGTTAAATTATTAAATTACTAGATAATGTGCAAACATGAATTTTTTCTTAGCATACTGCTAAGATTTATTTATTTCAGGAAATGTATCTCAATCCGAAATTATTAAATTCGCTTATTTCCCCCTAACCCCCCTGTAGAAATAAGCGAGAAAATATACATATACAAAAATGAATGATATAATCTCTAAAAGCTCACCTTTAAAAAAAGGTAAAAAAAGGCGACCAGTTAAGGGCACGCCATTAACAAAAATTATTTATTGCAAACCCATGTAGAATCCTATATTGCAAACCCATGTAGAATCCTAGGCAAAATTAACCATTGCAAACCCATGTAGAATCGTACCCATTGCAAACCTATGTGGAATCCTATGAAAAATTAACCATTGCAAACCCATGTAGAATCCTATAAAAAATTAACCATTGCAAACCCATGTAGAATTGTATTAAAAATTATCCATTGCAAACTTATGTAGAATCCTACATTGCAAACCCATGTACAATAGAATTGTATGAAAAATTATCGATTATAAACCCATGTACAATCGTAACAAAAATAATGAAATAAAAAAAAATTGCGACAAGTGAAAGTAGAAACTTGTACCAGTGGAAAATTAAAGTTGCAGACATATATATAGTCGTATAATGAATCAGTAAAAATTTAAATTTGCAAATGTAGAATCGTACCATAAAAAAACTTATCTTTTAAAAAAAAAGATAAACAAGATGCCAAGTCCATGCGCCATGTAAAAAAGAAATAAAAAAATTTTAGTTAAAAAAACTGGGCGCGCTGCTAAGTTTCAAAATTACAATGCACCTTAAAGTAACATTAATTAATTTAAACACAAAACATATTTTAACTGCAATGAGTTTAAAAATAACAATTTAATTTTAATATCATTAGAATATTATTTAGCAGCGCGCCCAGTTTTTTTAACTACAATTTTTTTATTTCTTTTTATTTTATATTAATGGACTTGCCATCTTGTTTATCTTTTTTTTTTTAAAGATAAGTTTTTTTATGGTACGATTCTACATTTGCAAATTTAAATTTTTACTGATTCATTATACGACTATATATATGTCTGCAACTTTAATTTTCCACTGGTACAAGTTTCTACTTTCACTTGTCGCAATTTTTTTTTTATTTCATTACTTTTGTTACGATTGTACATGGGTTTATAATCGATAATTTTTCATACAATTCTATTGTACATGGGTTTGCAATGTAGGATTCTACATAAGTTTGCAATGGATAATTTTTAATACAATTCTACATGGGTTTGCAATGGTTAATTTTTTATAGGATTCTACATGGGTTTGCAATGGTTAATTTTTCATAGGATTCCACATAGGTTTGCAATGGGTACGATTCTACATGGGTTTGCAATGGTTAATTTTGCCTAGGATTCTACATGGGTTTGCAATATAGGATTCTACATGGGTTTGCAATAAATAATTTTTGTTAATGGTATACCTAACATCATGGATCATGGAGCGACATACTATCGCCGTCTATTGTAAAACGTGCGAGATGGACATTTCCAATACATGCATCTATTCATGTGTTGTGTACGTGTGATATATGTGTGCGCATGTGTTGTATACGTGTGAATACGTGTAGCACGATACTACTATGTTTGCGTGGTCGATGATGACGGGGACGTTTCTTAAAAGAAATTTTTCATATTTCGACTTTGCAATTATATATCTCTGCTTACAAATCACGTAGAGCAGAAATAAAGATACTTTTATTATATAATTCAAACTCAATCTATCGATTAAGTCTAGTATAAACTCGATTGCTTCAGCCGTTATTGAGAATTCGAAATATTATAAAAACTCAAATGTCCGATTCGCGTTAAGATACACGGTGTCTCGGCTACGCCCTTAACTGGTCGCGAGACACTACCGTGTCTCTTGATATAAAATATTAACTATATAAAATATTAACTATATAAAATATTAACTATAATTATATAAATTAATATAAATTAATAACTTTTAACTTAGCTTAGTTAATTTAAAATGTTTAAATTAATTTTTAATTCACAACTACTAGTTATTTTTTTAACTTTAAACTTATTAACTATTTCCCAAGTTAAATTTTTAGCATTATTAATTTTTATGTTTATTTATCATCAATTGTAATTATCAAAAAATATATTTCTATATAAAAATCAAAATTTTTTTATTATTTGTTATTATAAATTTTAAAAGAATTAACAAACAAAATTCTAATTTAATATAAATAATGTTTTTAAAAGTTATAACCTTTGCATAAACTTAAGTTAATCTTAATTTTAACTGCGAGTTCATTTTTTTTTGTTCATGCAACTTTTAACTTAATTAACTTAATTTTATAATCAACTATAACTTTAACTTATTAGTTTTAAAAAATCATTAACTTATCCAACTCTGATTAATACATATCTTTACGAAGAATGTTATAATAATACATAAACACAATCGAATGCATCGAAACTTGAATTACTTTTAAGAAAAGGATATTATACTTTATATTAATGTGTGTGATTACGATTTTTCAATTTTACCTACACACATTATACGCTGCAAATTTAATTTCATTACTTTTCTGACACATCATGTATATATCTAATAAAAATGAAATATTTCATTGTAAATATATCTAATGATTCTCGTTACAGAGCGACTATTATTTAATGCCAAGATCTATCTGGTCCAAGGTATTGATAGCACGAATAAATGATAATGCAAGATGGAGATTCAGCAATGCTATGTTGATTATATCCTCTACGTTAGTATTGATTGCAGTACTAGCAATTGCTGGATCAGTTTTATGGATGGGTAAATAATAATAAATATTTATTATTAAAGGTAAAAATCTTCTCTCGACCGTACTGGCAAATATTATTTATTCAATCACAACGTTTCGACCCTTCTTTGAGTCCTTATCAAGTGATCTAGATATACATAGACAGAGATTAATACATTAAAAAAACAAAA
Organism: Nylanderia fulva; assembly: GCF_048542155.1. Classification (NCBI taxonomy): domain Eukaryota; kingdom Metazoa; phylum Arthropoda; class Insecta; order Hymenoptera; family Formicidae; genus Nylanderia; species Nylanderia fulva. The sequence goes on from NW_028190873.1 coordinate 133,552, forward strand.
TTACTTCACTAACAATATTACAAAATGATAAAAAGAAAAAGAAGCGAGACTTACTTGTAAAATTAAAAATAAAATTATAATTCTAAAATGTCAAAAACGAACATAGTGTTGGTTTGACAACACGTCAGGACTCTTAGACGAGTTATTGGAGACTAAACGACCTTTATTATTTTGTCGTAGATATTACTTAGATTGTCGGTATCCTTTTGTAAATTAATAGCGTTTATTATTTCCCTTAATAAAGAACATTTCAGCAATTTCTCTTTTTCTTACGTGTTTTTCACTATGCAAGATAACAGGTAAAGTCCAGTCAAAATCGTGATCGAATTCAATTTTATGTTTGCTGATAACTGAAAAATTACTCGAATGCATTTTGATGTTGTTGAAATGTTCCTTTACACGTGTACAAAGATGTCTTTTTGTTTGTCCGATGTATGACACGTTGCAATCCCTACAATTAATTTTGTAAACTACTTCAGTTTTTTTATCTGTAAGCAGTCTATCCTTACCGAGTGTGATTAAATAATTCGGTTTTTTAGGAACATTATGAACAACATTAAATCCGATATTTTTAAAAATTCGATCGATGTCGCTTAAGCTAGTAATATAAGGTAGTGAAATGAAAGGAGACTTATCAACAATATTTCGCTCATTACTCGATTCATTCATGTTTCTGTGTTTTAAAAAATTAATCCTTTTTTTAACCCAACAATCGATTACATGTTTAGGAAAGCAGTTATTAAATAAAATCTGTTTCACGATATTAATATTCTCGTCGTGAGACTGGTCATTAGATAAAAGAATCGCGTGATCTACAAGATTAAAGATTGTGTTCATTTTATATTTAAAAGGGTGGTTGGAAAAGAAATTTATATATCTGTTCGAACACGTTTCCTTCTTGTACCAATTTGTTACAAGCTTTCCACTTGACCGAGAGATCGTTGTATTCAAAAAATTAAGACATCCGTCTGATTCCGTCTCAAATGTAAAGGTTAAACGGTGGTGATAGTTATTAAAAGTATCAATTATTTCATGGATTTTTGTCTTTGGAATAATAGCGAAAATATAGTCAACATATTTATAATAAGTCGGAACATTAAAACTAAGTTGACTTAAACACTGTGTTTCAAGATCATCCATCACCATGTCTGCCAAGATGGGTGAGAGAGGAGATCCCATGGAACCACCAAAGATTTGTTCATAATATTGTTCATTAAAGCTAAAACTAGTAGAATCTAAAATAAATTCGACGGCATATAAGAACTGAGCACGACTGAAATTCGTGTTTTGAGAAATGTCACTCCATCGTTTCTCAATAGCGCGTAAAACCAATTTTTTTGGAATATTAGTGTATAGGGCGGTCACATCTAAAGAAATCAAAGTATTATTGTCGTCAATGATTGTATCTTTTAAATTTTCGGAAAATGTCCAGCCGTCCTTAACGTAAGATTTCAGTAACAAATTAGAACTATGTAAAATATTATGAATATATTTAGCAACATTATATACCGGACTACCTAATAAAGCTACAATGATGCGTAGAGGAAATTCTTTTTTGTGAACCTTTGGCAGACCATAACAACGTGGTAAATTACCATTAGTGATATTTAATGACTTATATGTGGAATCGTCAGACAAGTCGTTATCTCGCCAAGATTTTATTAAGGCGTTGGTCTTTGTAGTTAGTTGTTTGATCGGATTTTTCTTTAGTTTTCTGTAAGTGGATTCGTCATTCAATAACAATTCCATTTTCTCCAAATAATCATTTTTACTCATTACTACGGTGATCTGACCCTTATCAGCCCTGGTGACAAAAATATCTTCATTATCCCGTAGAAATTTTTTACAGAGCGAAAAACCTTGTAAGCTGTGTCTGTCAGAAGAAGAAATGTATTTATTTTCACATAAACACCTTTTGAGAGAATCAGCTACTGAAATTCTGGTGGTTTCTAGTACGTCACTCGGAATGTTCTTGTGATTAATCTCTAAATTCTTTATGTTCTCCAGGACGATATTCGTTCGATCTTTACTATTTGCGTGATCTATCGGCAAACCAAATTTGTCACCCAAGCTCAAAAAATCAGATACCTTATTCGGAATATTTTTACCACTAATGTTCACTAACCACTTAAAATTGTCAATGTTTTTGAACAAATCAGAAAATGCGTTTTGTTTAGTAAACAATTTGTCAAATTTACTGATAGACTTATTTTCATGAGAGAGTTTAAATTTGAAAAGTCTCCCTTCATTAAACTTAAGAAACTCTTGAACAAGATTATGTGGCAGACATGTAAAGAGTTTCTCAGCTATCGCTTTAGTGTTGCGGCGTAAGTATTTTAAATTGAAATTCGCGTCTTTTATTTCTAATTTTAATAATTTATAACGATAATTATTAGTAATCTTCTCCATTTCTCGTTTTGTACTACTGCTTTTAAATAGTATGTTCGTTTTAAGATTAATAATATGAGAAGGAAGAACATCTTGCCTTCTACATCGTAACAGAAAAATTAGTTGTTGGTTCACAGCAATAATCTTTTTCATGTTGTTAATCCAAGTTTTCAAAAGTGTTGTATGATAAGTACCGAACCTTCTCGAAATCATGCAAAAAAATCCTTCCACTTGTGTGAGCTCCATATCCAGGTCCAGGAGCGTAAAATAAGAACGTAGATATTTGAGAAATGCCAGACAGAATTTAAAAAAGATAAAAATCTTCTCTCGACCGTACTGGCAAATATTATTTATTCAATCACAACGTTTCGACCCTTCTTTGAGTCCTTATCAAGTGATCTAGATATACATAGACAGAGATTAATACATTAAAAAAACAAAATTACTTCACTAACAATATTACAAAATGATAAAAAGAAAAAGAAGCGAGACTTACTTGTAAAATTAAAAATAAAATTATAATTCTAAGATGTCAAAAACGAACATAGTGTCGGTTTGACAACACGTCAAGTGGAAAGCTTGTAACAAATTGGTACAGGAAGGAAACGTGTTCAGCAAACAACCAGATCGGTTCCCTGAATGGAAAATAGACAATGTACTCATGTACTATCGCCCTGATTACGCTAAGGCAATTATTGATGACGAAAATCCATGGAAAAAAGTTATAAAATCCAGTGAAATTTTGACAGTAATTCGAGAAAATCATGAGCAGCCTAGAGCGGGACATTTAGGACGTGACAAAACGTTAGATCGTATTCGACAAAATTATTATTGGCCAGGCATGTCACATGACGTCAAATTATATCTTGAAGACTGCGAAATATGTCTTAAGGTCAAAGACAATCAAAATCCATTGAAAAGCCCTTTAGTTACTCGACCGTTACAATGTCCTTGGGCTCAATTGGCAGTAGACACGGCCGACATGTCCGTACGATCAAAAAGAGGAAATTTACACGTTATAGTTATCCAAGACCTCTACACAAAATATATAGAACTTTTTGCAACTCGTAATAAAAAGGGTGAAACAGTTGCAAAAATATTGAACTCTGTTTTCGATAGATGGGGTACACCTGGTTTGATAATCACTGACAACGGCTCAGAATATCTTAATAAAGACGTCAAAGAATTGTTAACAGCAAGAGGCGTAAAACATCTTACCACACCGTTGAGTCATCCACAGGCCAACCCCGTTGAACGCGTGAACAGGACGATAAAACCCATGAGAAAGAAGCGAGACTTACTTGTAAAATTAAAAATAAAATTATAATTCTAAGATGTCAAAAACGAACATAGTGTCGGTTTGACAACACGTCAAGTGGAAAGCTTGTAACAAATTGGTACAGGAAGGAAACGTGTTTGAACAGATATATAAATTTCTTTTCCAACCACCCTTTTAAATATAAAATGAACACAATCTTTAATCTTGTAGATCACGCGATTCTTTTATCTAATGACCAGTCTCACGACGAGAATATTAATATCGTGAAACAGATTTTATTTAATAACTACTTTCCTAAACATGTAATCGATCGTTGGGTTAAAAAAAGAATTAATTTTTTAAAACACAGAAACATGAATTAATCGAGTAATGAGCGAAATATTGTTGATAAGTCTCCTTTCATTTCATTACCTTATGTTAATAGCTTAGGCGACATCGATCGAATTTTTAAAAATATCGGATTTAATGTTGTTCATAATGTTCCTAAAAAACCGAATCATTTAATCATATAACAGTAAAATCTCTCTCAACGTCAATACGATCCGACTCGTCGGGAGTTCTCACACTTACATATTATTGTAAAAATCTTATTTTTATTAATTTGGTCACATCCACGTTACGTTTGAACTATCCATCATATTACTCGAGAATACTTGACGAAAAGGAACAAAGGCCCCACTTCCCGAACCGATTCAAGCCGACAACAGCCAGGCCAGGTGGGATAATCTACTGCCAAGATCGGAGCGGGCACTCTGCGATAGGCCTTCCGTCGGAATACACATTGTAAAAGGCTGCATGAGTCGTTCCCCCGAGAAGTCGGACCGCCGTTGGTTATTAAACGTTAAAGGATTGTTGTCTTGAATTGTAGAAGACAAATGTATACACGAAGAGAGAGTCTATTCTATAAATCTGGCTTACGGTTATACGTGTGAGTAGCAATTATTTATACGGCTCTGCCCGGAGCAAGTTTCCATTCCCATGTAATTTCCGACCTTAATTTTCTTAATTTACAATTTTGGGTCCTCCCAAGTCCCATCCCTGAGAACCTACTAAGTTTTCTGTGGAAATTCTTTTGTTCTATTAATTTAAATATAAAAGAAATTTACTAATTTTATAAAGATTAGTTGGCGCCCATTGTGATATATTTAAATATTAATAAAGAGCCCTGACCCGGTCGCGTCAGGTGAGGGCTATTGCTTAAATTTATTATATATCAAGTTATTATTATTTATTAAGTCAAAAAGCCCGTCTCAATCACACTCGGCAAGGATAGACTGCCTACAGCTAAAAAAACTGAAGTAGTTTACAAAATTAATTGTAGGGATTGCAACGTGTCATACATCGGACAAACAAAAAGACATCTTTGTACACGTGTAAAGGAACATTTCAACAACATCAAAATGCATTCGAGTAATTTTTTAGTTATCAGCAAACATAAAATTGAATTCGATCACGATTTTGACTGGACTTCACCTGTTATCTTACATAGTGAAAAATACGTAAGAAAAAGAGAAATCGCTGAAATGTTCTTTATTAAAAGAAATAATAACGCTATTAATTTACAAAAGGATACCGACAATCTAAGTAATATCTACGACAAAATAATAAAGGTCGTTTAGTCTCCAATAACTCGTCTAAGAGTCTTGACGTGTTGTCAAACCGACACTATGTTCGTTTTTGACATCTTAGAATTATAATTTTATTTTTAATTTTACAAGTAAGTCTCGCTTCTTTTTCTTTTTATCATTTTGTAATATTGTTAGTGAAGTAATTTTGTTTTTTTAATGTATTAATCTCTGTCTATGTATATCTAGATCACTTGATAAGGACTCAAAGAAGGGTCAAAACGTGATTGAATAAATAATATTTGCCAGTACGGCCGAGAGAAGATTTTTATCTTTTTTAAATTCTGTCTGGCGTTTCTCAAATATCTACGTTCTTATTTATTATTAAATTTATTGTTTTTTAGACTTTATTTTTTGTTTTATATTTTACAATTAATAATTTAATTTTAATTAAATTAAATTAATATTAGGAATATATATAATTCGGCTCACCAAATAAATACAATATACATTAGTATACCATATTTGTATAATATACATATAATATATCGTATAATATATCGGCAACAGAGCCATACCGCGATGCCTTTTGCATCAACAACAAAATTAATTTTTCGTTGATTAGAAATATAGTATCTTTGATTTAGATCTCTAATTCCTGTATTATCCTAATTTCTAATCCCCCTTGGGATAATACAGGAATTAGAGATCCATACCAAGGATACTATTCCTAATCAACGATAAATTAATTTTTGTTGACGCAAAAGACATCGCGGTATGGCTCTGTTGCCGATATATATGTACAAACATACAGTACCCTCCATAAGTTTAGAAACACCTTACATTTTACAGTTAAAGAATTGCATGGCAGCGATCAGTTATAAATAAAAATGTCATTTAAATATTTTATGCTTATTTTATGATTTATTTATACAAAAAATCCTCTTAATTTAAGAGAAAAATTCTCTAAAGAAATATTCTTTTGTGCAACCGGCGCGCGAAAAGTCGCCCTTTACGCACATGATGGGATTTTAGAAAGGGCTCCCTTTCCACGCACTGGTCACACAAAATATCGTAGGCAACATGTGCGGGTCATAAATCGGCCGATCATACGGATTGTCACACTCGGCTTCGCCTCGTGCGCCAAACTTCCACACTCTCGGCCAATTTACGATCCCCCGCACTTGTTAGCTAATATACTATTGTATTACACGTGCATCCAAAGTGGTACTTTTCGTACCTGATTTCTGTGCCAAATGTAACAAATTTACCACATCCATTTCCAATGCATTATACACACCATATTAAGCGGGGAGCACTTTTGCATAGGCGCACAAGCGTAAACATAAGAATCTTGATTGGTCTATAAACGTATGCATAAGAAATTCAACCAATCGAATTTCTTATGCATATGTTTATGCGCTTATGCAAGAGTGTGTGTTCCCCGCTTAAACCCGATAAAACCATGTCCAATAGCACATTTAGCCTTAACCCGATAAAACCGTGTCCAATATTTTGGACACGAATTTCAACACCATCTCGCAACGCACATACAAAACAACTGGCAAAACTACCGCCACTCCGCGCCCTCCCAATACACACCTAACCCTATCTGCTATTCATATATCAGTCTACTGCGTGAATCAGGTACAAAAATCAAGTACTCAAAGTGCCACTTTGAATGCACTTGTAATACAAAATAGTATGTATTGTACGTACGGAAGTTGGCTATTGTCAACTTTCCGCACTTGTAACACAATGATGGCCCGTATTCATAGTCCGATCTTATATTTAAGATTGTCTTAAGTCCGAGCTTAATTCGCCACGCAGCCATTTGATTGGTTCAACGGGATCTTAAGTCAACCTTCGATCAGACTTAAGGGTGCGATCCCATGAAACGGAAATTGACGTGCGGAACAGAGAATGCGTGAATTGAACAGCCAATCAGCGCTCTTCCGCATTTTTCTATCCCGCATGTTTTTCTGTGCCCTGTGCACACGGTGCGTGAAAGACATGAAAATGCCGCGTTCCGGGAAATAAATACATAATTAAAAAAATTAATATTTCATCGAAACAGTAATATTTGTTAATTTTATTCAAGTATAATATTTAAAATGTTGAAATAAATATTATTGCGACAGTATTAAATAAATTTAATTTAAAATTATATTATTACAAAAATTGTGTTTGAATCCTATGACGCATTTTTGGTAATTTTTCCGTATCATGTGCACAGGACATATCAAATTAATTATTATTGATGTGTCTAGAGTTTTGAAGCAAAGATGGATAACAAATTATTAATGTTGCAAGAAACTATTAAAACAAAGAAGTTACAAGATGTTCTAAATTGCTCTATAATGGAACAAAAAATTTTTCAGACAAAACACGTCTGAACCCGTCAAAGGACACTTCTAATTCTAACTTTGTAGGTTAGCTAGAGTAACGCAACGCATACACGCAAACGCATACGGAAAAGGTACAGAAAAATGCGGAAGAGCGCTGATTGGCTGTTCAATTCACGCATTCTCTGTTCCGCACGTCGATTTCCGTATCATGGGATTGCACTCTAAGACGATCTTAAATATAAGATCGGACTATGAATACGGACCAATATACTATATTGTAGTCTCACTTAAAAAGGACCACAACCATATGGTCGAAACGTCGTGAAATTCAGTAAACGATTATTACTTGCTAGTTTGGTCGATTATTTCCAAAGTTCATTATTAATTTAATTTTCTTTTATTTTTAATTTAAGTTTATTAATAATATACAGACAATTATTATTATTATTATTAATATTATTAATTATTATTAATAATATTACAGCTTTTCGAACGAATTCTAAAAATGGTGAGTTTATAAATGTTATGGTCAAAGCCCGATGAGCGGGCGTTCCTAGGATTGACTGGTCAATCCTGCGGAACAACGAAATAGTTTTGTGTTTCGGCTTTTGACTAGTACGCTTTTAGTCAATCCTAGAAATAAACTAATATAGCTAGTTAAAGTTAGAAACTAAAAAAATCACTTCGGACTTTTGACTGTTAAAAAATATAACTAATAAGATTTTTTACTGCGATGTTTTTATTGTTGACATATATAATATAGCTTGTAATTTATTTTAATTTTGTAGTTACTTTTCTTAAAGTTAAAAAATATACTTTTAGTTAAATATATATCAATACAAAATGATCAAATTTATTTAAAACAAAATGCACTCTTTTTCTAAATATACATAAATATTTTAATATTTTTTAATAATTAGTATAAAATAAAATTATCTTAAATAATACAGGGTTTGTCCGGAAAGTAATGCGTCGCATTTTTTTGTGACGCGACTATACATCGCAGAGCGATGGGACCGGTTGGGGAGGAAGGGGGGTACCCTTAGCTTTCCAACGGTAGGTCGCTCAATTGTTTCCATGCGCTTGGAGGGTTAGGACGGCTTATTCTGTGAACCTCTGCTTAGTGGTCGCGTCGAACTTGTGATGGAGAGAACGATAGAGCAACGCTATGCGATAAAGTTTTGCGTGAAGCTGGACAAGACGCCGCTGGAAACTTTTGAAATGCTCAAGAAAGTTTTCGGGGACGATTGCCTTTCCAAATCGCAGTCAAACAGATGGCACAAGATGTTTAGAGAAGGTCGGAAGGAGGTCGCCGACGAGGCCCGCGCAGGACGCCCGTCAACATCGCGAACGGACGACAATGTGACTCGTGTGCGCCAATTATTGAATTCAGACCGTCGAATGAATGTTCGCTTAATGTCGGAATTATTGAACTTGCCGAAAACGATTGTTCACGAGATTGTATCGGAAGACTTGGCCATGCGGAAGATTTGCGCAAAACTTGTGCCCAGAGTGTTGACCGATGCGCAAAAGCAACACCGAGTGGAAGTTTGTGAAGAACTCAAGCAACTCTGTGCAGATAATCCCAATTTCCTGAACAACGTTATCACTGGGGATGAGTCATGGGTCTTTCAGTACGATCCGGAGTCAAAGAGGCAGAGTGCGGAATGGCACACGACGTACAAGCTACTTCGACGGCCTCCCTGAACAGCATCCCAGTCAAGGAGTTCCAGAAATCTTATGACGCATGGAAATCGCGTTGGCAAAAATGTATTGACGCAGAAGGGTCATACTTCGAACAATTTTAAGTTGTTTTACCTATGCGATCAATAAATTCTTTTTTAAAAAAATGCGACGCATTACTTTCCGGACAAACCCTGTATTAATAGAAGAGCTAATAGATATTAGCTTTTATCGTAATAACAAGGATGGAAAGAATATTTTGCTGTAAAGAGCCTAATACTTAGCAATTCGCTAAGACAAGGAACAATCTCTAAATTAAGATTTGAATTCCTCTTCCCTTTATCCCCTAAATTGATGTAGACGAGAAAAAGTTAAGGTGTCTGAATAGCTCAGTTCGAAAGAGCAGTCGCCCGGTAAGCGATAGGTCTCGGGTTCGATTCCCGATTCAGTCGACTTTTTCGGACCAATATATTTTTCTCGTCTACATCAATTTAGGGGGGGGGGGGGAGAGTAAAAAGGAAGAAAAATTCAAATCTGAATTTAGAGATTGTTCCTTGTCTTAGCAAATTGCTAAGTATTAGGCTCTTCACAGCAAAATATTCTTTCTATCCTTGTTAAAATTATCTTAAATTGTTTCGCAGCGATCACCCGAGAAAAAACAGAATTTTGATGACCTTGTCATTTTAAAAAAATTGTTAAATTAGACACGCTATAAGAAACTTTGTTAACATGTATAGAATATTATATAAGATTTGAAAGTACGTAATATATGTAATATAACAAAAGAAAACAATAATTATCGAAATATCCTAAATCTATAATAAGTATATTATTCAATCTGTAATAAGTATATTCATTTTGGCAATCAGTCGATTTATGAGATTTAGAATTGCACAATACATTTGACAATTATAAATACATTTTTTTCAAGGATACAAAAATATAAGGAAAATTTAATTATATTATACAATTCTAAATGTTATAAATCAACTTACCAGGATAAGTAATATATTTATTATCAGAATAAGTAATATATGGTATTTATTACAGATTTAGAATATTTCGATAATTATTGGTTTCTTTTGTTTTATATTATGTACTTTCAAATCATGGTGGAAGGAAATAAGATGAGGCAATCCTCGTGACGTCAAGTTTTGTTTTGTTCTGTGCAGCTCAGACATGGTGGGGGATTCGCACAGTTTCCGCCATCTTTTTTCATTGACACGTGATCACGCAGTGTAGGTTAAGCGCGCATTTTTAAAAATTTAATTTGAAAGAAGTGTTATTGTGATTGAATAATAAATGAAAAAAGGGTTTTTGTGATTGAATAATAAATGTGAATATATTAAAGAGTAATTCAATATTCAATTTTTCTTGTTATTTAAGGCAATTATTATACGATGCATAATATTAAGTATTATGCTGTAAAATTTTATACTTCTGATTCAGAAGGATTATATGTCCGAATGTGTTGTTAGTTTAACGACAAATACTAGAATTTCATTTCTGATATTTCAGGATTATATAAAAAAAATGCCACGCTATCCGATTATAGAGTGTCAGAGCAGTACTGAAAAGCGGAACAAATCGACAAATGAAAAAATTAGTTTTTTAGCTTTCCAAAGACGGATATTTGCCAAGAATGGTTGAAACACTGTAAAAATCCAAATATCAATACAAAAACAAGTCAGTTAGATCATAGTCATTAAAATATTATATTCAAAAGTTATTGTTTGCTTCTTTTCATTAAAAGGAAGAGTATATTCTCTTCATTTTCTGCCAAGTGCCTATAAGGAAGAATCTTGGGCACAACAGCAATTGCCTGATTCTTTTCGACGTCTACCACGTTTAAGAAAAGATATTGTTCCGACTGAACATTTGGCACTGGAAATTTCCGACGAAAATCGGAGAGTTCAGGATGAAAGGGACATCAATATTGGATTAGCTCAACTCAGAAACTCAGGAGTCTAGGTCTTCAGAAAAGTCTCAACAAGAAAACCTTAACAAGCAAAGCCAAAAATTGATACTTTTGTTGCAGCAAATAGAAGAATTAAGAAAAACGAATGAACAATTGAGGGAAGTTAACAAAGGATTCATGCAAAAGATGATTACGACAAATAAAAAGCTCGAGGAAAAAGACAAAATAATTAAGAAAAAAGATAAATTGCTTGGAAAAAAAGACAAGAAACTTTGTGTGCAAGAAAGAAGAATATCTAAAGCTGAGAGTAAAGAGATGAAATATCAAAGAATATTGCAAAGTGTTTTTACACCAGGACAATTGAAAATATTCTGCAACGAAAATAAAAAAAAACAATATGGTGTTCTGAAGATATTGATCAGCCATATCTTTACGAAGCATTAGCTCCAAACCTTATAGGTTTGTTAGGAACAATATAAAAATTCCTCTACCAGCTGTCAACCTTGAGAAATTGGGCTCGAAAATTCAATGCTATGCCAGGTATTTTAAATGACGTCCTAGCCATTATGAAAAACAAATCTGCAAGTTTAACATTTAACAGAATTACAGAGATTATCAGTATTAACTTTTGATGAGGTTTACATCTCCAATGACGTGGCAATTAACAAGAAGGATGAGGAAGTTATTAGGCCTCATAAAACATGTTAATTTATCATGGCTAGAGGACTTTTTGGTCGATGGAAACAGCCAGTGTTTTATGATTATGATAAAACAATGGACAAAGAAACTCTGAAGCAAGTAATCAAACAGCTTTTTGAATGTAGATTCACGGTAATGGCTGCAGCATCAGATCTGGGAACAACGAACGCAAAGCTATGGAACAAATTGAATATTGGAACATGCAAAGATGAACATTATTATTTTGAACACCCAAATAATGATCAATATCGTATTTACGTTTTTTCTGACGCCCCCCATATGATAAAACTGGCACAAAATCACTTTCTGGATCATGGATTTCTTTATAATGGAATCCACATAACCAAGGATCCATTGCATCTACTTTTGAAAATGACAACAAGTACAGTTCGGGCGCGTTCTTGTTCTTTAACTATGTTTCGCCACTATCACGGATCAGGAGAGGATATTTTATCCGGAATATTAATTTAAGGTGCAAGGTATACTGTATTTTACTGCATTTATTCGTGTCACAAAAGACCTAATACAAACTTTTACTCTCCACCGAGAAACAAACATGTTACGCGAACGCAAGTCAAATTCCATCTATCCTCGAGGCCGCGCATTGTCTCGTTTCTCTCGATCATTCCTCGACCTTATTTTTAGGTGATTAGACTCTATCTTTATTTTGAAGTATTCTCGCATTTTATTATGTTCGGAAATCGAAATTTATCTTCGTCATGTTAGTCGCTCGTTTATTTATTTATTGTTTTGTGTCACCGGTTGCGATATTCTTAACACACGTCGCTTGTAATTTTAATTTTTATTTTGTATATATTTTATATGCTTGTGGCATTTATCGCCACAACAGGTTTGAAAATAGCCCATAAGTTGACACAACATCATTTAGATGTAAGAGGCCTTCAACGTCAAAATATAAAATATAAAGCTGGCCGCACAAGTATTTTCCAACAGCATAGCAAAAGCTATTCAATCTTGCGCTGCAAAAGGTCTTGCTGATTTTGAAAATTGCTCTGCAGTGGTTCATATGCTGGAAATATTTAATAAATGGTTTGAGATTTGCAACAGTAGAACGATGTATGGAAAAAATCCAGAACGTCACGGATTCGGCGTTCAACTTGAATTTCAATGTCAAGTATTGCAAGAAATGGAAGAGTTCATCACAAACATGACTGTTTTTGGGAAAAAATCTATGCTTTCTTTTCAGAAGAGCATCGCGCTGTGCTGTCGCTCGTTGCCAAGTTTATTTGCATATTTGAAAACGACCTATAACCAAGAAAAAATTCAATTTCTTATGACTTGCCGACTAAATCAAGATGGGCTGGAGAATATGTTCTCTTACCTCCGTGGTATGGAAAGATATAATGATCACCCCAATGCTATATGATGGATAGTTAATGAAATCACTCTGTTAAGTACTGTATAAACGTCTGCTTTATTCGACGGCCCAAACGGAAGAGAGCGGGCTTACAGTAAGAATGTGGGGAGAGACCCGCGAGCATAAATCAAAATATAAGCAAGAAACAAAAACAATACTCGCGAAGGCTAAAACTCTCGGTATATATTAGAACTTGTAAAAGGGGTACAAAACTGAAATCAAAAATAAACTTACATATTATAATTTCGCTTTATAGATTGCGCCAACACGCCCCCTCAAATTATAATATATAAACAAAAATGCATCAACATAATATTTAATTTAATCCTAATTGCACACTTAACATCTTATGCTTAGAATGGGTTAATGCTTTTGTAAATATGTCCGCTAATATTTCGCTCGTCGTTAAATAGTCTACTTCGATAACCTTTTCTTCTATTTTCTCGCGAACAAAATGATGACGAACATCGCTATATGTTTAGTCCTTTGACTAGTGATATGATTTTTTGCTAAAGCAATTGCACCAGTACTATCACATTTTATACGAAGAGTTTCGCCTTTATTTGTACGCTTGATTTCCTTTTTTAACTCGCGTAACCAAATAGCTTCTTGACTCGTAAATGACAAAGCTACGTATTCGGCCTCTACCATAGATAAGGCCACAGTTCTTTGCTTTTTACTAAACCAATTAATTGTACCTCCGCATTTAGTAAATACGCAACTAGTAATCGATTTTCTATCATTTGAGTCATTAGCCCAGTCCGCATCGCTATGTCCTATTAATTCGTGATTCAATTTATTATTAAAAGTTAATTTATAATTTATTGTCCCTTTCAAATATCGCATTACGCGCTTTACAGCTAGCCAATGCTGCTTCGGATTTTTACAATATGATGATAACCCGTTTACTGTATAGGCAATATCGGGTCGCGAAATCTGACTAATATATAATAAACTACCTGTTCACTCTTTCCCTCGCTAGGAGGAAGGAGATCTAAAAAGCTTAGCTATCGGAAATCGATTCGGACGGAGCGCGTGCTCGTATGGAGTAGTAGTAAAATATAGCAAAGAATTTGTCTATCACAGTCTTTATTTAAATAAACTGTAGTTAAACTATACAAAAAGAACACGCAGTCGCGATTGTACAATGATGCGACGCGGAAAAGATGCACAATACAAAGCACAGAGTGATCTCGACCTTAAAGGCGAAACAATCTCGCAAAAGCCGGGCGATTGCATAAAAAGGTGATTTGTTTTGCTTGCCCGTGACGCATACCTCGCATATTTCCTTACTTCTATTTTGGATAATCCGTAAGCCGGTTGCGCTTTGAGTTTCAACATAGATTTCCGATTCAAATGTCCCAACTTTTGATGCCACATTAGCTCGCTCGTTTTATTCACGAACATCGCCTTTTCTTCTAATGAGGTTATTATGTACACTCCGTCCTGTCGGTGTCCTTTGGCCGCTATCTGTTTTGTTTTCTTGTCTACCACGACAAATTCTCTGTTGTCGAAATTTACTTGATATCCTTTGTTCATGATTTTACTAATCGATAAGATATTAGCTGCTATCTCCGATACGTACGTCACTTCTTCGACCTTGATACGATCACCTTTTTTACCGTTGCTTATTTTGAGATTTATTGAACTTTTTGTCGTTCCTTTTAGACTCTGGCCATTCGCTGCCATAATTGTAGTGTCACTAACATCCTCATTTTCGAGCCAGTTCTTTTTTTCGTTATGTGCGTCTCTCTCGACGCGCAAAAATGCATATACCAGTAATCTTTTTTTATGCTATTTGCAGCCGCCATCGCCGAGAAAAGTCTTAGGATTATCTGAGTTTTCACCTTCTTTTTATTTACTCTTGAACCTGCATTTCGCGGCAAAATGCCCCGGCTTGCTACAGTTGAAACACTTGCGCGCCTTGTTTTGCCATTTCATTCCTGCCTTTTTATTCTTAGCAAGAAATGCCGCTCCTTCAGATTCATTTTGCACGGTCTCCGGAACTTTGATTTCTTGCAATAACTTAATTTTGATCAGATCACCCGTTATAGCCGTTCCTGAGTTTTCTAAGCCCATTATCATGTGTTTGAATTCTTCAGGAAATCCTGACAGCATTAAAGCATCTATCATTTCTTTAGAGACGGTGAAGTCTATTCCTTTTAACTGATGTGCTCCGTTAGAGATTTTATACACGTACTTTTCTACATTCTTACCTTCATTTAATTTAGTTGAAGTAAAAGTCCGCAGTAGGCTTACCTTGCGAATTAATCTGCTGTCCTCAAATGTTTTTGTTAACTTCATCCAAATTTCCTTTGGGGTCAAACATTCTTGTATATGACTATAATTCCGTTTATCCACAAAAAGAATCAGATATCCTCTTGCCTTCGCCATTTTTCTTACGTTCTGTATGTCCGCAGCTACGCCTTGAATGCAGCCCCACAGCTCTTCACTCTCCAGTAATGCTTGCATTACAAATTTCCACGTTAAGAAATTTTCTCTTCCTAACAGTTTTTCTATTGATGCCTATAGCACCGGTTGACTCCATTATATCGGATTGATTGATAATCATGTGCACACACTTTTCTTCTACCACGTGTCGTATTTTATTATCCGTATAAAAGAACTAACTGGCTTTATTTCAGTGATTTTTGCACGTTTCTCCTCAATTATTTTTGACTAGTACGTACTGGGCCCATAATCTGATGGGTAGTTAATAAAATCACTCTGTTAAGTACTGTATAAACGTCTGCTTTATTCGATGGCCCAAACGTAAGAGAGCGGGCATACAGTAAGAATGTGGGGAGAGAACCGCAAGCATAAATCAAAATATAAGCAAGAAACGAAAACAATACTCGCGAAGGCTAATCTCTCTCTCTAGCTCTCGGTATATATTAGAACTTGGAAAAGAGACACGAAAGTAAAATAAAAAATAAACTTACATATTATAATTTCGCTTTATAGATTGCATCAACACTATAGATCTACAAAATAGACTTCGGTGGTATATTTTTGGAAAACACTCCACAGCTCTCTTTTCAATTCGAGCAAACACCATTCCAGACCCACTCGACTTAAGTTTGACAGAAGTACAGAATTTTTTGTCTAAGGAAAATCCTTTATACTCTGCTTCACAACAAAATGAAGATGGACTTCTTATAAACATGAGCTAGAATCTCCAGAAGATGAGGAGAAAAAGAGGACTGTGAAATAATGGAAAATGAGATAAGTGAAATAACGTATGTGGATAATAGCAATCCGATGGAAACTGACGATTGTGAATTACTGAAGCTTCCTGAAGAATCCATTGAACAAAAGGATGATTTTAAAAGTTAATGAAGGCAAAATAAACGGACAAAATATGTTCTGCTATAACATTTCTATGTACTACCATTTACATGTTATTGCGACAAAAAGAGAGTTAATCTTCATCATCACTTCTTCATCATTTTCTCATCATTTTTTCATCAAAGGGAATTTTTTCATCATCATCACTCTATTTATATTAATAGCATCTGCCGTTAGATTTGAAATTAATTGTATATAATTGAATGAGATATAGAAATCATATTGACATAAATTCTTTTTCCATTACTAGTTTCACATTTCTACGACTATGAGCCAACAGAAAAAGAAATGAATCTCCTCGAACAGGTCGAAAATGTTGACAAAATTGATGACCTGGAATGGATCCATAATCAAGGCTTAAAATACATCACGGGATATGTTGCCTATCGGTTCAGGGACAAGTATTCCTTTTTGGGTAATCCAACAAGAGATTTAGGATTGCTAGATAACTCGGAATATATATAATGATCAGATAAGAAATATATGTCGGTTTTCAATATTAATAATAATAATAATATATGAATTTTAAATCGGCCCAAGCGCGAAAAATTAATTTTTCGGAACTGTATCTTTTGGTTTGAGATTACTAAGTTCCATATATAAATTAATCTCGAACTTACATATGGAGAAAAATAGGCGAGAAAAATATAGGTCCAAAAAGTCGCTGAAGCGGGAATCGAACTCGCGTCTTTCACTTTCCGGGCGACTGCTCTTACCGACTTAAGTCTCAGCGACTTTTCGGACCTATATTTTTCTCGCCTATTTTTCTCCATGTGTAAGTTCGAGATTAATTTATATATGGAACTTAGTAATCTCAAACCAAGAGATACAGTTCCGAAAAATTGCGCTTGGGCTCTATTGGCCGATTTAAAATTCATATATTATTATTATTATATATAATGATGTTATCGAAAGGGGGTTTGATGTACCCCTCTGAAGAATTCATCAAAGTGGTAAACATAATGGAGGACGTATTTGAAGAATTTGATGGGTCGAATCATCTGAAACCAAAAACAAAACATATTTTTCAAAAAGTGACATATCTTGTAATGGGGAAAAATGACTCCATTCCTCGTGATGCTCTATTGTGTTTGATACGCACAAGAACGTACATCAGGCTCAGAAGATGGAATATTGAAATTACAGAACAAAATAGGTTTAAGAAAACAACAAAGAAAAGTAGAAAAGAGAAAAGAATTAAGAAAATGTGTAATAAAACTATGTATTAACTAGCAAGTAAATATATTTTATGAATATATTTTATGAATATATTTTATTTTAGAATAAAATATCAAGGGAAGATTTACCTTCTATAGGACTAATTTTTAGTATTTTTTTATTTTTTATTTTTGGAAAAAGTATTCAATATTTTTGACATTAAATTTCGGAAAAATATTCAGTTAATTATAATATAATAGTTAATTATAATATAATATTGTTCAAACAAACCGCTAGTAATGACTGACAATTGTGCGGCGTTTTCTATTGGCTGATCCCAAACTGAAACTCATGATGCGCATTGCTTCATCTTATTTCCTTCCACCATGTTTCAAATCTTTTATAATATTCTATACATGTCAACAAAGTTTCTTATAACGTGGCTAATTTAAAAATATTTTTTTTTTAAATGACAATTTAAGGCGATCAAAATTTTATTTTTTTATAGTCAAAGTTCGAATTAAGCACCATTTAAGATTGACATTAAAGACCGAAATGATATTTTTAGTTTCTAACTTTAACCAGCCATATTATAGTTATTCCTAGGATTGATTAAAAACGTACCAGTCAAAAGCCGAAACACAAAAGTATTTCGGACTTTGACCAATACGCTTGGTTGTTCCGCAGGATTGACCAGTCAATCCTAGGAACGCCCGCACATCAGACTAAAATATTATGTAACTATTATTGTTATGCATATTATTTATATATATATATATATATATATATATACAGGGTGTCACATAATTCGCGAATCACCTTTTATGGGCAGATAGAGCGTGTTAAACTGAATAGAAAAGTCCTGTATCATTTTGCAATATTTGCAATAATTATTGAGTTATTAACTAAAATATCTTAACAAATGAGCGGGTAGAAAGCGATAGGCCGGACTCGGTGTGCATGTCGGATGACTTATTTGTTATATGCCGCTTAGTATCAAAAGTATCATCTTACTTTTTGGCGCCACTACATTGGTCGCCGCTTGCTGCATGACGCTGCCTCTCGATCAAATAATGCTTTCTACTTGCTTATTCGTTTAGATATTTTAATAAATAACTCAATAATTATTGCGAATATCGCAAAATGATATATGATTTTTCTATTCAGTTTAACACGCTCTATCTGCCCATGAAAGGTGATTCGCGAATTATGGGACATCCTGTATATATATATATTATATGCATAACAATAATAGTCACATAATACTTTAATCTTACGTTTCTTGATTTTGACAGCTGTTGTCGGATTTTCGTGTAGCTTCAGAATAATTAAAGGCGAAAAATACAATCCCTTGTTAAAACTGAGCACAAGCATGATTTTTCGAGCAAAAGAGCGGAAATTTCAAAACATTGTAAGTAAAGTATTCTAGAATTGTCTTAGGTATAAAAGAAGTCAAATTCCTTAAAGATACAATCTTTTATTCTTTTCAGTTGGAGCTTTTATTTAGAAGAAGCGTGTTAGGTTCATCATATAAGCGAACGATAATAGATAAATTTGAAAATGGAGCCTTGAAAATTTTCTTTAGATTATATCTTGATCGAAGGAAGATACCACGTTCAATCATAAACATTGAAGATACCATTATAAATATTATCGTCAAAGAAACATATTCAATAACATCTTTGTTCAAAAATATGGAGTTAAATCTTAAATCCCTATCAGTAAAAAGTAAGTAATGATCACCTAAATCGAATGATAAACTATAATACTGAGCTGTTATAATGTATTGTATATGGAATAGAAGTATTATTATTAATTATATATATTTTAGTGCAAAGTCCTTCAATAAAATAATAATTATTTTTTTAGACATTACTTGACATTATAAATTTTGTTCATAAATTTTAGTGAACATTAAATAAAAACTTTTTTTATAACAATTTCAACACTATTATTGAATATTTGGGGGGGGGACTCTTTTCCGCGGCCATATTAGATTGTGAAGTCAGAGACGAGAAAGGATACGCTGAAAAATTTTTAGATGTCATTTTTAAATAAAAAGATATTTCGATGAAACGCTACTCTAGATGTTTTTTAGCACATTTTTAAAATATTTCGAAAATTATTCCCTGACGTCACAATTCCAACATAATCGGTAAAGATCCAGAAGCCTTAATGGGCATTAATAGAAAGAACTGTTTGAAGTACTTCTTTTTTTAGAAAGCAATTGTTTTAACGTAAGGATTTCTTTTCAGTTGAATCATATACTTTCGAACTTTCCTTCACTCTTGTTTTTTTAATATCTTTTTGTCTCTTTTTATCTTGTACGCTATATCCACATAATAGTATTTATTTCTTATCTATAAATATTTTCTTAATAAAATATCATACAGCTATATATAAATACAAATATCATTTTTTGTCTATTCACAATTTAAATCCAGATTCGAAATAATGAGATATAATATTTTTAATGTTTCTTGAAGCATTTATTTATTTAATTCGAATATATGTTATCAATTTCCTTTTACATATTTTTATAAAAGTTTTTTTATAAAAATTACAGGAATAAATAAGGAAAAAAGAGAGAAGATAGATATCATAAATCAAAAACAGGAACAACAGAAACACGCGATGATTACCAAAAACGGTCTACTACGACCAAACAAAACCAGCATTCTGAGCTCAAAGCCGAAAACACACACTGTACGACCAATTAAGGTCGATTTCAATGAACCCGATGTAGATTTTAACAACATCCCAATTATTAAAGCTAGTTTTACAGCAACGAAAATTAATATCACTGCGTACAATTCAACTAAAGAAACTGAGTCAATATTAGATATCGAAGACACTACTAGAAAGATGTTCTCCCAAGATGAACAAATCATAAGATCGAACCAAACTTCTAATTTCCTAAAATATCTGCCGACAAAAAAATCTTCCACGACAGTTATGTTTAATGAGGAGAAATTAAATGAAAAACGAGAACATAAAGTGCAAATGTCAAGGATCATTACAACTCAAAGCACTTTAGATATTTTCAAAGACTTTCATAACCTTGATTTAAAAACTTCGCCGCGTTGGAAACCAATTATACCAGGCTATCCTAATACAGAATTTAAGTTGTTATTTAACGATGATGTTGGAAAAACTGATCATATTGGATTAAACACGCAGAAAAGTGTATCGTTAACAAACGATTTTGACAATAATATGAAACAAATCAATACGACCAGTACATCATCGGTATTGGGATCCGTTAATTTTCATGATATCAGTATCTTCAGCACGGAAACCACCGGTTTTTCAAGCGACAGAATTATTCCAGATTTGACAATTTCTACACCAAACAATAATGAAAAACCGGACATTGAAGTGGTCGGAGAACTACCTTCAGAAACATACAATGTCAAGTTAAAGATCTCACCAGAATATGATGGCAACGGCAAAATAATTTCCAATTCGAAGATGTCAGAAAGTTTGACAACTCACAATATCTCCGACAATATTTCAATAAAAGATACTTTAATTCAGAAAACGCATACTGAAGAAAAATTTTATAATTTGACGTCGACGATAGAACCTGATAATATCGAGTCACACCGTAGTGAAATAAAATCGAGTAAATCGTCTACCCATGTAGGTATTGGCATAACAAAGCCTCTATCGGACACAGAAAGTGAACTGGAAATAAAAAACCAATACAGTGATAACTTGACATCGGGCAGAAATGAAAATTTACAGGAAAGAAGGTTTGATGTTAATTTGCAGCAACCGATTTATACCAGTTACAATACTTCTAATCTGAATGGAGATGGTTTCAGCTCAAGCTTGATCGAGAATTCGGCGACTATGAAACCTTTCAGACACACAATACCCGTTGATAAAATTACGGTTGTTGTAAATTATGATGATAATGTTTCTCTTCATTATTCGAGTGATTTATTTCTTTCGAATGACGAGATCAATGCGAAATCAAATATATCTCAGGACAAAATTATCACACCGTTGTTACCGGATTCAGAGAAAACTTTTGTTACGGAGCACGATACTATGATCCAGCTATCAAATTACGAACAAATTATATCGACAGATCCAAGTATTACACAGAGCAAGGAAAATGATGAGACATCGCATCTTAATATTACAGAAAGTTATTCAGAGTCTATCACATACAGAAAAGTAATCGCTGAAAATTCAGACGTTAAAGGAAATGTGTCGAGGAATTCAACGTTTATCGAAGTTGACAATTAAACACACGCCCAATAAAAAAATCGAAATTATATGTAGAGGCAGTGGACAATAATGATAAAAACAAGTTTATAACAATACTTCAAAAGCTTATTTTATAAAACGTGTCATACACCTATCAATAAGGAATTGGTGAACCTGTGCATCTGAAACCAAACATTGACTCTACTGCTGAGGAAATAACTCTTTTGGAACAGCCAGGGTTGGGTAATAATTAATTAGTTAAAAGTTAAAAAAAGTTAAAAAGTTAATAACTTTTAACTTACAATTAACTTAGTTAAATTAAAATGTATTAATTTTTAACTTCAACTAATTATTTTTGATCTTAAATTTATTAACTTATTCTTAAGTTAAATTTTTTATCTCTGAATATCATTGTTTTTTTTAAGTTACTAGACAACATAAGCGCGCGCTTTGCGCGCTCTATTGATTTAATATTATTTTGAACAATTGTCAAACCAATAAGCAGGAAGTACATACTTTTACATAAGCGCATAAGCATATGCATAAGAAATTCGATTGATTAGTTAAATTTCTTATGCATACGTTTATAGACCAATCAAGATTCTTATGCTTACGCTTATGCGCTTATGCAAAAGTGTGTGCTCCCCGCTTTAACCTTCGTGATTACAACTGCTCAATGCTACGAATATAACGTGAATCGAGACAGCCAATTAGCATCGCAGAAAATCGACAACAATAAACTTCGAGGGATGCGATTATTGACTTTACATGCCTTTTTTTAGAAATTGACTAGACAATGCGCTTTGCGCGCGCCATTGATTTTATGTACTTTGATTTAATATTATTTTAAACAAACTGTCAAACTATTAACTACGGTCTTACATCCCTTGTAGAAATTTATCACTAGTAACGCCAATTAATCACTTCTTTCGAGTACTTAAAATACTGATATACAGTAATTTAAGTACTCGAAATAAGTGATAAATTGGCGTTACTAGTGATAAATTTCTATAAGAGATACAGGCACTGACGAGATACCTCATCGGTGATACAGGTCTTGAAACTGCCTGCAATTTTAGTAGTGGGAAAATATAATCGCTTATAGAAAAAAAATTTAGTTCTTAACATAGCCACTATTTGTCGCTGTGATAAATGTCCCCAGATATATGTAACCTGAAAATTATCTAAATTGATGAATAAATAAACTTTTAAAAATAAAATTTGAAATTTGTTTCTTATTTATTACTTATTAATTAATTATTTAGTATTTATTAATAATAATATATAATTGATTACATATTATTATTACATATTATATAAAACATAATCTTAATAATTAATAATTATTATAATATTTAATTGATTCTTATTAATTTTTATTTATTATTAAATTAAAAATATTTTTTATTATTAATAATTAATAATTACATATTATTATAATAAAATTATATTATTTTTATATATAATTATTTTAATAAAGATACCAGGAAATCAATTGACCAACACTGCGGCTAAGGTGAAAAATCTTTTATTGAAAAAGACGCAACGTTTCGACCCTGAATTGGGTCCTCTTTAGGCTACAAATTAAATTATAAATCTCAGTAAAAAAATGACAATACAAAACGAATACGAAAATCATATATAAGTGTTAAAAAAATACCTGTTACAAGAAAGTGGTAAAAACTAAATGATCATAATGTCAATTTCTTGTCAACGATCAGAACATGACAAGATATCAGTAATACACTGGCAATCGGATCACTTTTTTGTTATAATTATTTGAATTATTATTATATATTTATTATTACATATAATAATTATAATTATTATAACAATTAATTTTTATTATTTATTAATTATTTATTAATATTATCTATTAATTTTTTAAATTTAAATATAACGTTTCTTAATAATTTAAAAAATATAAGAAAAAAGAAAATGGAGTTAGATATTCTCCCCCAGCCTTTGACCTCCCTCGCCAACGTAACTACCGCAGCGACTCAAGCGGCCATTAGAAAACTAAAAACAGCTTTTCTAAGCAAACTTCTCCCACCACTGGAGTTTCCAGACCTGTATGTAAAGCGAGGAGCACACACTTTTGCATAAGCACATAAACATATGCATAAGAAATTCGATTGGTTGAATTTCTTATGCATATATTTATAGACTAATCAAGATTCTTACGCTTATGCGCCTATGGAAAAGTGTGTGCTCCTCGCTTTAGACCGTGCTATTAACCTTTACGTTGACAGCTGTTCAATGCTACGAATATAACCATAGATTAATAGACAAAGGCCTGTCTAAAGAGGAGACCATCATTTTGTTCCTTACCGACACACTTTGTCCCTGGTTCGAATCCAGGCTAATAAAATCCTTTGATTTTATCAAAAAACTTTGCCTCTGGTGCGAGTTCAGGCTAAAATCTTTTGATTTACACGTATAACCAAAAAATCAATATTTCTATATAAAAATCAAAATTTATTTGTTATTTATAATTATAAATTTTAAAGGAATTCACAAACAAAATTTTAATTTAATATAAATAATTTTTATAAAAATTAACTTTTGATTTAAGTACAGTTAATTTAATCTTAACTTAACTTTAACTAAATTAATTTTTTGTTCATGCAACTTTTAACCCCTTGAATGTCAGGCAAGAAACACGCTGTGCCAAAGATACTATATAATATAATGATATAAACTTAGAAATATAAAGTACGTCACTTTTTCGAGATTTTTTATGGTGCCGATCAGAAATCCAAGGTTAGAATTCCAAAATTCAAAATAGCGAATAATAACCTCAAAAATTTTTCGATTCGCTGTATTGCTAATTATCGGTTTAATTTTAAATTTTCAATATCAAAAAAATATTTTATCTGATACATTGAACCGGTATTTGAAAAATAAAATATAACTTTTTAACTATACTATAATTTTGAAGAATTATTATCCGTCATATATGTATATTGGATCCGCAATTTTCAATTTCTAAAATCCGATATCAAACTTATAATCAGCGACCTCAAAAACATTAAAGTATGCATTATTAGTTCAATTGCTACACTGTAAATGTGATTTATTGGCGTTATATAATAAAATATGCGGATTTTTTCGTCATGAAGCACTTAAATTTTGGCCAGTTTTATTTTGGCGGATTTTTCCGTCATTGACACCTCTTATAGAAATTTATCACTAGTAACGCTAATTAATCACGAGTATTTCGAGTACTTAAAATACTGATATACAGTAATTCAAGTATTCGAAATAATTGATTGAGTACTCGAAATAAGTGATAAATTGGCGTTACTAGTGATAAATTTCTATAAGGGACTTAAGGGGTTAACTTAATTATTTTAATTTTATAAGCAACTAACTTTAACTTAACTGACAATTAGTTTAAAAAATCACTAACTTACCCAACTTACCTGGGCACAGGTTATTTGGTTGAGAGATGTAATAATGAATACCAAATTGGTTATTTTCGAACATTCGTCTTCATGCGAGATCCTCAACTGAATCCTTCAATATTCAGCAAAAAGAAATCTTCAAAGCACAAGAACACCATAGTCAAACAAATAGTTGAAATTGACTTCCATTAGTATCCAAGTTTTATCAAATATGAAAAGTAATTCAGTTATCTCGAAATTCATCACCAATTCTTTTAATCCATAAGGTTTATTACACACAAGTTCACAATGACACAAGTAATTAAGAAAGGAAAATAATTAATAGTAAGTGCTATTATTATTGTTGTTCAATATGAATAATGATAATAATAGCTTTTACTATTAATTATTTTCCTTTTTTAATTACTTGTGTCATTGTGAATTTGTGTGTGATAAACCTTTATATGCACTCAGTGCGCACTGGTGCATCCAATCGAATTCGCTATAAGACTTCTTTCCCTGTTTTCTCTACACAAATTAACTCCTCTCATTATTTTGTGCATAAAGGTATCTTTTTATGTATCGCTCATCGCTCGTTTTCGGCGATATGACGTCACGTAATCGCTATAGAAACATAATTTTGTAGTTGGATTTTTCGAACTACAAACGATATTAACAAGTGTGAAAGACAACTTTGAAATTTATGAATCAAATGGATAATGAAAGTGTAACATACTCAATCTACAAAAAATATTTAATTTAATGAAAAATTATTATTCGCTCGTGTATAATGTTTAAACAATCCGCATATAAGTAAGCGGAAAAATTACGAAAGGATATCTTTTTTAACATTTGACTAATTAATAATTGTATTAACCACTCACAGTGCACACCGAAAGTAACAATAATTTCTCGCAAACAAATGATGAAATTTCACGGGATAATTTCTCAATAACGATCTCATCATAGCAAATACGCACGGATGATAAATCAGACAGGACACAATGTAATACGCATAAATTTTCCAACATTAAGATACTCGATCCGAAATAACGTAGTAGTAATGTTAAGAATTATATTTAATTATATGTAATTGTAATACTGAAGAATGAAGAAGACTGCATGCAGTCTTTCACTTGTTAATATCGCTTGTAGTTAAAAAAATCCAACTACAAAATCATGTCGCTAGCGATTACGTGACGTCATTATATCGCCGAAAACGAGCGATGAGCGATATCTGAAAAGATATCTTAAAACGAAAAATAAAATCTCTGAAATATAAATATTTACGAATTACTTCATAGTTTATGTATATTTATATCAAATTACAGTTAATAACACAAAAACATTAACATCTCATTAATCACCCAATTTTTTTACCATTCTACCCTTATAACTTTTTATGTAGAATATTGCGAGGAATCGATTTATGTAAAAAAAACATAATGGTTCCATTTAAGAAGTTAAAAGTCACCTTTACATGATCTTCAAACAATTAGCCAAAGTCAAATCATTGTCACCGTTTTATGTCCCCTTAAAACCATACTTTTATATGAAACATTTTTCAATAAAATCATTAGTTTGTGAAATATAGCTCTAAACTTTAAAATGGGACAGCCTGTATATAAGGCTATAATAATTTATCTACGGCAGGATAGTAATATTTATATTTGTGTAAGACATTCGTATACTTTTCAATTCAATATTGAACGCTGGACTAATTGTTAATTTTGCTGATTACTAACAGCTTATATTAAGAAAAAATTTCCAATTTAAAAAATTTTCTAAGTTTCAATAAAATTTCATGTGAATTTTTTGAATTTTCAAAATAAAACTTTTTCTCACCAAAAAAAACTTTTCGTATTACTCAGATAATTGAAAAATAATAACATAGTATTACAATGCATAATTACCCAGATAGCCACAGTAATTATTATGACATCATTTTGATGTCAAAATGCATCATTTGCCATCAAAATGATGCATTTTGATGTCATAATAATTACTGTGGCTATCTGGGTATATGCTGTATTATAAAAAGAGAATAAAATTATATATATTTGATCTATTAGATTTATAAATTAAATTTTTATATACTATATATATACATATATACCAATAATTATATATTATATACCAATAATTATATCTAAAAAAATAATATATATTATACATATTAATGTTAAAATAAAAATTTTTATAAATATATGTGTATTAAATATATATATTTATATATGAAATGTTCATAATGTTATTAGATTAAAAATAGTCTACGTGAAATAAGTATATATTTATTACAATTGATACAGGCAAATGAAAAATTTGCTTATAATATTCGCCGTAATTTGTTATAAACGTTCTTATTATTTAATACTTTATTTAAGTAACGATACTTGAGTATTAATACTATTAATACTATTAACACTACTAATTCATGTACTACTAGTATTAATACTATTAATACTAATGTATTCTCATTAGATATCACGCTATTAGATTTCTATTCAAGTTTTCAATTAGTATTCCATTAATAAATACTGTATAGTAGCAAACATGATATACACACAGAGCAAAAGTTTATCAGAGGCAAAGCATATCGAACTATTTATAATGACATTCAACACCATTCATGAGTAATGTTCAGAGGCCTAATAATTCCTTTCTTTTTATTAACTGTACGTGTATATTTAATTTAGTATTCAACAAATACTATGCAGCAACAAGTTTGAGCAAAATTTCTGTACCATAGAAAATGATGTAAATGTATAAAACAGTTATTCAAAGATAATAAAATTTTTTATCCATAATAATATGTATAACACCATCGTTATATCATTTTTCTTTCAAACTTAATGTGTGAATATTTATCCATAAAAAAATTCTGCAATAATCTCTAATAGATACATTATAATTAATAAGATTACTGCGATCCCTTACTGCGTCATATTGAATTACATTACATTACAAGGGATAAATTATATAAATTTTTTTATTGTGTTATACATACATCAATTTAAATTAATATTTTCGTACACCATCACTTCTTGATAGATTGGTAAAATAGGCCAGTGTGTGTTTCTTTTTCGGGATTCGTTGATTAACAAATAGTCATAAATCTTGATTAATTGTAACAATTTATTTCGGCTGGAAAAATGCAGAATATATAGATTTATAGTTACACATATGTATATTCTACATGAATGCAGGATAATAAAAAAAAAGATTTTTCGATATTTTTTACCAATACATATTGAATAAAAGAGTGGTGACATACAAAAAAACTAATTTATATTTTATGTATTTGGTAAGAAAAAAAATCATTTTTTTTTGCTTCTGATATCACATATCGTTTCAATATCGTTGCAGTGAGGAAATGGAAGCTTTATAAAGGGATTTACAAAAATCGACTATCTTGATTCAAGATATCTATAATCGCATTCTGTAAGAAAATTTTCGCTCCTCAGCTCTGTAGCTCTTTTCTTTTTTCGTTCTTGCTCTTTCTTTTTTGCTCTACATTGCTACATAGCTTACAGAAATACAGCGTTACAGAGCATTTTTATAGAATAGACCCACTAATCTGAATCAATATAATTCATGCTGACTTCATAATTTGATAATTTATTTTTAAATATATATAGGGTAGAGGAAAAAGGTATTTGCAACTAGCAGTTACATATTTTTTTCTTACAAATAACTACATGTTTTCTTTACATCAATTAATTTCTCTTATTTTTTGTGCATAAATATATTTCGGTAAGATGAACAAAAAATTAATATTTTACGAAATATTGCATACAGTTTATGTAAGATTAGATCAAATTAAAGTATAAAATATCTCGTAAATTATTATTTTCTTTTGCCATCCTACTCCTAACTTATGCAGAATATTGCGACAAATCGATTTATGAAAAAAATAGTGATCAAATTAAAAAATTTCAAGATGACTTTGTCCTGATCTTGGCGATGCCGCCCAATGTCAAACTGATAAGATCAATAAATAAATCTTTTTAAACCCTACAACTTTTATCTGAAAGTTTTCTAGAAAACTTATATTTATATTTATTTATTTTAACTTTTCGAGTTATTCGGGGGTTTCGACCTTTTTTCCTCATCCTGTAGAATAAAATTCTTTAAGTTTAATAAATAAATTATTACTGCGCTTATTATCAAATGCATTTGTAATAATAATTATACAATTAATAATAATAATTACACAATTCATTACACGTCCATTTAAAACCCAATCATATGCTAAATCAAATTGTTACATATAAATAAGATATGCAATATTGCATCTCTCTTTTTAGCTCCGCATTATATAAAGAAGATAATAAATAATAATGATATTAATAAATTGATATCTTTGATGATTGAATATTTTTGATAATTATATCTCTTTAATGAGCTATATTGTTAAAGTAGGCTATGCATTTAAACAAATCTCTTACGTTTTTAACCAAGTGAATCGATGGCTGTAGTAGTAAGACCATTTTGATTAATAGTGGTCTTGAATTGTTCTGGTATTGGGTATTCATTCTGTAATATAATATATTTATATAATTTCTCGAGATATATGTGCATCTACAAATTAATTGTAAAACAAACTTACATAATCTCCGTTGCTCTTGGGTACCATAACATTCATTTCACTAGATTTGCTAGTAATCAGTTCAACATTCAACGATTCTGCATTTAAATACATTTGACAACCGTCCGTCTTGTCTATGGAAATTGTAGGTACTTTTCCAAGAACCTGTAAACATACAAAACAGATTTAATTATTAAAAATTAGGCTATATACCGACATAAGCTTTAATATTCAGAGAAATTAACAATATAGGATGCTTTTCAACATTTTTATATTTAGTACCATTTTTTATATTTACATTTTTATATTTTATATCTTTATATTTATATTTAGTTATTATTTTTTTACAGAATAATACTTTGGAAAGTAAGAAAGAAGAGATAAACTTTAAAAAGCTTAAGAGTGATGACAAATTTCGCCCATTTTTTGGACCTCAAATTTCAAATTTTTTTTCATGGCAAATAGTACTATATGATGACATTAAAATTTCAAGATAAGATACGCACGGTTACGGAGATACAAAGGGATGAAAGTGATGATTTTTAGTCAGGGTGTATGAGAACTTTACTTTTACTTCTTCATATCTCCGAAACTGTGCCTATGCTCATCTTGAAATTTTTCTGAGATTAATGTCTCATCATATAATACTATTTGGCATAAAAAAGTTTGAAATTTGAGGTCCCAAAAAAATTCGACTCTATAAAATGAACGAAAAAACAAATCTTTTTGCCATCACTCTTTTGAAAAACTATATGTAAAGCGACTGCGCTGCCCTCTGGCGGTGAAATTAAGAAAAGTAAGCAATGTTCCAGTTACAAGTCGGAACTGATAATAGTTGCTTTCCATTTACATCAAAACTCAGAAAAATCTCACTTCTGTTTTTCTTTAACATGGATGTTGAAGAAAGACAAAAATGAGATTTATCTGAGTTTTGATGTAAATGGAAAGCAACTATTAGTTTCTTCAACATCCATGTTAAAGAAAAACAGAAATGAGATTTATCTGAGTTTCAATATAAATGGAAAGCAACTATTGTGTCACAATTATCATACAATATCCATTGCTGAAAAACACCCATATTCAGATTACTACGTTTAAATGACAATTGCTGATGCACGCTAACTTCTCGGATTTTTAACATCCGAGTTGAACATATCGCTAATGGAAGATTTCGAGAATTTGACAGTTCTTTCGAATTTTTTATGTATAATTTATCTATGTTACTTGAACAAAATACAATTTATAAAAAATGCCGTGGAAAGTTGGTAAGATCGGTTTTTATATATTTTATTACATTTATCATATTATATATTAATCTCTTAGACTTAAATTACACACATATATATATATATATATATATATATGATCTGTACTGAAGAGATCGATTTTCCAAAGAATTCAACGAATGGAAACATTTAGGTGGAAGTTTCGAAACTGCGGCAGTCACATGCGAGAGAGATTGGAAGGAATGTGCAATCGCAGTGGTAAATTATTTATGGTGCGAAGTGGTGTCCGACGTCGTCGATTATTTAACGAAGGAAGGAATGATATGGGTGAAATTTATTTTAAATTTTGTTTTATAAATTAAATTTTTTACATTAATTTAATTAATATTTTAGAAATTTATTTAAATTGTTTTATAACTTCTATTGTTTGTGTTGGATCCTCGCCGCAATTATATTCAATTGTGACATCAAAGACAAGAAAGAATTGTTAGCGTGTATTTTCTCACCTCTGACGTCACAATTCTAACATGTAGTTGACAATTTAATTTTATTAATTTTTAAATTTTGTTTTAAATAATATTTAAGTTTTTTAGCCTAAATTTTTTATAAAATAAATTTAAAATTGTTTCCTCTGAAGTATCAAGTATTTCAAGTAGTTCAAGATAACTTTTGATTACTTCATATACTTCTCTCTATAATATTTAAAGGTTCTCGTGATAGTCATCACTTCCACGATACTTATCCGTATAAAATATCGCAAAAAGATACGCACGGAACATATTGTGCTGAATAGACAAGTATTAGGTAAAGTTGGACATAAGATTCATGATTTAGAATTGAAGGTCAATGTCCTAACGTATAAAATGCAATATGGAACGTGGCCATTACCGCATCAAATATATAATTTAAATCCAAAGAAATTACGGAAGATTAGGATGACATTATCCAATCCGGATGACTGGAAAAAGTACACAAAGAAATCAAAAATATTAACTAATTATTTTTTTCAATAATTTAATTATTATTTTATTTAATAATTTAATTATGTATATAAATAGTAAATAGACTTCGTTCTTACGTCTGCAATAATATTAATCTCCTAAAACTTTAAATATTAGTCCTATAAAATTTATTGTTTATTTATTGTTTATTAATAATAATTTAGAAGAAGTGCACAAAGTGCTTTTGAGGCAATTTGCACAATAACTGATATAACTTATTTTATTAGAATACGTTCACGGAGGCTGTGTGTAGAAAATGTGAGTGAGAAAGGAAGTGATCTTTCTTTGAAAAGTGAAGATTCCACATTACAATGGCAATTTCTACCTTTAAATTCGAACGAAATTAATAATCGTCAATCTTCAAGAAAGCTCTTAACGCAGAATGGCAAATATCCAACATATTTGACGAATAATACATATAACTTTTGTGAAAAATTCACAAATACCGTGTATAAATGTAAATCGTTCCTTAAAGAATTGGAATTTAATAATAAATGTTTGCATTCGTTGAGTAATTCCGATATTTCCTCGGAAACGAGTAAAGCTTCTTCTTTGAAAACTGAAATTCATTCGAAACAAGTAAGATTTATTAATTATTATCAGTGTTGGGTAGAGAGAGTATCTAGATACATTTTGTGTATCTGAGATATATTCGAATTGAAGTATCTATATCTATATCTAGATACAAAACATGGTATCTGAATTGCTTTTTTCAGATACATTTGCAGATACATTTTCACATATTTTTTTGAATAGCCCAATTCTTTAAATTTTTAAAAGATCAAGACTGCAAGTTATCAACATATCAACCGATTTTTTGACCGATTATTAAGCATTGGCAAATTTGAGTACCATGGCGAAATAGTTTAAGTGACAATATCTTTGAGGCATTTTTCACGTGTTAAGACTTACGAATAAAGTCGTAATATAAACAAAAATATTAATAAAGATAAAAGAATTATTCAGTGCATTTTGTGCATATTACCATTATTATGATAAAATATAATTTAAAAGTATCTGATATGTATGAAATACTTTTAGAGTATCTGAGTATCTATATCTGTATACATTAATTTGTATATCTGTATCTAGATATACTATCTAGATGTATCTAGATATATTTTTTTACACGTATCTGTATCTGTATCAAGATACATTTTAAATTTATCTTACCCATCACTGACCATTATATTAACAAATAGTGTTTCATTTTTCTTTTTTTCAATTTTTGTATGCAATATTTTCTCGTCACAGTTATATAGGTTCAGCAATATTTGACTATTAATAGCTATATAAGACATGTCATAAGCGAGAAAATACACGCTAAAAATTCTTAGATGCCATTTCGAAATAAAATTTTTTTTATTTTATATAGTTTTATATTTTTAACAATACTTCAGATAACTTTAGCACACTCTTAAAGTCTAAAAATTTTCAGCGTGTGCTTTCTTGCCTCTAACGTCATAATCTAACATTTTTTTGACCGCGGCAAAAACTCAGGAATCTTAATCAAAATGGTATACTTTCTATAATTTTACTATATAATTTAATTTCATATATTATAATATTTATTTAATTTTCCAATTCTTTATTTTTTATATTTTAGGTAGCTTTACTTATGACAGAAAAAAAGAAGACACATTCTCGTGATGCTTATGCAACGGAAAAAGAAGAAAAAATGAATGAGATAAAATGTGTGAAAAAGGAGGATGAAATTATGCAAAATGCTAATAAAAAACACGATGCGCCATCGAAAGAATTGATTCCGATTTTCCCAATAAGCAAAAAAGCAACGCATAATACACAATCGTCACGAAAAACTTTGTTCGAAGTTAAAAAGAGACTTCGCAGTTTACATAATATGTTGCGAAC
The DNA here is from genome assembly GCF_048542155.1 of Nylanderia fulva. Lineage (NCBI taxonomy): Eukaryota > Metazoa > Arthropoda > Insecta > Hymenoptera > Formicidae > Nylanderia > Nylanderia fulva. Next base: position 167,607 of record NW_028190873.1, read on the forward strand.
TTATCGGAATAAGAGTCTTCGATCGTCGGAAAGACAAAAATCGATAGATAAAATCAATGGAATCGATGAAGAAAGTTTATCTTCCTCGGTCGAATATTCATTGAATACATCTAAAGTGTATCAATGTTCTAATAATGACATCAAGAAATATTTTAATCATTTTTTATCATCCGAATCATCTTTCGAGGATCCAAATATTCAAATTCAAAATAAATCTTTAATTCAAAATATGTCTTCAATGAAACCTCCAATTCAAAATATATCTTCAGTTAAATCTTCAATTCAAAATATACCTTTAATTAGATCTTCGAGTCAAAATATATCTTCAAAGCTTTCAGTTCAAAATATATCTTCAATTAAATCTTCAATTCAAAATACATCATCAGTGAAACCTTCAAGTCAAAATATATCTTCACCTAAATCCATTCAAAATATATCTTCAAAGCTTTCAGTTCAAAATATATCTTCAATTAAATCTTCAATTCAAAATACATCATCAGTGAAACCTTCAAGTCAAAATATATCTTCATCTAAATCCATTCAAAATATATCTTCAATTAAGAACTTTACTATTAACGAAGAACAAGGAAATGTAATAACATCTCAAAATGGCAGCCAAAGCAAAATGTCAAATAATAGCGACGGAGAAGAAAAATCTACAGCATTATTGCTTCGAGAAGCTTTGCATTTTAAAAAGGTCTTATTAACACGTGTTCGAAAAAAGTGTCCGATAGATGATGAACTTCTGTCGGAATTGAATGACCCTAATTTTCCATCGATAATAGTGGATGTCGAAGTGGAAGAGCCACCTACTGGTGATTTTCACGACAAGATCAATCAATGTTGCATTTACTTAGACATGAAGCAACGACGCGACATGTTTCCTGAATTATTGCAGCAAAAAATAAGAGAGAATCAAAATTGCATTTCCGAAACACCTTCGCAATATTTTAGCATCACCAATCTGATGCATTCTGATAACGTTGCCTTAAAGCCTCCTCCGGTTTACGAAAAAGTAATTTCAATTGCGATACCAGTTAGCGTGGATCATCAAGGTGAAATTGATAAATCGATGCGAGCAAAAACCATCTTGAGGCATATTCAGTTCGAAGATGTCATATTGGAACATATTCAAAGTATCAGAGATTACATAGACACTTTTCTTCAGAGTCAGAACAGAGCGATCTCCAAAGGTAAACGTGACATTCTACGATGTTTGAACGAAACAAGTCACGCAATACTGCGATCAAGAAGCGCTGATCAAGAAGTTCACAATTCGTCTGATCCTTCAATAAATACAGGCCCGAATTACAAACATAAAATTTCTATCAAAGATAATACCTTAAAGTGCTATTCGGACATGTGTTTGAGAAGAAATCCAGGAATATTTACGATTGAAAATAAATTCCTTGATAAGAATAATGCAATAAACTTGAAGAAGCAAGAAATCGCTTTGTCTCTTCCGATAACTTTATATCAAGGATATAAAAATAGCTCGAAGTCTGCGCATAATTTTGACAATTGTCAAAAGCATGTTGTGACAGATATAAAAAACGACAAAATAAGGGAAAAAAAGAAATAGTCGGTATAAATACAAATCTTCAGAAACGGACGCAAATCGCTAAAAGTAAATAATTTAAATAATTTAAAATAAAATTATGAAAACTATCTGAAACAAATATATGTCGCACATTTATCGTCTCCAATCAAGAATTATTCGATAGAATATTTATTGCAGATGTATTTCCAAATCACAGTTGAAAACGATCTTTAATAACTAGAAAGAAAAAGTAGGATTTAAATATGAACATACATATAAAAGTATCACATTCAGTTTCAATGTACTGTAATACTTTAAAAATGAAGTGGAGAAAATTATAACATATAAATGGACATGTACAATATTTATCCAATTTATGTAAATATTTTTAAGCTTTTTATTTAAATTCTCTTTTATAAGAATGTATAATTTTATATATATTATATCAGTTTTTATTTTTTCTAAATACACGTTTTTATATTTTTATACACTGAATTATTAAATATTTGTAAAAAATTAAGAGCAACTTTTTTCTTCAAAGAAAAAACTTTATTCTGGCAATAATTTTTTTAAGGTATTAGTTGATATTATTTATATCTAATATCTTTGTTTAAAACCGTGATAATAAAAAAAATATGCTAATAAAGATATTGCATTTATACATACCTGCATTTGTACGCTTTGACAATTAACAAATTCGATACTTGATACAAGAGAATCAAATACAATAGATGATTTACGACAAGAATCCATAACGACGGAATTCACTTTGCCTTTAATAGTGAGTGTACTATTTTGACATCGAAACATATAAATCACATTATTCATTTCCACGTTATCGATTACTAAATTTTCTCCCTTGTGATATTCCTGTAAAGGAAAAAAAATATAATATTAATACATTTTGTGTGTGCGTGTGCGTGCGTGTGCGTGCGTGCGTGCGTGCGTGTGTGTGTGTGTGCGCGCGTGTGTGTACGTGCGTGCGTGGGTATGCGTGTGTGTATATGTGTGGGTACGTACGTGTGTATTAAATATAAATATTGATATTAATACTAATCAAATTAGAAAATATTTTTATCGGCTCTCAATATTAATAATAATAATATAATAATGATAAATAATTTATCATTATTATATTATTATTATTAATATTGAGAGCCGATAAAATTATTTTCTTATTTAATTTATTTCACGCCTGGGCCTAATCATCGCATTATTTACTAACATCTATTATAAGGCAAATGAAAAATATTGGATCGAAAGGGTCTGAATAGCTTAGTGGTAAGAGCAGTCGCCCGGAAAGTGAAAAACGCGGGTTCGATTCCCGCTTCAGCAACTTTTCGGACCTATATTTTTCTCGCCTATTTTTCCATATGTAAGTTCGAGTTTAATATATGGAATTTAGTAATCTCAAACCAAGAGATACAGTTCTGAAAAATTAATTTTCGTGCTTGGGCTCTTTGGCCGATTTAAGAATCATTATTATATTAATACTAATATTACAATAATTATTAATATTAATATAATATTATATAATTATATTAAATATATATTAATATATATATACATATATATATTAATATTAATATTAATCAGAGTTGAGAAGTAAGTTACTTGTAACGTCGTTACCGTTACTGTTACTTTTTTTCGGTAACGATCGTTACTTTTTTCTATCTGTAACGGTGACGGTAACGTCGTTACATTTTTACAGTAACGGTAACGAATTAGCCGTTACTTTTTAGTTATCTCTGAGTTAATATTAAATTCATATAATAAATAATAAAGATTACATGCAATAAATGCAAGTAAATATTTAATATTAAAAAACGCTTCCTATATATAATTATACATTTTAATAATAATAGGCTCTAGCATTACAAAAACCGAATATGTAACGAGAAAGTAACGCATCGTTACTTTGTGAGTAACGGTAACGCGTTACTTTTTACAAAAAGTAACGGTAACGGTAACGCGTTACTTTTATAGAGTAACGGTGGCAATTCTGAATATTAATATATATTATAATAAAGGTATATACATGCAAATAAATAACCCAGCAACCACCGATATATAATTATTACATTGCTATAATAAAACGGAATATAACAGGTAATATAACGTGTACGTTACATGTAACATCCATGTTAGTTGTAATTTCCCACTCATAGATGTAACATTTTTAATATAACATATATTACATTGGAGTTATATTGTAATTATATACCAAATAGCACATTGATGTATTGATAAGTCAGTGCTATCTTGGGATATAATGACAATATAACTACAATGTAATATATGTAATATTAAAAATGTTACATCTATGAGTGGGAAATTACAACTAACATATACGTTACATGTAATATGCTTAAGTATATAACATTTATATACTGTGTTTGCTGGGAAGTAAAAAAATATAGATATTTATCTGTTTACTTATCTGTTATGAAACATTAATTACCTACCACAAGCCATTTTTTACCATCTCGAGTAAATACTGGTGATTTGTCAATAGGCACATTTGCCGGTAAAACACTTTTTATCGGTGTCACATTCGCAACCGCTGGTGCTTTAAATGGCGCAGGTCCGGATCTCAAAGCGGGATTTTTATGCGTTTGCATATCCGAAGTAACTTTTTTCAAATCTACAGGGGATATAAATATTAGATACTGTAATTAGGGGTAACATCAAATTTAATATATGTATATACATACTATGGACTTGTTTAATTTATTTTATGTTCAAAATATCCATCATGAATATTTAATGAATTAAATAAGTGAGTACTATGATTTTGATGTCATATGATTCCCGAGCACTTCAAGTAGCTCTTTAAGGATCCCCACCATGTTAGATTGTGACGTTAGAGGCGAGAAAACACATACAGAAAATTCTTATATAGATGACATTTCGAAATAACTAAAAATAAGGTCTAAAAATTTGTAGCGTGTTTTTTCGCCTCTGACGTCACAATTCTAACTGGATAGAACTAGAAACCTTAAACAGTCATATTTTTTTCATAGAAACATCTGACAAAAAATGTTTCAGGTAAAATTAAGCTTTGTTTATCACAGAATCCAAAAATCTAATTTTATATATATAGTATATATATTCTATTAAAAATTGTATAGTTAATCCTCGCTCTATCCACGCAATCGAGGTTTGGAAATTAATATCCATTCAAGTTTGAAGACCTTTCAGATTCATACATTTCAAGACTTGAATCTTTAAAATCAATGACATAATTTCCGAAATATTAAGCTGTCAGTGAAGCTAAAGTTGAGTGTGTGTGTGTGTGTGTATGTGTGGGTGTGGGTGTGGGTGCGGATGTGTGTGTGTAAGTCATTCTGTATATATGCATAATATAAAATAACAAGTATGACAATATAAAATTTCTCATAAATTATTATAAAAGATTCAAACATGTGTACTTGATTCAGATTCAAGTCTGAACATTTTTTTTTTTTTAAGTAATTCGAAACAATACAAATTCGAATTACTCAAGTAACAAATTGACGTCATTAGACGTTAAACTGACGTCATATGACGTCATTTTGACATCAAAATGACATACATTTGTTACTTAGGATTTATAATTTCATTTCTAATACCTACGACAATTGTAAAAGAATAAAAAATAATGATCCATGACAAAAAAAGGAAAGAAAATAAATATTTACTTTTTGTGATATCCTCTCCCTGATTAATCTGAGCAAAGAGAGCGCTCCTATCATCGTTCACCACGTTTAGTGAGAGATCTTCGATTGGCATCGAAGGAGGTGGAGGAGGTGGTATCCCTATAGGTGCAGCACCAGTTTTTCCCCATACCAAACCTGTCGTATGATGTTGACGAACGTATTGCTGCAGCTCGGTCAACGTTTGTACCCATGCTTTACACCAGTCTATATGTATTTTATCTCTATAAAGAAAGAATTATAGCGCACATTTCATTTTTATTTAATTATAAATATATATTTAAATATAAATATTTAATTAAATATTTTGATTTTTGTTTAATTATATAAATTATAAATATATATTTAAATATAAATATTTAATTAAATATAAATTAGATTTTTATTTAATTATAAATATACAAATAATTCTAAAAAAAACTTTACTTTTCTTTCCAGTCTTTCAATACACGATTAGTGTAAAATTGACCAGCGTCATTCATTTCTTTTATATACGGAGCTGGCGTAGGAGACACGGCAACCCATCCTAAAGCCGGAATACTCTCGCTAATTCCTGACAAATGGTTAAAGAACGGGGATCCGCGATTTTTCTCGCGAAAATCTTGGATCTGCTGGATCTGCAAGGACAGGGGCGCGAACAGAGAAACTTGTTCGGATTGATTTGCTGGTGTAGGACGATTTACCGCCGTTCGCACGAATTGCAGCTGAATCCTAAAATTAATTTTAATTATTTAAAATAATTTATTTGGCGCATTTTACATTTTACAATATATATACAGGATGTCCCGCAATGTGATGTCCACAGTGAAACTTTGTATTCTTGGGATCATTCTAACAATAAGTCAAAATAAGTCAAAAAGTCTTAATATACATATGCCCTAAAGATTGTTTTAAAGTTATAGCGAAAAGACGAAATTGCATATAATAAGATAAGTATTATTTATTGAAAATAATAATTTTATTTATTAAACAATAATATTATATAATAATTAAATACTTTATAAACTGTGCGATAATATAAATCATAAAGGTGTTTTTCTCGCACTTGTGCGGTAAAGTAAGGCATGCATTAAATCGTTGAAAAATAAGTCACCATCCGCACGCTTAACAGCAATCGAAATTCAAACTTTCGTGACTGGCATTACAAAAAATAATTACATGTGTTGTCATAGTAAAAAAACAAAAAATAAATGTGTAAATAATATTTAAAAATTAATTTTTAATTATTTACAATTTATTTATTTTTTTTTTCACTATGACAACGCATGTAATTTTTTGTAATGCCAGTCACAAATATTATAATTTCGATTACTGTTTAGCGTGCGGAAGGTAGTTTATTCCTCAACGATCCAATGTATACCTACTTTAAGTACAAGTGTATGGCACGCCATTTTGCTATTTATTAATAAGATTTTTTAATATAAAATAAAATTTCAATAACCGATTTGAACTGAAGCAGATATTTCTTCAAAACTATTTTTATTATGTCATAACATAATAAAAATAAATAAAAATTATATCTTGACATAAAATTAATTCAAAATACATATAGAAAAATAGACACAATGATAACTTATTAAATATTACGAGGCCATGTGTAACGAGCAATAAAAAATTATTATAAAACTTGGAAAAACTTTAATTTAAAAAAACCAATTACAAACGTTTCGAACTATACTTAGTCTTCTTCAGTGCGCAATAAACATAATAATAAATAAATAAATATAAATAAAAATTCTAATAAAAAGTTGCAATACAATGTCAAAATAAATTAAATAATTATGTCAAAATTAAAAGGCAAAATACGTTAACAATAAATTTAAATTATTAAAAATAGTTCAACACGAACAGTCCCAATTAGAAGCAAAAATTGAATTAAAATAATTCATCCGGCTAATCAATATTATTTTAAAAATTATTATTGAGAACTCGGAGTGGCACTTAAACATTACTCCAAACCAATCGCTCATCGTTAGTCGGCGAAAGGCTATCAGTCCGGCAATGATCGTGTCCATCCTCTCCAAGTTCTTTTAAATATTATATATAAACTAAATTTAAAAATTTTATAATATAAAATAGAAATCAACTTATGTATGTGTAAAAAATTCCCAGCAAACACATTATATAAATGTTATATACTCAAGCAAGTTACATGTAACGTATATGTTAGTTGTAATTTCCCACTCATAGATGTAACATTTTTAATATTACATATATTACATTGTAATTATATTGTCATTATATCCCAAGATAGCACTGACTTATCAATACATCAATGTGCTATTTGGTATATAATTACAATATAACTACAATGTAATATATGTTATATTAAAATGTTACATCTATGAGTAGGAAATTACAACTAACATGGATGTTACATGTAACGTACACGTTATATTACCTGTTATATTCCGTTTTATTATAACAATATAACAATTATATATCGGTGTTTGCTGGGTTAAAAATTAAACATTAAAAATTAAAAATTAGTTAATTGTTACCGTATACTTACAATTGTTTCCGAATAAATTGAGATGACCATGCCTCTAATTGTTGTTGAACTTAGTACTTGACTGATGTCGAATTATTTAAAAAGTTGAATAAATAGGTGTCAAGTCGCAAAACATAAACATTTTAATAAGTCTAAAAATTCGCTATTTCTTCTAGAATGTCAAAATAAGCGTTGTTGAGCAATTCAGTGTCTGTATTATTATTTATACCATGCTTTTGTTCCTTTATGTGTATCATCCGAGATAAGTCTTTTATAATAGTTAGATTCAATATCAAGTATTTTGACGTTATTCCAATCAAAAGCATGTTTTTTATCTACAATATGTTCCGAGACCACCGAATGCTTAGAAGAATCAAATTTAATGTTATTTATAATCTCTAAAAACTCACCTTTAAAAAAAGGTAAAAAAAGGCGACCAGTTAAGGGCACGCCATTAACAAAAATTATCCATTGCAAACCCATGTAGAATCCTATCCTATTGCAAACCCATGTAGAATCCTATAAAAAATTAATCATTGCAAACCCATGTAGAATCCTAGGCAAAATTAACCATTGCAAACTCATGTAGAATTGTATTAAAAATGATCCATTGCAAACTTATGTAGAATCCTACATTGCAAACCCATGTATAATAGAATTGTATGAAAAATTATCGATTATAAATTCATGTACAATCGGAACAAAAGTAATGAAATAAAAAAAAAATTGCGCCAAGTGAAAGTAGAAACTTGTACCAGTGGAAAATTAAAGTTGCAGACATATATAGAGTCGTATAATGAATCAGTAAAAATTTAAATTTGCAAATGTAGAATCGTACCATAAAAAAACTTATCTTTTAAAAAAAAAGATAAACAAGATGCCAAGTCCATGCGCCATGTAAAAAAGAAATAAAAAAATTTTAGTTAAAAAAACTGGGCGCGCTGCTAAGTTTCAAAATTACAATGCACCTTAAAGTAACATTAATTAATTTAAACACAAAACATATTTTAACTGTAATGAGTTTAAAAGTAACAATTTAATTTTAATATTGTTAGAATATTATTTAGCAGCGCTCCCAGTTTTTTTAACTAAAATTTTTTTATTTCTTTTTTACATGGCGCATGGACTTGGCATCTTGTTTATCTTTTTTTTTAAAAGATAAGTTTTTTTATGGTACGATTCTACATTTGCAAATTTAAATTTTTACTGATTCATTATACGACTCTATATATGTCTGCAACTTTAATTTTCCATTGGTACAAGTTTCTACTTTCACTTGGCGCAATTTTTTTTTTATTTCATTACTTTTGTTACGATTGTACATGGGTTTATAATCGATAATTTTTCATACAATTCTACTGTACATGGATTTGCAATGTAGGATTCTACATAAGTTTGCAATGGATCATTTTTAATACAATTCTACATGAGTTTGCAATGGTTAATTTTGCCTAGGATTCTACATGGGTTTGCAATGATTAATTTTTTATAGGATTCTACATGGGTTTGCAATAGGATAGGATTCTACATGGGTTTGCAATGGATAATTTTTGTTAATGGCGTGCCCTTAACTGGTCGTCTTTTTTTACCTTTTTTTAAAGGTGAGTTTTTAGAGATTATATCATTCATTTTTGTATATTTTTATGACCGGAATAGAACAATTATTAAACATGTTTATCTAAACTTCTTTGCTTAAAATGATGTGTACAATCATATCCTAGAATCCTGATCATTCCTCCTAAAGCACCCTATTTATATAAATTTACCCATATGTGTGTGTGTGTGTGTGTGTACTAATGTCGAGCATTTTTTATACATTTTCTATTAAATTTAGATAAAAGTTGCAGGATTTCGAAAAAGAAAAAGTTGACACAGACTTTTTCCTAAACGGCGATTTTCAAGGTTATTTAAAGGTCACTTATATTTTCAAAATAGAATTACCTTAATTTTTCTCATATAAATCGATTCCTCGCAATATTTACTATAAAAAGTTGTAAAGGTATAATTTTTACATAATCTTACATAAACTTCGAAATATTACAAATATTTTATTCTATGAAATATTTCAGTTTATGTAAAATTATGTTAACTATCTTTTAAATTATTCACTTTTAGCCATCTTACCCTTACAACCTTTTATAGTGAATATTGCAACAAATTGGTTTATATATATAATATATATATAACATCAGTTATTATTAATTGATGTTTACATTTATTTTTAGACTTACTAGAGCTCTAATGCTCCACATTTTTTGCAAAAACTGTTTATTCTACAGATTTCAAATATGCTTTTAAATGATGATTGAATATTTCCTTTTTTTAATTATTTTTATTATTATTTTTCAATCTCAATCAACTTTTATAACTTTATGCCAGCACGATACAAATACATGTGTCTTTATTTTTTTAATTATTTTCATTATTATTTTTCAATCTCAATCAACTTCTATAACCTTATGCCAGCAGGATACAAATACATGTATGTCTTTATTATTGTATCAACTCTTGTCTTTTCCATGTAACCATGTCTTCATAGTTTGAATTATCCCTTCATCTTCTCAATCTTTCGCAGAGATTTAATTAATTAAATACACTTCACACGAAATAAAGTTTGCTGGAAGATATACAGCAAACGATAACTGTAAAAACATGATTACGTGGAAAGAACAAGAGTTGGTACAGTAAAGGCAAGTAAGTAAGTACATGTAATGTATCGTATTGGCATAACGCTATATCCGCGGAGCAGATAATGTGGCTGTAGAGGTAGTCTGCAGTGCAGCTAATGTGGACGTAGATGTTGATTGAGATAATTGTCTAATATAAAATAGAATTTAAAAATTTAGTTTAAAAAGCTGTTGCATATATAAATAAAGTTTATTTTTTCTAAATTTGGAATATGTTTAATTAATTAATTTTTTAAGTTTATGTTTAATAAATTTTTTAAGTCTGTATTCAATAATTTTATTCATTTGATAAATACATGTATGTCTTTATTTTGATATGTTTAATATAATTAGAAATTCATTATTAATTAGATATGTAAACTATAAATTCATATATAATATTTGAAAATATATGTGAATATTTAAATTTTTATCTTCTCCTTCCTCTCCTTCAATCTCTTTAATATCAATATGTGTATGTGTGTACACGCGCGCACATTTGTACGTATTTATTTAATTATTGGATAGTTGAGAGTACTTAATTGATAAAAAATTATGACAATAATAATCCTTGTTTTTTTTTCTTATTATTTACTCAGATTTTTTTGTCTATCTTATAAGATAAACACTTTAGAGATTGAATATTTCAAGTAAACTAATTGTAAGTAAATTTCACATTAATGCATATAGATGTTTAATCATGAATGTACTGAATAAGTACACAAGACGAACAGTGAGTGAGTGAGTGAGAATGAGAGAGTGTGTGTGTGTGTGCGTGTGTGTGTGAGAAAGAGAGAGAGAGAGAGAGAGAGAGAGAGAGAGAGAGAGAGAGAGAGAGAGAGAGAGAGAGAGAGAGAGAGAGAGAGTTAGCCAACATAACCCCGCACGCTGCCGATATGGCGGAGCGCCACTATCGCCATCTGTTGTAAAACGTGCGAGATGGACAAAATTACCACTACATGCATCTTGCATGTGTTGTGTACGTGTGATATATGTGTGCGCATGTGTTGTATACGTGTGAATACGTGTAGCACGATACTACTATGTATGCGTGGTCGATGATAATAATGATGATGATAATGATGATAATGATGATGATAATGATGACGGGGACGTTTCTTAATAGAAATTTTTCATATTTCGACTTTGCATTTATATATCTCTGCTTACAAATCACGTAGAGCAGAAATAAAGACACTTTTATTATATAATTCGAACTCAATCTATCGATTAAGTCTAGTATAAACTCGATTGCTTCAGCCATTATTGAGGATTCGAAATATTATAAAGACTCAAATGTCCGACTCGCGTTAAGATACACGGTGTCTCCGCTACGCCCTTAACTGGTCGCGAGACACTACCGTGTCTCTTGATGCTCCTTTAGTCTAGTACGTAATTTTCTTTTGGTTTGCCCAACATATGAAGCTTCACAGTCTTTACAATTAATTTTGTAGACGACATTATTATTGTTATTATGCGCATTTTTGTCCTTATGGACTCTGATGAATTTGTTAAGATTATTAAGACAACGGTACCCTACTCTAAAATCTGATTTTTTAATTGTCGATGCCACTGTTTCCGAGATGTTATTAATATAGGGGATGACAAAAAATTTTTTATTATTTCTCTCTATAATTTCTTTTGTTCTATTATTGTTAAACTGCAAATTGTTTAATACTTTTATTCTCCTATTAATTTCTTTAAAAATTAAATAAATAGGGTAACCGTTGTCCAACAATGTTTCAATACACAGTTCTAGATTTTTCTTGTGATATATGGGATGAGATAATAACAATGCTCTATCAATGAGATTATAAATCACTCCTATTTTGTGGCACATGGGGTGATTCGATAAGAAAGATAGTACTCTGCCTGAACAAGTCTTTTTTTGAAACCAGTCCAAGTGTATGAACGTTGTTAATGATCTTAATGTTTAAATCTAAAAAATTTATGCTTCTATTAATTTCGTATTCAACCGTAAATTGTAGTCGTTGATGGTAACTATTAAACTTATTCAATATACTATCTATCTTATTATTTGGTGCCACCATAACTTTTACATAAAATCATATCAAATAGTATTCCTACGGTAAAAGTAATAGTTACCATCAACGACTACAATTTACGGTTGAATACGAAATTAATAGAAGCATAAATTTTTTAGATTTAAACATTAAGATCATTAACAACGTCATACACTTGGACTGGTTTCAAAAAAAGACTTGTTCAGGCAGAGTACTATCTTTCTTATCGAATCACCCCATGTGCCACAAAATAGGAGTGATTTATAATCTCATTGATAGAGCATTGTTATTATCTCATCCCATATATCACAAGAAAAATCTAGAACTGTGTATTGAAACATTGTTGGACAACGGTTACCCTATTTATTTAATTTTTAAAGAAATTAATAGGAGAATAAAAGTATTAAACAATTTGCAGTTTAACAATAATAGAACAAAAGAAATTATAGAGAGAAATAATAAAAAATTTTTTGTCATCCCCTATATTAATAACATCTCGGAAACAGTGGCATCGACAATTAAAAAATCAGATTTTAGAGTAGGGTACCGTTGTCTTAATAATCTTAACAAATTCATCAGAGTCCATAAGGACAAAAATGCGCATAATAACAATAATAATGTCGTCTACAAAATTAATTGTAAAGACTGTGAAGCTTCATATGTTGGGCAAACCAAAAGAAAATTACGTACTAGACTAAAGGAGCATATAAATAACATTAAATTTGATTCTTCTAAGCATTCGGTGGTCTCGGAACATATTGTAGATAAAAAACATGCTTTTGATTGGAATAACGTCAAAATACTTGATATTGAATCTAACTATTATAAAAGACTTATCTCGGAGATGATACACATAAAGGAACAAAAGCATGGTATAAATAATAATACAGACACTGAATTGCTCAACAACGCTTATTTTGACATTCTAGAAGAAATAGCGAATTTTTAGACTTATTAAAATGTTTATGTTTTGCGACTTGACACCTATTTATTCAACTTTTTAAATGATTCGACATCAGTCAAGTACTAAGTTCAACAACAATTAGAGGCATGGTCATCTCAATTTATTCGGAAACAATTGTAAGTATACGGTAACAATTAACTAATTTTTAATTTTTAATTTTTAATTTTTTACACATACATAAGTTGATTTCTATTTTATATTATAAAATTTTTAAATTCAGTTTATATAATATTTAAAAAAACTTGGAGAGGATGGACACGATCATTGCCGGACTGATAGCCTTTCGCCGACTAACGATGAGCGATTGGTTTGGAGTAATGTTTAAGTGCCACTCCGAGTTCTCAATAATAATTTTTAAAATAATATTGATTAGCCGGATGAATTATTTTAATTCGATTTTTGCTTCTAATTGGGACTGTTCATGTTGAACTATTTTTAATAATTTAAATTTATTGTTAACGTATTTCGCCTTTTAATTTTGACATAATTATTTAATTTATTTTAACATTGTATTGCAACTTTTTATTAGAATTTTTATTTTTATTTATTTATTATTATGTTTATTGCGCACTGAAGAAGACTAACAATAAGTATAGTTCGAAACGTTTGTAATTGGTTTTTTTAAATTAAAGTTTTTCCAAGTTTTATAATAATTTTTTATTGCTCGTTACACATGGCCTCGTAATATTTAATAAGTTATCATTATGTTTGATTATATACGAGCTTAAGCATTGTTACAGATTAGGTGATTTTGTATTATTTTTTCATTGTAGAAAAATAGACTTAGATGTAATTATTTTTATATCAAGACATAATTTAATTCAATTTTATTATGATTAATAATTTCTTTTCATCCAGTATCAATTTAATTTAATAGAATTTTTATGATCGTATTAAATAGCAAAATGGCGTACTATATTATGCCACGCTATTTTGTTATTAATATGATCATAAAAAGTCTACAAAATTAAATTGATACTGTAAGAAAATAAATTATTATTATATCTAGACATATTTATAATTCATCGAATTATTATTAAACTACCATATAATTAAACAGACAGAATTTGTACATAATGGAAATTCGAGAATTAAAATTATGTACATAATAAAAATTCAAGAATTAAAATTATGTATATAATAAAAATTCTAGAATTAAAATTATGTACATAATGGAAATTCGGGATTTTAAATTATGTACATAATGAAAATTCAGGAATTTATGTACATAATGGTAATTCGGAAATTAAAATTATTGTACATAATGAAAATTTGGGAATTAAAATTACGTACATAATAAAAATTCTGGAATTAAAATTATGTACACATAATAGAAATTCGGGAATTAAAATTATATATCCTTGTAATAATAAATAAAATTATAGGTCCTTGAATAAGTTCTCGCTGTTTCTTAAAAGATGGCGTAGCGGCACTCTGTGCATGGAATTTCGTACGGAAACGCATCAGCTAAGTAGTACTATATGTAACCTCAAATTCTAGTAGATACAGTTTACCACAGTGTCAACCACGTGTTTAATTACCTATTGCGAAAATGTCTACTTTTGTGCCAAATAAAGTGTTTTTGCGGGGAATTTTATTGCACTGCTTTATTCAAAAGAAATCTGCAGCTGAAGCACACAGAATTCTTGTTGAAACATATGGTGACAATGCTCTGTCGAATACGACATGCAGAGACTGGTTTAGGCGCTTTAAAAATAATGACTTTGACCTTGAAGATAAAGAACGTTCTGGAGCACCGACAAAGTTTGAAGACGAAGAATTGGAGGCATTGCTGTGTGGTCTCTAATGATGGACAATACTTTGAGTAAAGTTATTGTAAGCCTTATATTTTAAATAAATGTTTTTTTTTAACAAAAAAAACAGCGAGAACTTATTCAAGGACCTACATAATAAAAATTCCCCAAAAATTATGTTATAACATAAAATAAATTCAAAATTAATATTAACTCTAGACATAATTTAAATTCTGTCTGTTTAATTATATGGTAGCTTAATAATAATTCGATAAATATGTCTAGACACAATAATTCATTTTCTTACAGTATCAATTTAATTTAGTACAATTTTTATAATCATATTAAATAGCAAAACGGCGTACCATACAAGTGCGAGAAAAACACCTTTATGATTTACATTACGGCACAGTTTATAAAATACTTAATTATTATATAATATTATCGTTCAATAAATAAAATTATTATCTTCAATAAATAATACTTATCTTATTATACGCAATTTCGTCTTTTCGCTGTAACTTTAAAACAATCGACTTTAGGGCATATGTGTATTAAGACTTTTTGACTTAAAATGATCCCAAGAATACAAAGTTTCACTGTAAATATCACAGTTACGGGACATCCTGTATGTATGTATGTATACTAGGGTAGACCATTTTAATCAATACACGCAGATATCCTATAAAGTAAGCAAAATAGAAAAATATGTTTTATACAAAGTTATAGGATTCAGAAGGAGACACTTGATAAAGACTTTGACCTTGACCTTGGAGTCAAATTTAGAGGTCATTTTAATTTCAATCTATTTTCTTAAATGGAACCACCAATTTTTCATATCATGTTCTTGTAGCTGATATCGAGACCTTTCCAAAACACTAAATAAAACATTTTTCTATTAAGTACTTTTAGAGTTACAAAGGTTTGAAGTTAACAATTTTTTGACATAAAATGCTTTTAAAAAACTATATTGCAAATTACAAACATACCTTTTAAAGCAACTATGTTTTCTTTATATCGATTAATTGGTCTCATTATTCCGTGCATAAAGTATTAAAGTATGATTACCGAAAACTAAATATTTTGCAAGATATTTTACATTTTATGTCAAAAAATTGTTAACTATAAAACTATATTTTACTATCTTCCTTACTTTATGAGATATCTGCGTATATTGATCTACCCTATATATATATATATATATATATGTTATAGTCAAAGCCCGATGTGCGGGCGTTCCTAGGATTGATTAGTCAATCCTGCGTAACAACCAAGCGTGTTGGTCAAAGTCCGAAATACTTTTGTGTTTCGGCTTTTGACTAGTACGTTTTTAGTCAATCCTAGGAATCACTAATATGGCTGGTTAAAGTTAGAAACTAAAAAAATTACTTCGGACTTTGACCAATTAATCTTAAATGTGGCTTAATTCGGACTTTGTTAAAATTTTTTTAAAATGTTGAAAATTAAGAAGCTCTGATAATAAATATATAATAAAAATAAAGGGCTAAATAATGAATTAAGGTGTGGACTTTCGTCGGAGTATGCGCATTGTGTCTCCATAATTAAGTAATTTTATTATCAATTGCTGAAGATAGATCCTAAATGCGAGGACCGAAACGTACAAATAAAGAATGATTCATTGATTTCTTTTATTTTATTTGCGTACCAACGATCACGCTAAGCTCTCATTTAGCCCTTTATTTTTATTATATACGTAATATATGTAATATAACAAAAGGAAGCAATAATTATCGAAATACCCTAAATCTGTAAGAAGTATATTACTCATTCTGGCAATCGGTCGATTTATGACATTTAGAATTGCACAATACATTTGACAATTATAAATATACTTTTCTCAAGGAATCAATAATGATAAGGAAAATTTAATTATATTGTGCAATTCTAAATGTCATAAACCGACTGATTTCCAGAATAAGTAATATACTTATTACAGATTTGGGATATTTTGATAATTATTTCTTTCTTTTGTTATATTACATATATTATGTATTTTCAAATCTTTATAATATTCTATACATGTCAACAAAGTTTCTTATAGCGTGTCTAATTTGAAAATATTTGTTTAAAATGACAATTAAGGTGATAAAAATTCTGTTTTTTTTTTCTCGGGTGATTGCTACGAGACAAGATAATTTTATTTTATACTAATTATTAAAAATTATTAAAATATTTATGTATATTTAAAAAAAGAGTGCATTTTATTTTAAATAACTTTGTCATTTTATGTTCATGTATGTATATTTAACTAAAAGTATATTTTTTAACTTTAAGAAAAATAACTACAAAAGTAAAGTAAATTACAAGCTATATTACATATGAATGTCAACAATAAAAACATCACAGTCAAAAATCTTGGTTATCGTTTTTAAAAGTCAAAGTCCCAATTAAGCCACATAAGATTGACTGATCAAAGTCCGAAGTGATATTTTTAGTTTCTAACTTTAACCAGCCATATTAGTTATTCCTAGGATTGACTAAAAACGTACTAATCAAAAGCCGAAACACAAAAGTATTTCGGACTTTGACCAACACGCTTGGTTGTTACGCAGGATTGACCAATCAATCCTAGGAACGCCCGCACATCGGGCTTTGACTATAACATATATATGTATATATATGTATATATATATATATATATATATATATATATATATATATAAACACACATATATATATGTATATATACATAGACCATTTGAATCTTCGGACTGAAATTTCTCAAAATCCTACCCTGTATGTATACATATGGAGCATTCCATATAAATTGATTGGATTAAAAGTCTTAATTGATTAAGTGTGTGTAATCAATTTGCCAGTCGAAAATTTAAAAAAATGAAGAATATGTGTTTAACATTAAAAAACGACCAATACTAAAGAATATATTTTTTATTAAATTCAATATCTCATAACGTTTCGACCTCTGGTTCAGGTCATTTTCAAATGCAACTGAAAAAATAATCATTATAATCAACATTAACAGAATCTAATAAATTAAAAATTGAACAATCAAGAAAGTATAAAAATGATCTTACATTTTTTTTAAGATGGCAATATAGATACAGTAGTGAGGCACTCTTATAACATATCACAATATATAAAAAGAAAAACTTGTGTCTTAAAAAGACGTCTCGTCAGTAACAATGCGTGTTTTACTAATATATCAAAATTTAAACTATTCTAATGACTTTATCATAAATAATATTTAGATTGTCAGTGTCTTTTTAAGCATTTAAAGTGTTTTTAACCTTTTTTATATAAAACATTTCAGAGAGCCAACTCTTTTTTTCTTTGTATGGCTTTTGTTGTGTAAAATTATCGGATCCAATCAAAATCATGATTTAACTCAACTCTATGTTTGCTTACCACCGAGTAATTACTCTCATGCATCTTTATATTATTTTTATGTTCTTTAATACGGGTAATTAAATGTCTTAGTTTGTCCGATGTACGAGAAATCACAATTTTTACACTTAATCTTATAAACTACTTCAGTTTTTTTTTAACTTTGGAATTCTATCTTTCCCATGTTTAATTAATGTATTTAATTTTTTCGAATGGAATATACCGATTTTAAACCTATTTTTGAAAGAGAGTTACTAATATCATCTCACTAAGCTTGATATAAGGCAAAGTAATGAAAGAAGTTTGGTCAAAACTATTTCGTTTTCTATTGTTATTTTGAGTTTCATTAAGATTAATTTTATGTTTGAGGAAACCTAAACGTTTCTTAATAATTCGGTCAATCAAGTCAGACGGAAAACAATTGTTAGTCAAAATGTTTTACTAATTCGATGTTCTTTTTATGAAATTGGTCATTTGAAAATAGAATCGCATGGTCTACCAAATTAATTATCATATTAATTTTATATTTATGTGGATAACTTGAAATGTATTAGTAGAACATGCATTGTTACTGACGAGACGTCTTTTTAAGACACAAGTTTTTCTTTTTATATATTGTAATATGTTATAAGAGTGCCTCACTACTGTATCTATATTGCCATCTTAAAAAGAATGTAACACCATTTTTATACTTTCTTGATTGTTCAATTTTTAATTTATTGGATTTTATTAATGTTGATTATAATGATTATTTTTTCAGTTGCATTTGAAAATGACCTGAACCAGAGATCGAAACGTTATGAGATATTGAATTTAATAAAGAATATATTGTCTCCAGTATTGGTCGTTTTTTAATGTTAAATACATATATACAGGGTTTGTCCGGAAAGTAATGCGTCGCATTTTTTTAAAAAAGAATTTATTGATCGCATAGGTAAAACAACTTAAAATTGTTCGAAGTATGACCCTTCTGCGTCAATACATTTTTGCCAACGCGATTTCCATGCGTCATAAAATTTCTGGAACTCCTTGACTGGGATGCTGTTCAGGGAGGCCGTCGAAGTAGCTTGTACGTTGTCAACCGACTCGAGCTGTTGTCCTTTGAGCTCCCTTTTCAGCCGAGGAAATAAAAAAAAGTCCGCCGGGGCCAAGTCGGGACTGTAGGGCGGCTGCGGCACCGTTGCCACACCGATCCGGGTCAGGTAGGCCGTAATAACAAACTTTATCGCATAGCGTTGCTCTATCGTTCTCTCCATCACAAGTTCGACGCGACCACTAAGCAGAGGTTCACAGAATAAGCCGTCCTAACCCTCCAAGCGCATGGAAACAATTGAGCGACCTACCGTTGGAAAGCTAAGGGTACGCCCCTTCCTCCCCAACCGGTCCCATCGCTCTGCGATGTATAGTCGCGTCACAAAAAAATGCGACGCATTACTTTCCGGACAAACCCTGTATTCCATATAAAGCAACCTTTATTACAAAAAAAACGATCTTTTTTTTCATTTTTAGTAACTAAATTTTATTCTTAACGTCCCTACACAAAAAATTTGAAAAATCTGTGCTTAGATTTAGACCAAAAACTCCTAGTTTTGCAATTTATACGTACAAAATCCCAGTAGCAAACTGACGTCATTGACGTCAAAATGACGTATAGAGTCTGATATATGGAGACAGAATGAGGTGCTATTTTTAAACCGTAAAAAATCACATTCTGTAATTCCTGGGTTTTAGTGTAGGGATGCTAACAAGTAAACCATGGGGAACGTCAGACTCCGATTTTTTCAAATTTTTTACAGTTGTTTCTGATGTCAAAGTATGAAGAAATCTGTCGTTTGTAATTCAAATTGATTTTTTTTATTTTTAATTTTGCGCAAATATACGATTTTTCACATTTTAAATCAGTTCTTACTTTTTACGAATAAATCTATCCGATTTTGATAAAACTCGGCACACAAATAAAACATTAAATAGTTTATTAATTTTTTTTACTGCATTAAGCAGTTTTTAAGTACTTTTTAAACAATTTTTTTAAAATAATTTTATATTTTTTTGTATCTTTTTGTTTTATATACTTTTTTCTTTTTTTCTTACAATTATTAAATTTTAAAAAATTTGTTATACAATTGTTAAAAAAAAGGAAAAAATATAAAACAAAGAAGATACAAAAAAAATATAAAAATATTTTTAAAAAATTGTTTAGAAAGTACTTAAAAACAGCTCAAAACTGCTTAATGCGGTAAAAAAAATTAATAAACTATTTAATGTTCTATTTGTGTGCCGAGTTTCATCAAAATCGGATAGATTTATTCGTATAAAGTAAGAACTAGTTTAAACACGTGAAAAATCGTATATTTGCGCAAAATAAAAAATAAAATCAATTTGAGCTAAAAATAACAACAGATTTCTTCATACTTTGACATCAGAAACAACTGTAAAAAATTTGAAAAAATCGGAGTCTAACGTTCTCCGAGGTTTACTTGTAAGGATAAAATTTAGCTGTTATAAATGGAAAAAAGGTCGGTTTTTTTCAATAATATAAAAGTGGCTAACTTGATATGGAATACTCTATATTTATATGTATATTTGGAAATATATACTAACTGAAAAGCCTTCTCCACGAGCTTGCTATGAGCAGCTACATCACCGCCGATCTTTTGACTTAAGTCTAAGTACGTTTTAACTGGCCCATTCAAAAGATCCTCGTATCCGGCTATGGACATGCTTGTAGGCTGATTGAAAATTATATCCTGCTTCAAAGAGTCAACAATGAAGAATTTTCTTCAAATGTCCAAGAATTACTTGCTGCAGGTGTAGATATCTTCGGAGGAAGACTATACTTGTTTTTTTACAGCGGTATTTTTCGAGTTTAGATCTCACAATTTTACACGAGTCGTCCTGTTACGTCTTTTCCAGTCGATTTTCAACAATTCTTCTGAATATTCTTTACCGCTACTTCCGTAACCTGTAATTTAGTTTTGCAAACAAATGTTAGATTTTAATAATAGATTTTAACATAGTGGGGTAAGTTAATGATTTTTTTAAACTTATGTACTGTGCGCAACTGAGCCTCTCCCGTTATTACCCAACCCTGGATTTTAATAATAAAAGATTATTTGTTTCATTTGCGATTAAGGGAATGGCGGATGTCTGTTTTATCGATTGGATGATTATAGATCTTTCTGCACCGAAAACTTTTTATTAGTTTAATAAAATAATAAATGCTTTTTCACCATTAAAGTATGTAGAATATGCAGAAATAAAGTGGAAACTTACAGATTTTATGTTAAAAACAAGAAAAAATTAAAAAACTAAAATTTCTTTATCGACTTCTATCGTCAGGTCAAAAAATTGTTTAATATAAAAGTTCTGCTGTTTGTACGTACAAAATATTATAGGTTCTGACTAGAAATTGAATAAAGAAGTATTAGTAAACTTTTAAATATAAGTTTAGGAGCCTAATAAATAAGAAAACAGTGCAGAACATTTTCACGCATATGTATGTATACGTGCATATGTTTAGATATGTGTAGTGCTAACCTATCGTGTGTATATGTGTACACGTACATATGTTTAGATATGTTTGGTGCTAACCTATCGGAATTCGGTGGCCAAAC
This sequence comes from Nylanderia fulva, assembly GCF_048542155.1. NCBI lineage: Eukaryota > Metazoa > Arthropoda > Insecta > Hymenoptera > Formicidae > Nylanderia > Nylanderia fulva. The sequence continues at coordinate 189,721 of NW_028190873.1, forward strand.
TTCGGCCATCACTCCAGCATCCCAAGCGAGAAAATAGACCATAAAAAATCTTTCGACGTACGTAAAAATAAAAATGTTTTTTAAAATACCGGTTAAAACGGATAGAACAGACTTGTAAAATATACCGAAAACTCTCCTTTTGCTTGGGTAATTAATAAATAATATGTATATGTCGAATGAAATTGAACTTAACCATAAGGATGAAAACCACCTCTTTAACAGGCTCTTTATCGAAAAAAATTAATATTTGCTTTCACATATTAAATTATACCAAAATGAGAGTCTTCGGTTCCATCACGATTATTTTAAACACAATTATTTAAAATACAAAAACACTGCACTAAAACAAAAAATAATACTGTACGTCACAAGAATCTTTTGGCTTGCTAAAATGTCATTTGTTTATTTATTAATAATCAAAATCATATTATTTATTAATCATATTATTTTCGTTCATTATATCGTACATCTTTTATCAATAAAACAATATAGAGATCTTATTTTCACCGTTTTAAATTAAATTGTTACTGTCAACGCGGACTTGGCAATCGAGTATGCAGGGGAGCCTTAATAATAATATAAAATTAAAACATCAAATTCATCGAATATTTCGAATGTTTACAAATAATTACTAGCATAATATAATTATTAGGTTAAGAATACTGTGTAAATAAATAAATATGTACATATGTATACATATATACACTATGTGTGTCTTTGCGTACGCAATTCAATCATTTTCTTTTTTTAAATATTATCTTTTAAAAAATATTGCAATACTGCTCTTACCAATGGCGTTGCACCTACTTTCTGAAAATTGGCAAGAAACTGAAAGATATCTCGAATGATGTCCGACGCAAGAATACTCCAGACTATTATTAGAGAACCCGCTAATATATCTCATGTAAATATACTTGTACACAACGTGCAACAAATGATTCATAAAGTAACAAACTTGCAATTATATTAGCAAATATACACAAATACATACAATAAATGGTTCATAATGTAACAAAATTGCAATGATATTGGCAAAATTTTATTTTATTATATGTAACGTATATTCACATGTAAAAAGATTCCGTTACCATATGTATCTAGAAATACGTTTTTTTTTGAAACAATAATGCATTTTAGAGAAAAATTTTTTAACTAAAAATTCTAGAATTTCAAAGAGAAAAAAAGTTACGCTACTAATTTTATTCTAAAGGACAATTTTCAAGAATATTATTTTGTTTTTTTAAAAAGAACTATATTTTTAAATATACAGGGTGTCCGGTAATTCGCGCCCCACCCGTCAGGTGCAGGTAGAGCAGGTCAAACTGAGTAGAAAAGTCCTCTACCATTTTGCAAAATTCTCAATAATCGTTTTATAGATTGTTGATTGACTGTCAAAGGAAAAGAATAATTTTCTTAGGTATTTTAAGAATGTGTTAAAGCCATCTGAAGTGCTGTTTTACCGAAGTGTCTTTTTATTGTCTCTATTAAGCTAGCAGAATCAAATCGGCAGAATTCATGAGGACATATCAGAATATTTAGTACCTATTTGGTACTAACTTGTACCGTTAATAAAAATTTTGTACTTTGTGCCGTTTCCAAAAAAAAAAAAAAAAAAAAACGCGCTGCCACTTTCAAATAAGCTAGCAAGACCATAAAGGAACAATAGAGATCCAACATCTGAAACTTAACATTTTGATAGTACATATTATACCGCGTCGCATGTACAAATAGCAATTAATTCTACTAATAAGAAAGAATACTTTACTCTTGAGCTTAATAAAGCTGAAATCAATTGGAGTTGTTTTTTGCAGAATAAATGAAAATATTCAATATTTTTCTGTGGTACAAATTAGTACAAATTCAGTACTTTTTATTTCTGCTATTGATTTTTATTTTATCTTTTTTTTTATTATGGTCCTGCTAGCTTATTTGAAGGTGGCAGCGCGTTTTTTTTTTTTTTTTTTTTTTGGAAACGGCACGGAGTACAAAAGTTTTATTAACGGTATAAATTAGTACAAAATGGACAAATTAGTATTAAATATTCTGATATATCCCGATAAATTATGCCGATTTGGTTCTGCTAGCTTAATAGGGGGCTAGCTTATATAGAGGTCTTTTTATTTCGAATCTAAAAATGTTTAGCGTATTTTTCGCCTCTGATGTCACATTTCCAACATGATCGGCGAAAAGTCAGAAGCCTTAATAACTCTATTGGCTATACAGAATGAAAAATCTTTTAAAGCCCTTGCACAATGCCAGGCAACAGGAAATAAGAATAAGAAATAGAAAATATCAACCAATCGGAAAAGGAGATAGATATGATTCTCTGCTTTTATTGGTAGAAATTTTCTATTTCTTATTCCTATTGCCTGTTGCCTGGCATTGTGCAAGGGGCTTTACTAGAATTAAAGCATTCATAATAACAAATCTTATTATATGTGTATATAAAAAGAAACCAAGAAAGTTAAATAATTACAGTTTTCTTATCATTTAGATTAGGTTGCAAAAGACTAATAATAGAAAAGGAGTTGTAGAAATTAATCGATCAAACTAGCAAGTAAATCATTTATTTATTCAGCTTCACGACGTTTCGACCATATGGTTTGTAGTCCTTATCAAGTGAAACAAATTAAATTAAAGTTAAACACATTATTATATAAATTTAGTCAGTAACATTTCTTAACATTATAAAAGTCAATCAATAGCACAAAGCGAAACATTAAACATCATAACCCATCGAAAGATCGTCAGAATATGACTGAATGTTTCGCTTTGTGCGATTGATTAACTTTTATAATTTTAAGAAATGTTACTGACTAAATTTATATAATAATGTGTTTAACTTTAATTTAATTTATTTCACTTGATAAGGACCACAACCATATGGTCGAAACGTCGTGAAGCTGAATAAATAAATGATTTACTTGCTAGTTTGATCGATTAATTTCTACAACTCCTATTTAAAATACTGTTATTAATATTTTTGGGAATTTAATAATAGAAAATTTCTTATTCCTATTGCCTATAATTATTTAGTTTTCTTGTCTTTTTTCTATACATTTGTAGTAGCCCCGATTTGTTATTATGAATACTTTAATTCTAGTAAAGGGTTTTTCATTCTGTAGGCAATAAAGAGTTAAATAAAAATATTTGTCGATAAAACAGAATTAGCATCCCCTTAAACTGCGTAAGAAAGTCCTCTATCGTTTTGCAATAATTAATAAAAAAATTAATTAAAAATTAACGGTCAATTCGAATCGAATGCACAGCAGGAAGAAACCTCTCACAGTTATACGATTGCTAGATGTGCGACGAAGCGGGGGAGAGCCACTCTACGAATAATAATGTAATAATAGATAGATCCCCGTGTTGACTATCTCTTCTCGTCACGCACGAATTAGCCGATCTCTTCTGCTTCTTCAGAAAAAGCTTTGTTTTCGTGGAAATTTTTTTTCAGATTCTACGCCAATGTGTTCAAAAATGTTCCAAAACATCGAAAAATCATATTTTAAAAAGGTCTATATGTGTACATGCATCGTACACAGGGCGTCCCATTTTAATATATCGTTCCTAGTAACTTTGCAGGAAGCGATCGTAGAGAAAAATAATTCAGACAAAAGTTGTAGGTTCAGAGAAAATCATCTGATGGTGATCTTGATTTTAACCTTGGGGTCAAATTTGAAGGTCATTTAAAGCTCAATATAAAAATTTTCCTATTTTTTATTACATATTCTTGTAGCTCATCTCAAGAACTTTTCAAAACATAATAAAGTATTTTTTTATTTAATATTTTCCGAATTACATAAGGTTGAATTTTAATTTCAAATTTTTATATTGACCTTTAAATGACTTTCAAATTTGACCCCAAGGTCAAGACCAAAGTCATCATCAGATAACCCCCTCTGAACTTTTATCTAAAATATTTTTTTCTGCGACCGCTCCCTGCAAAGTTATGAGAGATGATAGAAAATGGAACACCCTGTATATGTGTCTATCCATTTTTCTGAAAATTTAAACATCTCAAAAACTATTTAGCGGGGTCTACAATGACAACAGGAGTACAGAGTACAAGAGTAAGCAGTAAGCAGTATAAAATTGGATTCGCTCATTTCGTTGGGAGTAACGGAATGAGCCAATCCCATTTCGTACTGCTTACTGCTTACTCTTGTACTCTGTACTCCTGCTGCCATTGTAGACCCCGCTTTTGAGTTGACAGCGCTCCAATTTGATATATAAGTAAAGTAGGACAACACTTATTTACTGTCATTTTTATGAAAATTCATACATTGTTTTAATTTTAATGCAATTTTTCAAAAATGTCAGTAGTTGCGCTAACTTCTGCAAATTTTTAGATATCGAGATAAATTTTTCTTATATAAATAGACTAACATTAAAGGATGATTGGTATTGAATTTGACAAAGATGAAAATGTTCATTTTTATAAAATTTCGAATTTTTTAAAGAAAATATCTGTGTTGTTCTAACTTCTGTCAATTTTTAAATATTGGACCAAATTTTGTTATATAATTGGAATATCATTAAAGAATGGTTGATTTCCCGAGGATTGGTGAAAAATTTATTTTCTTATAAAATTTTAAATTTTTCAAGAAATATAAATTTTTGACTTTTACGAAAAAAAAAAATATACAAATAGATACATACATATACGTGATAATAAATAAATTTATGTGAAAAAGTGTTTCACTCATTAAACTTCATCTAGAAGACAAAATTGAAAAACTAGTTTGCTCATACAGAAAGCTTAATGAGCAAAATAAAATAGTACACTTTTAATTAATTTTCCATTAATTATTGCAAAAACTGCAAAATGATAGAGAACTTTCCTATTCAGCCAGTCTCACATTCGTTATTGTAAGATGTAAGATAAGGGTTAAAACAAAACTTGAAAAGCAGACAATTGTAGAAAATAATTATAGAAATTGTAGAAAATAATTAATCGCTCAAAAACTAATCAAGTAATTATCTCATGAAATATAAATTCATGAATCCATATAAAATATGAATTTTGATATTTATTATTTTTTCTTTTATTATATTTCTCTAATCACTAAAAAAATCTCGAGTATCTTTCAAAACATAATTTTTATCGAAAAAAATTTGATCAAAAAGTAAAAACAATTATTATTTAACATTATTCTCGTCATATTATTTAAATTAAAATATCGAAATAGATACAAGAATTTGAACATTTTTGCAGCATTATCGAAAAAACAAATTTTCAGTGCTGTAAATGCCGAATATAGCAATTTTTATTTTAAAAAATAAAAATATCTACACTAAAAAATTAAGATACTACCTAAGCGACATATTAGGAATAGAAATAAATATTAAATATTATAGAAATAGATTATATGTAAACGCACAATAAAAAAACATAAAATATAAAATATTCCTAATTAAAAATAGTTTAAGAAAAACATTAATTCCAAAGCTAGAGATGTGCAAATCAAGATTTTCTAATTCGAATCGAATTTGCAAAAAACAACTCGAATCAAATCGAATCATCCATATTTCGAATTCGAATCGAATCAACGCGTATAGAATTAAACGATAGAATTAAACGGATTTTAAGTTTTCTTACGCGGTTCTTTGATTCGAATTCGAATTGCAATGATTCGACGTTATCGAATCTTTCGATTTCAAACTACGTCAATTCGAATCGAATCGAATATTGCCAGATTCGATTCGATTTGATTCAAATAATTCGCACATCTCTACAAAGCATTTAATAATGATGTTAAAGTATAATATTTATATATTTAAATTTAAAAAAATTTTCATTGAAAAAGTTTCTACAAAAAGATATAAAATACTTTTAGACGTTGAAAATTAAGTCATTTTTTTACAAATGTTCTCTTCAGATAGTGAAATAGTTCTTTTAGTGTTAGTTTGTAAAAATATAAAATAATTTAAATCAAATTATTTATAAATAATACTCATCCGCTAAACACACTTTAGCACAATTTTTTGACATATTTGAATTGCGATAACTCAGTAAAAATCCATATTGTTGTGAGATAAAGCAAAGTTTAAATTAAAGCTTGAACATTTAAAATAAAATAATTCTTACAAAAAAGATTCTATTGCTAATATTTAATATTTAATATTTTAATATTTGACTTTGTCTGTGACATTATAAGTGTGCGGATCTCAGGAATCGATGTTCCTCCTACACTACTGTTTTTACGTTGCAATCTAATCATATGATTCAAATCATTATGTGTCTATCGGGTCTAATAACCGGAGTAGAAACACAATTTACGAATTTTAACCATCACATTATGACTATGTTGGAGGAATATCGCTTTTCATTTTTACATCATGTTCTCTTTTTCTCTTACGATAATATTTGTTAATCATTATATCTATCATTGTATTTTTAATGCGTTACATACTCTATGACGTTTTTGACTATGCTTGATGTATATATTACCGTTATGACACCGTTTATTAGTTTTTAAATTCAGAATTTAATCAGCGTTGATAATAGTCAAAATATTGACCGAAACGTTCGCTTTGTATTTGTATTTAAAGAGTACTTATGTTTAATTCATTTTTGTCACCTTTTATTGTAATTCATTATTAGACATTAGATTAAAGAATATTATTTTTATATATGACTTCACTTTCGAACATAATTTGAATTTTTATATTTACTGCTCTTAACAGCCTTTTATCAAATTTATTTTAATATTTATCTTTAATATTTTTTCTATTGTACGTACAATTTTACAAAATTCATATCCGAAAAAAATTATTTTGAATAAAAGATATATTGTTATAGCATTTTTCTCGAATCGCAGAATGTTGTATTAATGTACATATGTATATTTGGCGCTGTTCCCAATTTTACATGCAGATAAAAATACATGACACGTATTAAAGAGAACTTGAGAGATTCAAGATATATCTTCATACTGATAATATTTTTGAAGATATTGATTAGATTTTTCTCAATAATGCAATCCAACATTCAAAGAATTAAGCTGTGCAAGTAGATAACAGAAAAATTATTCACTGATAGATTGCAAATAAATTGACATTTTTGCAATTTATTTTTCGATTTTATTTATCAATACTTCAGTTTATAAAAATGCAGTGATGTGTTAATTATTATATTTTATGTACCACGTTCTTATAAAATATTATTTTAAATGTTATATTATAAAAGATTTTTAAGGGCAATTAAAAATAACCAAAAGTAACTTACATAAAAAGGTAAAACAGGAAAAAATAAAATAAGAATTGCCGAGAATCGTAAAAATATTTTACAGTTCATGTCAAATTATGTAAAATTAAAAAGTAAAATTTCTCGTAAACTATTTAATTTTAAAATATTTTATAATACTTGCTTCAATATCTACTAAAAGATGAACGTAAAATATTATGGGTTTAGCTATACAAAAAATTGAAGGTAACCTTAAAAGTTAAAAACATTGATAAAAAATATACTACCTATATCTCATCTTAAGTCTCTTTGAACCATATTATGCGACTAAAAAAATGTTGATTAATCCACTAACAGAATAAATAATAATAAGGTAAGAAAATTATAATTTACCTATAAAAAAATTAAAGATGACCTTATTGAAAATTAAAAAAACTAATAAATAGTTACATTATAACAATTAGTTTAAAAAAAAAACATTTTTTTTCCATTATTTTAACCAGAGATGGTGTTTTTTATAGATTTTACTGAAATAATTGAGATTTAATATGCAAAATATCGCTTTTTTGCGATATTTGAGATTATTTTTTGTGAAAAAAGTTAATGTTATCTGGAAATTCTGATCAGATGTTATGAATATATTGTTCATAACCAGAGATGGTGTTTTTTATAGATTTTACTGAAATAATTGAGATTTAATATGCAAAATATCGCTTTTTTGCGATATTTGAGATTATTTTTTGTGAAAAAAGTTAATGTTATCTGGAAATTCTGATCAGATGTTATGAATATATTGTTCATTCCTTATAAAATGCATTTTTTAAATTTCAATATCTTACTTTTTAGCTATGTAATGAAAGATTAAAGCTGGGAATTAGAAACTACTTCTCATATGGAGATGCTCTTGAGGAAGATTTTTTTGGAAAAAATTATTTTTTCCAAAATTAATTTTACCACTATTTGTCCCCCTTTAAATCATTCGGAATAAATGCATTTGTTTCGAAAAATTCAAGAAATTGGCAATTAAAATATATAAGATATTCTATAAATGAAATTAAAATTCAAGTCTTGTAACTCGGAAATTACTTTATTATAGTGTTTTGGAAAGCCTCTTGAGAAAAGCTACAAGAATATGTAATGAGAAATAGAAATTATAATTCAAAATTTTTATGTTGACCTTCAAATTTGACTCCATGGTTAAGATCAAGGTCACTATCAGATGATCTCTACAACTTTTGTCTGAAACATTTTTCTCTATGACCACTCCATGCAAAGTTACGAAGAATGGGACTCTGTATATAAATATAGTATATATATATATATATATATATATATATATATATATATAAATATATATTTAATGGAATCTATCACAATAAGTTATAGTGTATATGTGTATCAATAGCCTTAAACTACAAATTACGAGTATAATACAGGACTTTTATTATCATAAGGGAAATGTTTGCTATCTCAGTATAATTCTGTATTTATATATAAATCAAATTATATTTGATCAAATGTTGCAGATAATGTTAACTTTTTTTTGTGAATAAAAAATTCTAAGTAGCAAACTAATGTCATTAAACGTCAAAATAACGTCATTTTGACGTCTATGACGTCATTAAACTGGAAAATGACATACATTTGTTACTTGGAATATTAAATATCGTAAAAAACACCATTATTTTAGAAATCTGATGTGCTAGTAAATTTTAGTTTGTAGCATCGTTTTCAGCACTCCAAAATCTATAAAAAAATATTGTCTAGTTTAAAATAATTTTTTGCTGTAAACTAAAATGTAAAAATAATTTTTGGTTGTAAATTAACATAAATGTAAGGACCTCTTTGAATTATATGCGACACAAAAAAATTTGATCGACCTACTATTAACAGACTAATTATAATGATAAGGTAACCATGTCATCGCGGCTCACCCAGTATAGACATAGATGCCGGTATTAAACGGCAGATGGAATGCATGATTCATACGAGGTCTAACGAGGTGATTCTAGCCAAAATATGGCAGATAACCAAAAACTTTGTTCGTTATAAAGTATTTACTGATCGACAATATTATATGTGAAATAAAGTGAAAGAAACTCGAATGCAGTTTTTAATTATATATATTATTCGGCGTTTTTAGCCGCGCTTAATTTTTCCTCAAGAATTGACAGAAAGCCGTCAGAAAACGAGAATTTCTAACATTCCGTGCTCCGAACGGTTAGGTGATTTCATCGTCTAAAGAAACTGACTCACCGTGAACGTAAAAATTTCCAACACGATTCGCCACTGTTACGATCGTCCTTTGCCCATAAAATCGATAAAAACAACGTGACACTGAGCAAAATTCGCTCGAAGTAAAAAATTTTAATTCAACGATAGCAATAGATATACACTAGGGCGTTTGCCGGATGCCGGAAGTAGTTTTCGATTGCTTGACTAAAGGTACCTTTTCATACTGACGCTCCACCACAGACTACAATTGAAGTAATTGCGACGATACCGAAGCGCGTCGACACTTTTTGATATCGTAGAGTGGCGAGTCACGTGACTCCCGTCATATCCTTAGTTGGATGAAGCGCCAAATTACAAAATGTAAATATTATAAAATTTAAAATATTCAAAGTAAAATGTTAATATTTTAAATCTATAAGCGTACATTAAAAATGAAAGAATAAATATAGCTTAAATGTTTATTTATAATTACACTTCATTATTTATGAAATATATATACGTGTCTAATTTTTATCAATCACCCCCAAAAACAGGGTTGGATTAACAATAGGCAAACTAGACACTGCCTATGGATCCCTACCACAAAAAGGCCCCCACCAACCAGTGAAGAAAATTTTATTTATAACCAAAATAAAATATTTTGTATTATATTAATTACAATTCCTTTTTAGTGCTTATATGTTTAATTAATTTTCAAAAAATCCTTGCCTTACATAGGCAACTCCCCACCAAAATTTGCCTAGGACCGCATATTAGGTTAATCCGTCACTACTCAAAAACTTTTATTTTTGTTTTTATTGTACAACAAAATGTTTCAAATTTCAAACAAACTATAAGTTATTTAATTTAAAAAGGGACAGAAGATAGCAATACTGACTTTTTAAAGAGTAAAAACCCTCTAATAAAAGTACTTTTTCATGTATCGCTCATCACTCGTTTTTGGCGATATAATAACGTCATGTAATCGCCAAGGTCCGTAGACGGGAAGAGAAGTAAGGTCGTTGCATCATTGTTTCAGCATGAGCCCCAAAATGGCGCCGCCAATTCAGCCACCGGACAGCTATTCAACTATAGTTTTTTCACTAACACTTTGTACGACACACACCGACATACAACACACATAACTTCGTGGTCCCAAAATGGCGGCTCATGCGACGACCTTCCTTCCCCTCCCGTCGTTCATCTACGGATCTTGGTAATCGCTAGCGACATGATGTAGTTAGATTTTTCTTTTTTAACTATTAGTGCGGTCCGGTATGCGCTACCAAATGCTCTGACCTCTACGCTCCAATAAGTATCATTAAACATACGGTCCATGAACGCTATAGATGCTACAGTTACTATATCACGAGCATATATTCTTCTGTCACATGTAACGTAAATATGTTACCAGTTTTTTCATCAAGCAATTGTAATTTTATTTTAAATTTCTCAATAGTATTACAATTCTTCTTAGTTCTAGTTTTGAGACTTTTCGGAGCTCTCGGCCCTGAAGATGCAAACTGCAACGTTTGCAAAACGTCGGCATTATACTGTTAAACCACGCGGCATCCATCCGGAAGCCTTTTGCATTGATAATTCTTCTTAGTATGTATTATACTACAATTGTTCATGGATGCCAGATTTCTACAACGCTACAGCTAACCTATCTTGTAAGGACAGGCATTTGAAGTGTCTTGGTAGCAAATATGATGACGTTATAAGATTTACTGTAGCATTTTATAGCGCTAAGTGAACCAACCGTAGCGTTGCTGCAAACGCTCCGTAGTACTTGTAGTGCAAATCGGACCGCACTATATATAACCATGGTGGTATAACCGTTAAGATATCATTTCATGTGTAGTATACTGCCGCAGCAGTTTGTTGCTATTGAAGTTCAATTGAACGAACAGCAAAGACAGCAAAGCAGAAGAACACACAACTAGTTGATTTTAATTATTGTTATTCTTATATTAGTTAAACAATAGATTTTAAGAATAAAATAGATTAGGATGCAGTCTCATGCATAGTGAATATCGAAAAGACAAAAAAGGAACCATAAAATATGAGAATGGAGCATGCCCAGTAAACACGTTTTATAACGGCAATATAACATGCGAGTTACATGTAATGTAACATTTGTTATCTTCAGGTAATATAACTGTTATATATCATTTTGGTACTACAGTTATGTAACAAAATTGTGTAATTGTTACGTAATATGCTTGTATCAATGTTATTATAACTTTAGTTATATTCTGATAATATTAATAGAGTGTAGCGGAATAACATAACAGTAATGCAACATCTGTTAATTTTTACTATTAACGTTTTTTTATCGGTGGATATATATATATATATAATCATTGCGTATGATATAATTATGTCGCGCCGCGAGTGCCGTGTTGTGAGTTGTGAATATATTAAAGTGCCTATATATATATATATATATATAGCTTGTCAATGCTGTAGCAACAAATAGCACCAATAAGCCTCCGAAACATCAAATTATTGTTATAATTATATTAATTTATTTCAAATAAGAAATTAGTTTAATTATTCCTATAATTTTAATTATTTCAATTATTTCACTTTTTTAAGCTGAAATAATCCGGATTCAAGCTTACCCAAGCATGTATATATTTACGTATACAGCATTGAATAATACGCGCCACGCTCTCCCCATTTTGCCGCCTATGCGTAGACCGAGGGACGTTCTCTCTTTGCGCAGTATAGAGGGCTAGGAACGGCAGACGTGTAACGTGTGTGTGTAACAAGTGAGAGAGTAATTTTTTGTTCTTCCGGCAACGTGTAGGACATCTTAAAGTACAAAGGTATATGTATATAAAGGTGCTGAAGGATGTAAGTGCTAATAAAATATTATTTTATAAGAATCTCGGAGAATTTGCCTCTTATATAAAATTACTCAATCGCTTTTGGTAGTTATAACCTCATAACCTCTATTCGACCACATTTATACAATAATTCGAGTCAAATTAAAAATGCATACTCTTTATTTCTTAGTATATGTTTATTCTCAATAATTTTCTAACTTAAATCGTATATAGTTAAACTCAGCAAATAAATTTAATCTTGGTAACTTTTTCACAGATTCTTCACACTTCTGGAAGAAACAAATTTTTTTATAGATGATTTCACACTATCAGAAAGTAGAAGGCGTTGATGAGATATATACAATAATATATAATAAAAAATAATTCACAATATATATATATATATATATATATATATATATATATATATATAAGCACAATTTATAAAAGCTTGCATTATTAATCAGGTACGTGTGTGATAATTAAGTAAGGAGGCATAAAAACTATTTTGTTTTTAGTTCCACATTCTTAAATAGATTAGCCTTGCTCAAGTTTAACTATCACTCTGCATTATTACCTAATCTTGTATTTTGTAGCTTTTAAATAGCCAAAATTAAAAGTTTAGCCACATTTGCATAAATCATTATAGACAGTGAAACGATAATTATGTTTGGGCATTTGGGTTTCTATTTTTGTTTTTGAATTAATTTTATCTATTACATGCTACTGTAATACATATTGCCATATTCTGAATAGTGCATTGTTGAGTATACAATTACAAATACTTACAATTTCTTTTTAGTTACTAATAATTAATATCAATAAACACTTTCTATTATTGTCATAATAGCAGTGTAAAAGCAAATTATTAAGAAAACTATTGATATTCAAAATTATATTATCATTTTTTATTTCTTATTTCTCTTTATCTTACAGATTTTTCAACTGTAATTGCACTCAGTATCTTCAATATTATACACCTTTGTACTACCTTTTTATCCATCATAAGTTTAAATGAAATTTTTTTAATGGATCGTTTTTTCAAAAATGCCAAAAGATATTGCCTCATTATCTAAACGTAGAAAAAACCAATTACTCAATGCACAAATTGCACAGTACTTGACAGATCATAATCAGCCATCTACTTCTCATATAACACCTTTATCTCATAGTTGCCATATCGATCATGTCAGTCTACTCAATTATTCAATTGCCAATAAGATACACAACGACCAGTTATCAGCTTCTTCCATGGATTTTGATATTCCTCTAACTCAAAGCAATGTCTTTATTCACACGGGTGATGTTGTTGATATTGGGACAACACATATAGCGGAATATTTGTCAAATGACTCCAGTAATGAATCCTTCGTTGAAACTAATTGTGACATTCCAAGTACTATCAATATAAGTTTATCAGATAAATTGCGCTGTTGGACTGTACAAAATAACGTGTCACACAGAAGCGTGAATGCATTATTAAAAATTCTTTCTTTGCATGGTCATTCTGATTTACCAATAGATGTTCGAACTCTTATGAAAACACCTCGAAATACGTCGTATAAAATTCAACCAATGAATGATGGCTATTACGTGCATTTCGGAGTAACAGATGGACTGAAACGTTCGATTGCAAAGTACTTTCAAGTTATCCCCTATAAGATAGAAATAAATATAAATTGTGACGGTTTACCTTTGTTCAAAAGTTCGCGAGCTCAATTTTGGCCAATTTTAATATCAATCGAAACTGATTTCTACACTCAGCCTATCGTTGTTGGCATATATTATGGTAACAAGAAACCTGCTGATGCTAATATTTATCTGAAAGAATTTATCATTGACATGACTGAAATTCTTAGAAACGGCCTTGATGTTGATGATCATAAGTGTTGTGTAAGTGTCAAGGCACTTGTTTGCGATGCACCTGCAAAGTCGTTTCTTACTTATACGAAAGGTCACAATGGATACTTTGGATGTTCTAAATGTATTCAAGAAGGAGATGCATTGGGCCATCGCATTACTTTCCCTGAAATAAATAGCGAATTAAGAACTGATTATTCTTTTCAACATCAACAACAGCCTGAACATCATGTGGGTTACACAGATTTATTAAATTTAAATATAGGTATGATTTCTCAAGTTGTTTTAGACTATATGCATCTTGTATGCTTAGGAGTTACCAAACGTCTTCTTCAATTCTGGGTTAAAGGTCCTAAAAATGTTCGACTTACGAACGAACAACTGCAGGCTGCGTCAGAAAATATAGAGTCAATGAAATGCTTCATAACTAAAGAATTTAGCAGAAAACCGAGAAGTTTTAACGATATCGATAGATGGAAGGCCACTGAGTTTCGTCAGTTTCTTCTTTACACTGGTCCTGTGGTTTTGAAATTAGTTTTACGGAAAGATTTGTATAATCATTTCCTTTCATTCAGCTTAGCAATCCGTATTTTAGCTGATCGTAAATTGTGTTTAGTTATGAATGATTATGCTCAATCTTTATTATGTTGGTTTGTTTCGCATTATGGAGAATTGTATGGTTCGGAACACATTACGCATAATGTACATAATCTCGTGCACCTTGCTTCTGATGTAACCCGATTTGGCTGCTTAGATCAATTCAGTGCGTTTAAATTCGAAAACTGTTTGCAGGCAATAAAGAAACAGGTTAAGAATTCGCAAAAACCTTTACATCAAATTGTTAATCGTATAACAGAAGAAAATGCTGTACCTATTCAAACTCAATACCGCAAATCGTATCCAGTTGTACACTATTCGAAGTCTGCAATAAAGATCAAATTTCTCGAATTCGATGGATTTTTCATCTCAACAGAGGATTATGAGAACTGTTGTCAATTGAATGATGATTCGATTTTTATCGTAACAAAAATTTTTAGCAACAATAATGTTCTTTACATAAAAGGAAATCATTATAGCAACACGAGGTCGTTTTTTTCAGTACCGTGCGATTCTCAAAAATTTGGCATCTCTCTGGTTAACGAAAGATTTATATCTGAACGGATTACGTTATTAGCATCACAAATACAAAGAAAGTGTTTAAAATTGCAAAATCCTGAGGAAACCACTTCAAGTATAGTGATTCCTGTATTGCAATATAATTATTAATTATCTAAAATTCAATCGAATAAAAAAGATTGTTCCTCGTATTTTTTAAATCCTTTCCTGCAATCTCATTTCCTCTTGTTCTATTTGAAATTACTTCATTTTCACTTACGATTGGATAGACATGGCATATGCAGTCGTAACATTCAATAACAATGAAGTTTCCGAAGTACCATCCAATTGGCTTGAAACAAATGACGATGAACCATCATGTTGGTGGCCAACAAATTATAAAAACATTAGTACGCTAATAGCAAAAAAATCTGAACCAGATAAAAAGTCGTGGGATAATTTGCCTGTGACCATCGAAAAATATTGCAGTAAGCATATTTCTTTATTATAGAATAAAGGAACAACTGTGACATTTTTAGTTTCTATTTAAAATAAATATTTTATTTCAGCGTCTCTTGAAAAGGCTCGAAAGGTCGCGGAGGATGCAAATTATATAACTACTGATGATGACCAACTCGGAAAAGGGTACAGAAGAGTCATACCAAATAGACGAATATCGAGCTCCTCATCCGATGATGTCGAAAATAAAAATCAATCTAAAACTTCGAAGTGGATAAAAAAGCCACGAGACCTGCGTAAGTTATTGTAGCTATTTTATAATCTGATTTAACAAATTTTTTAAAGATTGTGATGCTTCGTCATTTATTTTTTTAATACCATTAGGAGAATCTATATAGTATATTTTTTCCTGTTTAAATCTATTTCGTAATTTGTACTTTATACTTACAGTTATTAGATTAAACTTAAAATCCCTATGAATTTCAAATCCTCATATCTCTTGTGCATTCCATCTTGAGCTATTAAGATAAAGCTGTTTAAAAATCCTTGTGCGGAAATCTCAATAATAGATTTACATCATGTCTGTAAACAGGCTTTTTTACTACACATCAACGGATATTGTATATACAACTGACAACAAAACATCAATCGAAAATTAACTTTGAATTTTCAGGTCGAAACATATTATCAGACCTGCCACCGATTCCAAACAGCTTTGGCGAGATATCAAAATCTGCAAATTTTCAAAATTCACACGACGTCGTAGAGGCAAGAGGATCAAAAAAGCTCACAAAGTCACATATCATAAGTAAGAGTCTGAATAGTTGACTTATAATTTTAAGACAATGTTTTATGTTCTGAGAGTTTTTGTCTTTAGTAACGCGCAAGAAAAATCTAGAATACTGTATGCATACAATAAAATTATTACTTTTATTAACACTTCGTACGATTTAGATTTGAGATAAAAGACAGTATTGTACGTTACTAAAGACAAAGGCCCGTATTCATAGTCGGTTCTTATATTTATAAGATCGTCTTAAGACCTCGTTCAACCAATCAAATGGCCGCATAGCATTTCTTGATTGGTTGAACGAGGTCTTAAGATCATCTTAAATATAAGAACGGACTATGAATACGGGCCAAAGACTTAAAATATAAAATACGGTCTTGAAATTATAAATCAGCCGTTCTGATCAGACCCTAATGATATCTTGTGTTGTGCTATAGACGAAGACCAACGTGACATAGACGAGGAAGCAGAAAACGTGGATGACCCATACATGACGATTCCGAGTCCGGTTGCGATGTCAGAAACTCGCAAAAAAGAAAATTTTTCTGAAGTTTCAACGCTTACTAGAAAAGCCTTTGATGGCATGGAAGTGGTGGATCGTAATCAGGAAGGTGAAACTGACTGGACTTATTGGACATTTACAAAGAACATCTGATTACTTTCGATACTAAATATTGTCTGTCATTTATTCTGATGTAGAATATTCAAGAATAATTATTCGGATGCTCGCATCGATTCAAGTACAACTACGGGAGCTTCACCAGAAAGTCGAACACGGAAAACCTATGTTTTCAGGAAATGTTGGCCTCATAGCGTCTCTTCTGCCATTAAAATCGATCGCGGAGATTGAAGTCTTTGAGAAAAAAATCCATGAAAATCCGGAAATAAAACAACAATTTGTAAGTTAATTATTTATCACAAAAAAAAGTCAAATTTTATTCAATTTGTTGCAAATATAGTAATATTTCTATTGCAGAATACATTTGTACAGAAAATTGGAGGTCATACAGCGCGTGAGGACACCCAAAGAATTTGCACAAAGATCTTCACAAATTCCTGTGCAGAGTTATGTTCATGGAAAGGACGGAAGGGAAACTTTTGCATTGAAGATCTATATATTATAAAAATAATGCAAGGTAATATAATATCCGAAATTTTAGTACCAAAAAATACCATTTTTACGTTGTTTGAGAATACAGTTACCTTTTTTTATTGTCCGTTTTTTGGCAGAAACATTGAATAATGTTCTTGCTGCAAACAGACAATTCAATAATGTATATAATAATTATATATAATAGTTAGGAATAAGTGTTCTCAATCATCGTTGTCGATATCGAATCGAAAAAATAACTTTTTTATATATAATTGTCTTCATGATTTCTTGCAATACTATTTGAAAAGATTACATATTTTATAGCAATTATTCGTTCCGTGGTAATATTGTGAAGAATTTTAATTTTTGCCAAAAATGTCAAATTGTTGTTGAATTTCTTCAAATTTTTGTTACAGAAAGTGTATAAATATACCTTCACAAAAGTTATATTTTAAATCTAATTTTTAACATTTTTTACTCGGTATAAGAGCAAAATATAAGAGCTGTATGGTATTTAGACTTGCAAATATGATCGGTTTTTATAAAAAACCCAAAAATTTATGCTAATTTATGCTAATCTTATTATCTAAACGTAAATAAAATAGAATGAAACAAAATGCAAAATAATTGATTACTTTTCACTTTATTCAATTGTTTATCATAAAAACTCTACTGTTAGAAGTTAACCCCATCAACCCTAATAAATCTAAATTTACTTTAATTTATTATCTAGTTTTTGTTTCACATTGTCTTTACATTTTTACATCATTAATTATATTAATTTGTTCACAGATGCTATTTTACATACATATCCGGCAACAAAAGAAATTGAATTCGAAGAGATCGTCGCAGAATGGTTCCGGTTTGCTAAACAACGACGAAATCGAACAATAGAAAAAGAGAAGAAAAGAGCAGAAAGAAGAAAGACAACGGATGAGACAAGAGAGAATGAAGCAAACTCTTAACAAGGTTAAAGATAATATAAAGACACTTGCTACTGTCATATACCGTGAAAAAATGCCTTTGTGTCTTTTGTCAAAAACTCTTTTTCATATTTTTCTTTTTTTTATTCATATGAACGTTTATTATTATATATAGTATATCTAGGTTATTATATAATATAAAGAAATTCACTATACAACGGAATAAAAAAGTCTGCAATTGCCATCTTTAACGAATGATGCGTGACACTATATACAAATAATAATAATATAGAAACATACATATAATGTAGCGTAATAAAGATGAGGTGGGA
Organism: Nylanderia fulva; assembly: GCF_048542155.1. NCBI lineage: Eukaryota > Metazoa > Arthropoda > Insecta > Hymenoptera > Formicidae > Nylanderia > Nylanderia fulva. The sequence continues at coordinate 208,510 of NW_028190873.1, forward strand.
TGTATTAATTATATATATGTAAAACTGTGATAGCGACATTGCAAGAACCCACGTATTATTTTATCACAGCCATCATCACTCGGTATCTAGTCGATTTTAGTATCTATTAGCATCTAGTCGATAGACAATTTGCAGAAAATGTAAAAGACATATATTAAATAGATTGATAAGATATATAAGATATATATGTGTTCCTAATATAAAAGATATATTTCTAATGTTTTAAGTTTGTTACATTTTAATTTGATACACATAATTATTTTGTTTGGTGTAATACAAACATTTTATGAATAAATAAGAATTTTGAATCCATCTATTTTTATTCAACTTTCGTAACAGGCTCATTACCTCAATATAACTGTAACATTACAAATATAGCTACTATTATATTGCATTAATATAACAGCTATCATATTTGTTATATTACAGTTACATTAATTGTTATGTAATGGTTAGATAACACGTTATATAACATGTTATATTGCTGAGTCGGAAAAAGTAACTTACATGTAAATTACATGTAACATTTTGGTAATATAACCTGTTATATTTGGTTACATTGCCATTACATTGCTGCTATATTACTTGGTTCACTGGGTGCGCAGCTGCACAGCATGTCGTCTGCTCATTCCGTTTCTTTTTTGAATTCCTGGCGTCTCATGCACGCTAAAAATAGAAATAATGAAAAAAAATCGGAAATTGTTAAAATCGGAAATGGTATTTTAAGGTAAAAAATAAAATTATATAAATAAAAACATATTAAACATTTGTGTAATTAACAACTACAAAGTATACTATTTTCGTATTTTATGAATAAAAGTTGGTTCTTGGTTGAAGAAAGAGGTTAGGATACCATTTCCTGTTGAAAAATCTGCTCCATGGGATGCCAGACACCGAAAAATAGAAACGAAAAAGATACGCATTTTTTTAAATTTAAATTTATTAAAAATTTTTATTTACTTTATAAATATTCTGCAATAATAATGTGTCAATAATGTACGTATTATAATCGCATTGTTTGAGTACGTAATTCCATATGATGAAATCTGAAATTTATTTGATATTACCCAAGGAGAACAGAAAAGTCAAAATAATGTCAATTTGACGTCATATTGACTACATTTATGTCATTTTTTGGTCAATATTTAGTCATCAATATGACATCAAATTGACATCATTTTGACCTTCCTTGGGTTAATAGTGCAAAAATGCAGACAGTTACAACAAATGCTACAAACATATCTTGGCAATCTAAAAAGAATTATGAGCAAATTAACAAGATGTACTACCTTTATCTTATACTAAAAAGAAAAGAAGAACTTGCTAAACAAAGGTTATTTACAATCATAACGTAGAGTACGTAAATACAAGATTTACATTTACTGCACACTACGCATGAGTGTGTAGCGACTTATAAATAAATTCACCAGATCTTTGAAAAAGTAATGTTTATTCATTGAAAGTATAAAGCGAAAGAACAAAAAGAATTAATATGTAACAAATAAATGAATGAATGTGTTGTTATGGAAATATTGATTTTTCTTAAAAACATTATGTATATTAATGAATTGAAGTTATTACAAATGTATAAAGATGTAAAAAAGTGTAAAAGTGCAGTGAAAAGTGTAAGGTGTAATAAAAGTGTAGAGTGTAAATGAAAGGTGTGGATGATGAATGCTACCGTACTCCCCCCCAAGTGACGATATTCGTTGCGAAATGGACTTTCTTCTTCTTTGGTGGGTAGGTGCGTACAGCTTTTCCAACAGTAGAAGAAGAAGAAGGATTTGAAGTAGCAGAAACAGGAGCTGAAGTAGCAGGAACAGGAGCTGAAGTAGCAGGAACAGGAGTTGAAATAGCAGGAACAGGAGTTGAAATAGCAGGAACAGGAGCTGAAGATCTGGTAGAAAGTTCAGTAGAATCTGAAGTTCTAGGAATGAAGGCTGGCTTGAGACGTTCTGTCGAAATATTGACAACTCTTCCTGAAACATTAACTGCAAATAAATGATCAGAGATACGTTTCTCAATAGGAAAAGGGCCAGAATAAGGAGGTTGTAGTGACTTCCTAACAGTATCTTCTCGAATCCAAACATGAGTACAATCAAAAAGATTCTTGTGAACAAAAGGTGATCTTTTGCAATGATGACTTGTAGGAGATGATCTGATATTCCTCATATGAATCCTGTGTTTTTCAAGAAAGATTTCAGGATCTGCAGGAAAATCTTCTTCAATGAAAAATTCTCCAGGAATACGAAGAGTGGATCCATAAAGAAGTTCTGCAGGTGAAGCTTTTAAATCTTCTTTGAAACACGAACGTAATCCCAAAAGAACTGAAGGTAAAGATTCTACCCAGTTGGTTGTTTCGTGGCACATAATCGCTGCTTTCAAAGTTCTATGCCATCTTTCCAGAATTCCATTTGAAGCAGGATGATAAGCAGAAGTTCTAATCCTTTGACATCCAATTAGGTTTGTTAAAGCTTTGAATAAAGCTGCTTCAAACTGAGGACCTTGATCTGTTGTAATGCTGATAGGAGAACCAAAACGTGCTACCCAATGTGAATAAAATGTTGTAGAAATAGTTTCAGCAGAAATCTCAGAAATAGGAACAGCTTCAGGCCATCTGGAAAAACGATCAATCATAGTAAGACAATAACGGTAATTTTGACAAATAGGAAGTGGTCCAACAATGTCTAAATGCACATGCTGAAAGCGTTGATCAGGAATTGCAATCTTAATTGGAGAATTCTTGGTGTGTCTTGAAATCTTCGCACGTTGACATGGAAGACAAGTTCGAGTCCATTCCTTCACATCTTTCTTCAAAGAAGGCCAAATGAATTTCAGTAGTAATTGTTTACATGTCAATCTGCCGCTGGGGTGAGCGAGTCCATGAACAACATCAAAAATTCTCTTGCGTAAGAGTTTAGGAACATATGGACGAATTAATTCCGAAGAGCAATCACAATAAATAGGTATGGTTGATCCTGAAAGAATAAGTTTCTTCAACAGAAGTGAAGAATTTGAAGAAAGTAAAACTTGAAGTTCTTCATCTTCTTTCTGATAATTAGCAAGTTCTTCTAAAGAAACTATAATAGGCATTGAAATAGATTCAATTCTTGACAGAGCATCAGCAACTGAATTCATTTTTCCAGAAATATAGGTAATATTTGTAGAGAATTGAGCAATAAAGTCCAATTGTCTGATCTGTCTTGGTGACGCTTTATCCAATTTCTGACGGAAAGCAAAAATCAAAGGTTTATGATCAGTTCTGATAAACAGTTGTCTTCCTTCAACAAAATGCCTGAAATGTTTAATAGCCAAATAAATGCTAAGAAGTTCTCTATCATAAGTGCTATAATTTCTTTGAGCTTTGTCTAGTTTCTTTGAGAAAAATGCTATTGGTTTGATATCGTCATCAATAGACTGTTCAAGTGATGCACCAACAGCAAAGTCAGAAGCATCACAAGTTAAAATAAGAGGAGCATGAGGAGCAGGATGAGAAAGGGTAGTAACTTGTAAAAGTTCTTCTTTACATGACTCGAAAGCAAATTCCGCTTCTTTAGTCCAAGAAATAATTCTTCTATCCCTCTTGCGACTGTCCTTTAAATATTCTGTTAACAGAGCTTGATGATTTGCAGCATCCTTGAGACAGCGACGATAATAATTGATAATTCCTAAGAATCTGCGTAATTCATGAAGTGTCTTAGGTTTAGGATAATCAATAATTGATTTCACTTTTTCGGATGTAGGTTTAACTCCTTGGTTAGAAACTAAGTAACCAAGAAAAGAAATTTCGCTTTGACCGAAAAGACATTTAGCGACATTGATTGTCATTCCAGCTTGTTGAAGACGATGAAAAATAATGCGTAGGTGAGCAAAATGTTCTTTCTCATCTTTAGAAGCAATAAGAATGTCATCAAGATAACAAAAGGCAAAACTCAAATCATTAAGTAAAGAGTTCATGAGCCGTTGAAAAGTTTGGGCTGCGTTTCGTAAACCGAAAAGCATTACGACAAATTCAAAAAGCCCAAATGGAGTAGTGACAGCTGTTTTGTGAATATCTTCTTTAGCGACGGGTACTTGATAGTACGCTTTAACTAAGTCGATTTTAGAAAAGATATTCTTACCAAAAAGTGAAGAAGAAAAATCTTGAATATGAGGTAAGGGATAACGATCCGGGATAGTCACTGAATTGAGTGCACGATAATCACCACACAGTCTCCAAGAATTTTGTTCCTTTTTAGGTACCATATGTAGAGGGGCTGCCCAGGAGCTGCTTGAAGGTCTGCAAATTCCTTGCTCCATCATAGACTTGAATTCTTCCTTGGCACATTTAAGTTTCTCAGGAGTAAGTCTTCTGGGAGTCGAAAATTTAGGAGAACCTTCCGTAACGATATGATGTTCAACACCATGTGTTTTTACCGAGGAAATCGGAGAAAAACGGGTGAGTTCTGGAAATTCGGTTAAAAATTTGTGGTACACAGAATCAGGAGATGTGGTAAAAATTGACAAATGTGCAACTTCTTGAATTTTTCCAGTATTCGTAAGACCGGTAACATTATCAATCAATTTCTTGTTTTTAATGTCAATTAGGAGATTAAAATGACAAAGGAAATCGGCGCCTAAAATAGGACGTTGAATATCCGCGACACAAAATTTCCATTTGAATTCTCTCCTTAAACCGAGGTTCAAAATTAAAGTTTTAGAACCGTAAGTATTAATTTGAGTACCATTTGCGGCAAAAAGTTTTAAATTAGTATGCCACGGCTTCAATAAAACCTTTTTAGGTAACAACGATATATCAGCGCCCGTATCGACAAGAAAATTCAAATTTGAATGTCTGTCGAAAATAATGAGGCGATTGTTAGAAACACCGTCGTAAGCAGCCTCAGTCTTAAGCGGCGTTTTTAGTTTTCCTGTGAAGCCAAGAATGTTTTGGACATAGAACAAGGTAAAGTACATCGTTTAGCCTTATCACCAAACTTCTTATGGTAAAAACAAATTGATGTATCTTTAATATCTTTATTTGATTTGTCTTTCTTACGCGATAACGATCTAAATCTTCTATTCTCTCTAGACCGGCTTTTGGAACGATCTCGACGACGAGAAACTTCTAGAGCTTCGATTCTTCGTAGCAAATCCGCGAAATCCGAAGATTTATTACTTGTATTATTGGAAACTTCCGCGACTTGCAAACCGCCGTCCCGATCAGCAATTTTATCGGCTAATTCCGCAAGTTTAACAAGAGGAACATCCTCTACTACGGCTAAAGTCGTTTGAATTCTATGTGGTAAGCGTTGAAGCCAAATCATTTGCAAAACACTATCTGCTAAAGATCCTCCAGACAAATGACGAATTTCTCGAAGTAATTCCGAAGGCTTTTTATCATTAAGTTCAATTCCAGCTAATATTTGTCTCAAACGTTTTTCCTCTGAATCCGTAAAGCGATTTATTAATATTTTCTTTAAATAATTATATTTATCTGTTTTAGGTGGATTTTCAATGACTTCAGATATGTTTACTAAGGCTTGTTCATCAAGATGACGAATGACAGAACTATATTTAATATCATCTGATCGAATTCGATAAACCGTAAACTCACTTTCAATAGAAGCAAACCAGAGTTTAGGTTGTTTATGCCAGAAAGTCGGTAGTTTTAATAAACGAAACTCATTTGAGTGAATTTGTAACATAGGATCACTCACCTGATGTCCAGTTTGAGAAGGTAAAATATTAATATTTTCTGATCCAACCTGATTTGATCCGCTCGCCAAATCCATATCAATCTGTGTATCCGAACAGGGTCTAACTGGTGATCTATCGATTGGCATTTTCCTCTTGTTCCAGGAATCCGATAAAATGATTTGAGAATTTCCGTGAAGGACTAATCCGCCTCTGATGTTTCAAAGATCCGAAGAATGAATCTCTTAAAATCAGAATATCCAGCAATTCTTCCAAGCGATGATAATATTTCGCAGACTTCAAATACGACGATCACTTGGCACTTATTCCGCATCAGCCTTTAAAATGCGTCGGCTTTAATATCACGTCGGCTTTAATATCACGTCGGGGTCACCAAAAATGTAGCGACTTATAAATAAATTCACCAGATCTTTGAAAAAGTAATGTTTATTCATTGAAAGTATAAAGCGAAAGAACAAAAAGAATTAATATGTAACAAATAAATGAATGAATGTGTTGTTATGGAAATATTGATTTTTCTTAAAAACATTATGTATATTAATGAATTGAAGTTATTACAAATGTATAAAGATGTAAAAAAGTGTAAAAGTGCAGTGAAAAGTGTAAGGTGTAATAAAAGTGTAGAGTGTAAATGAAAGGTGTGGATGATGAATGCTACAAGTGTCCATTCCGTTTTTATAATTCCCTTTTTGTCGTTTCCGATTTTTTGCTGTGCATGGGACTGCATCCTTAAGCGGGGAGCACACATATTTGCATAAGCGCATAAGCATAAGCATAAAGCGGGGAGTACACACTTTTGTATAGGCGCATAAGTGTAAGCATAAGAATCTTGATTGGTCTATAAACTTATGCATAAGAAATTCAACCAATCGAATTTCTTATGCATATGCTTATGCTTATGTAAAAGTGTGTGCTCCCCGCTTTATTATGAGAATATAAAAGCAAAAATCGTAATTTTAACCTCGAAATAATAAGAGAACAAAGAAATATGTTCTAATAAATTTTGATCACGTGACTGATTTGCTGCTGCAGCATGCTGCGTATGAAAAGGCACCTTTAGAGCTTACTACACCTATTGTAGATCCGGCCTAAACATAAGATCGGACTATGCATACGGGCCTAAAAGTTATACATATATACAAAGTAATAAATAAAATTAAAATATAAACATAATATATATATATAATTATAAAAATTTTGTTTAATTAAAATAAAAAACTTGTACAATAAATAAAAATATATATAATGTTTAAAAATATTATATCTTAAATTTTTTACTTTAGCTGAAAAAACTATTAAAATTATTATGTTTACACGTTGATAGTAGATTTGAAAATATTCACGTAACAAAAAAAAATAAAACAAAACAATTTTTTTTATTTAAAAAAAACAAAATAATTTGAAAATAAAATTAAAAATATAATTTAATACACTATAAAAACAATATTTTTAAAAATTATAAATTTTGAAAATAATAAATTAAAAAAAAGTTTAAAGAATTTATTTATATAAATTTTATGAAAACAAAATCTTTAAACTATATAAAATATATTATGAATAACATATTTAAATAGCATAATTATACTGTAGCATAAGTTTATTTATTTATATTTTAATATATAAATATGACGACACGTGATAAATTATTATATAGGCTGCGTTCCAAAATTCATTGCTAGAGCACTAGCGGTAAATATTAGAACGCACCCACAGTTTGAGGTTTTTTTTCTGGCACTAGAATTTTGTATCCCTAGTTTTCTTTCACGTTCGATTCATGTCACTTCTGTCGATTTTTAATAATTTTGAGTTCTTTTAATAAATAGGAATAAGTGAAAGAAAGTTTTTGTTTTTTTTCGTTATTACATATGTAATATATATATATTAATTATTGAACATTATGTCCGAGAAGACAAATTTTCGTAAAAAAAAATGGAAAGGGATGCAAACTGTTAAACTAAACAATAATGAATCATGTAAGTATTGAAATTCTGCTTATTCTTTGTATGTTATTATTTTAACATATATACTAATACAAAATAAATAAAGCAAATAAAATTAATTTGATTATTTAATATGAAAAAAAACTTATTATTAATATATAAAAACACATTTAGAGATAGAAATAAAATATTTCAAATTTTTGAATAAATTAATCTTGCAAATATATTTATGTTATATAATATTATTTAGATCAAAACAAAGCAGACCATAGTCCTGAGAAACTCGATATTGGGAGGAATCTAGATATTCCTTACTATGGATGGAGGTTGTTTTTTCCTGACAAAGGTAAGTATGTGATCAATATAGTAAAGAAAACATTTATTACCTTAACTATATATACCTTGTTCTCTTATATATTAATAAATTATTTTATACAGAATATAAATCTAATACTGCTATTACGAAACAAATTGAAGCTATAGAGGCATTTATAGAAAGACATAAAGCATTGTCTTCGTTGTTCACTATGGCAAATTTGGAAGCTGGAATAAATTTTGACATTGACATTTGTGAACTATACAAAGATAGTGAATTTATGGAACAGTGGCCAAATTTTAAACATGATATTCATGAAAATCCAACAAACACGTTAAATTCTATGAAACTTGGTATTCATCAGGTATTTTAATTTTTTATTTTATTAAATAAATATTAATATTTTTATTTTACTTTTAATAATTTAAATAATTAATAAATAAGTTATATATTGCAAGAAATATATAAAATTTAATTCTATATTTTTATTAATATATATACATACATACATATATATATATATATTAATTTTTTTGTTTTCAAAGCTTCGAGTTTTGTTATAAACAAAATTCTTGATTACTTGTAATTTCTTATCAATTTCTTGTGAATTTTAGAAAATTTTAGAAACAGTGCCAGAAGAAAATTTACAATATGTTCTGAATTCTATTAGCAGTTTACCGACAGTCAAATTAAGTATATTAAATTATGAACCAATTATATGTTTGCGAGACCTTAAGTTAAATTATTATGGTATGTATATAAGCTTTTATATCTTTTATTAGAAACTATATCTAATAATTATATATATTTATTAAGCTTCTATTTTCACAGCATAAAAATTGTTATTTTAAAAATCTTTTGTTATTTTGGAAATCTTTTTAGAGCGATTGATATCTACTAGAGGCTGTGTAATAAGAGTCAGCAGAATAAAACATCTCATACAATGGATGGTATTCGCCTGTTCCACATGTCATTTAGAAAAATTAGTCAAACAGTCTCAGGAAATTTACACATTGCCAAAAAAATGTGATTTTTGTGGCGTATCAAAGTTTTATCCGATCTTGGATTCACCTTTTGTGAAAAGCATTTTATTCCAGATAATCAGGATACAAGAACCATTGAATGATGAGCAGGTAGTATTTTGCTATTTACAATAAAATTAAATGATATAATTAATTTTTTTAAATTATTTTTATTATTTTTTGAGATTTTAACTATAAGTACAAGCAAATATATTTCAGTTTTATTTTTATAACAATTATATATTATAAATTTTAAATAGTTTTAAAAATCAATAATACAGATAATTGTATTTTAAATGCATGGTAATAACATTGTATATGACAATGTCTTAATATACTTTGAAGTATGTATATAAAATTTGATTATAAAAATGTGTTAATGTTTTGCAGGAAACTAAAGGTAAAGTGCCAAAAATACTCGATGTGGAACTTTTAGATAATTTAGTTAATCTTTGTATGCCTGGTGATGATATCACACTTACAGGCATTGTTAAGGTAATTTTCACGAGTTATAATTTTAGAATATATACAGGATGGTTTAAAAGTCCGGCAACGGTAAATTATCTTCGAAAATAGTAATCCTATGAAAAAATGTTAGGGTCAAATTTAGAGATCATTTTAAGATTAATTTTATTTTTTTAAATGGAACCCTCTATTTTTCATTGCACATTCTTGTAGCTTATCTCGAGAGCTTCCCAAAACATTATAATAAAACATTTTTCTATTAAGTACTTTTTGAGTTATAAAATTTGAAGTTAACCATTTTTTTTACATAAAATGCTTTTAAAAAAGTATGTTGCAAATTGCATACATCTTTTTTAAAGCAACTATGTTTTCTTTACACTAATTGATTGGTTTTATTATTCTGTGCATAAAAATATTAAGGTATAATTACCAAAAACTGAATATTTTACAAAATTACATTTTATGTCAAAAACTTTAAACTTTTATGATACAAAAAGTATTTAATGAAAAAATGTTTTAATAGTGTTTTGGAAAGCTCTCGAGATAAGCTAGAGAAGAATATGCAATAAAAAATGGATTTCATTTAAAAAAATTAAGTTGACTTTGAAATGACCTCTAAATTTAACCCTTGGGTCAAAGTCAAGATCACCATTAAGTACCTTATTTTTTCAAGAGTCCTACAACTTTTATATTTAACATTTTTTCATAAGAACCATTATTTTTGGAGATAATTGACCGTTGCCGAACTTTTAAACCACCCAGTATATTACATCCATAAAATTTTTTTCTATGAAACAAATTCTGAAATAATGCTTCTATCTCATTATTATTAATAGAATTTAAAGACTCATTAGTATATGAAAAAAATATATTTGCTCAAATTTTTAACTATATTTGTTTATACATATAATGCTAAAGAAAAATAAACATTCTGCAAAATTTTAGGTACAAGGAGTCGACGATGCAACTAAAATACAAGCTGGAACTCCATTTTCATTATATATGAAAGCAATAACAATTATCAATAACAAACGTAAATGTCAAAATAAGAGTTCTATGAGTAATGAAATTTCTTTAAAAGATTATTTAACTATACAGGTATTTTTTCTTTCTTGTCAAGTATAAAATGGAATCAAGATTTCTGGGTCCTCGCCGCGATCATGTTGGATTGTGACGTCAGAAGAGAGAAAATAGGCTAAAAATTCTTAGATGTAATTTCGAAATAAAAAGATATTTCGGTGAAACAACACTTTGGATGGCTTTAGCACATTTTTAAAAATCTCGAAAACTATCTCTGATGTCACAATTCCAACATGATCGGCGAGGAGCTAGAAGCTTTAAACAAATTTAAAATTGAAATAAAATTTATTACAAAATTTTTTTGATGGTGTAATTTTAGTGTTTTTTGTGTTTCTTTTGTTATATGTAGAATCTATATAAAGAACCAAATCTTTTTGCATTATTGGTACATTCGTTATGCCCCAGTATATATGGTCATGAAATAGTCAAAGCTGGATTAATATTGAGTTTATTTGGAGGAAACGTAAAACGCGCCCAATTACGAGATGATATACATATTTTGTTAATCGGAGATCCTGGTCTTGGCAAATCGCAGATGTTGCAAGCATGTGCTCGAATATCTACGAAAGGTATATGAGATACGTATCTTTAATAGTAATAATAATAATAATAAAATAATAATAATTACACAATATATATCTATATGTATATCGGCTATAGAGCCTATCGCGATGTTTTCTACGTCAACGAAAATTAATTTTTCGTTGATTAGGAATAGTATCCTTGGTTTGGATCTCTAATTCTTGTGTTTTCCTTTAACACCCCCTGTAAAGCTATAAGCGAAAAAAATATCGGTCCGAAAGTCGGCTGACTCGGGAATCGAACCCAAGACCTTTCGCTTGCCAGGCGACTGCTCGCTCTTCCAACTGAGCTTGGCTGTAAATACGGCGTTATTCAGTTACAAAGGCTGAGAGAAGTATCGTTTCGTAAGTGTCTGAATAGCTCAATTGGAAGAGCAGTCGGTCGGCAAGCGAAAGGTCTCGGATTCGATTCCCGAGTCAGCCGACTTTTGGATCAATATTTTTCTCGCCTATAGCTTTACAGGGAGGTGTTAAAGGGGTAACACAAGAATTAGAGATCTAAACTAAGGATACTATTCCTAATCAACGAAAAATTAATTTTCGTTGACGCAGAAGACATCACAGTAAGCTCTACAGCCGATATACATATAAATATATATTGTGTATTTAAAATAAGTTATAAATTAAAAGGCCAACTTAACGAGCTGATTAATTAGGTGTTAACAATTTATTCTAAGTCATGAAAATAATACAAATGATAATTAGTAAACGTTTCGACTATACGACAGTCTTTATCAATACAAGTATCGCTTTGCTAACATATCCATAAATCAAATAATTTGGAAAGACCGAACTTATATCATACATGTAAAATATATAGATTTATAATATGAAAAACGCAGTATAACACATTATAATTGTTGGCTTGAATTACGGCTGATCGTTCAAATTAGTCGTTAAAGAGCTTTTAGTTTGCATGCCGGAGGATCAGGTCTCATATTTAGTTGAAAAATTTAATGATTATCACGATAAACTAAAATTTACAATAGAACGAGAGGACAACCGTTGCATAAGTTTTTTGGACATTTCACTCAAAATTATAAATAACATAATTCACATTGATTGGTTTCAGAAAAAAACATTTTCGGGTAGAACACTTTCATATTATTCAAATCATTTTATGTGTCATAAAAAAAGTGTCATATATAATCTAGTAGACCAATCAATACTATTATCACATCCTATTTTTCATAGTAAAAATTTACATTAATCATAGAGATTTTATTAAGTAATGGTTATCCTCTCGATCTCATTTTCTCAGAAATTAATAGAAGACTGAAGTTCCTCATAGTTAATAGATTAAACACCGAAATGGCTCATAATACGAATAATAATGACATAAATAATGACAACAATAAAAAATTTATAGCGATATCATACATTGAAAAAATCTCGGAGTTAGTAGCATCAGAGTTAAAGAAATCTAACATAATAGTAGGATACAGAAGTTTGAAAAAATTAAATAGAGTCATAAAAACACAAAAAGACAGAGATAATCGTCAGAATAATTCGGGTGTCATATGTAAAATATCGCGCAATAATTGTGATGCAACATATGTAGGGCAAACTAAAAGACAATTAGGCACAAGAGTAAATGAACATAAAAATAATATCAGATTGGATCCTGCAAGACACTCGGTGGTTTCTGATCATATTTTAAAGTTTACACATACTTTTAATTGGAATAATACAAAAATCTTGGATCACGAAAGGAATTATTATAAAAGGTTGATATTGGAAATGATATGCATTAAAGAAGAAAAAACAGTATCAACTTAAAAAAGGAAAATTGTCTATGTCATCTTAGCATGACGGTATATATACAGCGTCCTGACATTGTAATTTACATATATTGAGTTTGCTTCTTACAAAGTATACATTGTTTATAATGTTTTTCAACAAGAAATATTTTAAAGAATTTTTATCGTCTCGACATAGATGTAAGTGATCACTATCTATTTAAAAATCAAATATCCAATATTCAGGCTAACACATTAATTATTTCAGTTTATTACATATCATTATTACATTATGGATTACAAAATTAGACATTTATTTAAAAAGAACTACAGAAATCTGATGTTCGGGGTTAGGCTCTTTAACGACTAATTCGAACGATCAGCCGTTATTCAAGCCAACAATTATAATGTGTTATACTGCGTTTTTCATATTATAAGTCTATATATTTTACATGTATGATATAAGTTCGGTCTTTCCAAATTATTTGATTTATGGATATGTTAGCAAAGCGATATTTGTATTGATAAAGACTGTCGTACAGTCGAAACGTTTACTAATTATCATTTGTATTATTTTTATGACTTAGAATAAATTGTTAACACCTAATTAATCAGCTCGTTAAGTTGGTATTTAATTTATAACTTATTTTAATTTTACACGAGCCGAATTTTATTTCTCATTATATATATTGTGTATTTATTTGGAGAGTTGAATTATATATTCCTAATATTAATAATAATATAATTATGTAATAATTATATTATTTAATAAGAACGTAGATACTCATTATTATATATATTATTAGATAATTATATTATTATATATATTATATATATTAAAATACATGTTATATATATAAAGTATATAATTAAATATATATTAAAATATATATATATATATATATATATATATATATATATATATATTCAATTTCAATTCTTTATTCGTCCCCTAAGGGATTGAAGGCGCTTTTGAAGGAGCGTTCCTCAACCTTACAAAACTCTTACAATCTTACTTATATCTTATATCTACTCTTATCTCTACTCTTACATCTAATTTACAAATAACTTAATTCTACCTTAACCTACTTATCTACTACTTTAGAGAGAGAAAGAGCCGTCCCTACCTATCGCTTCGCTTCGGCTTCCGATTCCCCATACATTCTCCACCACCTCATTCATACCTCACTCATTCTCCTCCTCATACTTCCTTCCTCCTTTTCCCCTCCCCCCCCCTTTCTTCCGTTCTCCCCTCTTCCCTCCTTTTCTCTATTTCTCTCATCCATCCTTCCCCTTCTCCTCCTTCCTGCAATATTCCCTTCATTCTTTCCCACCAGTTTCCCTTCTCCCCTTCTCCCCCACATTCTCCTATCACATGCTCCCATGTTTCATCTTCTATCCCGCATAACCTACATCTTCTTTTCCCCTCTTCTTCCCAGTATCTCGCCCCTCTCATCTCATTGTTCATTCTGAACCTTACTATCCTTCTCCATCTACTTTCCCCCCATCCCTTTCTCAGGTATTCCGGTAAACCCTCCTCCTTCCATTCCCCATAACATCTATTATATCTCGACTCTCTTATCCTCTCCCATCTTTCCTCCTTTTGCCTTTCCCTGTCTTTCTGTTCCAACCCCTCATATACTTCCTCTCCCCTTCCCCTTTTTTCCTCCATCTCTTTCCCCTCTCTTCCTCTTTCTTCCCAGAATTTCTCCCTCTCGTCCTCCCACATCGTTCTTTCCTTTCCTCCTCTTATCCTCTCTGTCATATCCTCACAACATTTCCTCGCTAAACTTCCTCCCCTTCCTTCCTCCAACTTCCTCTCATACCCTACCGCCCTCCTTCCTGCCCTTATCCTAAATTTGTCTTTTCCTATCTCCTCTCTTACCATATACCCCGGCGTGCACCAGTCTACTCCTAACGTCCACCTAATCCATCGCTCCTGCATTGCCTCCACCTCTCTTCTCTCCTTCCATCCCCATATTTCCGCCCCATATTCCAACACCGTCCCCACCAACCTTTCCATTAGCCATACTCTTTTCATCCAGTCTCCTGCAAACCTTCTCTTTCCCATTCCCCACACCTGTCTTATCACCGCTCCTGCTTTCCTAACTCTGTTCTTTACCTGCGCCTCCTGCCCCCCGTTCCTCTGTAGCTTATACCCTAAATATGTGAATTCTTTCACTTCCTCTAACCTTTTTCCTTTCCATCTCCACTCCACTCTCTTCATTCTTCCTCCTCCCTTTTTAAACCTCATTACCTTTGTCTTATCCACATTCACCTCTATATATATATATATACATATATATATATATATATATATATATATATATATAATATAAAATATATATTATATTATTAAAATAATAATAAATTATATATATTATATAATTTATATATATATTTATATATATTAAAATAATAATAAATTATATTATTATATAATTATATTATTATTATTAATTAATTAATGGGAGTCCTCGATGACAAAGTCAAAAGATTATTCCATACAGTCAATAATTGATAGGAAAATATTGTTTATTCGTAAATCGTTTCAACCCAATTCAGGTCATCTTCATTGTTAGTTACAAAATTCTAGAATAAAAATTTGTAAGATATAAATGTTTTATGAAATATAAACTTTTGAAGGTGTATATATTTGTGGAAATGCAAGTACATCCTCTGGATTAACGGTGACTCTTACAAAAGAAGCTGGATCTAATGATTTTGCTTTAGAACCTGGTGCTCTGGTTTTGGCGGATCAAGGTTGCTGTTGCATCGATGAGTTTGATAAAATGTGTTCTCAGCATCAGGTAAAATAATATAATTTATAAAAAAAAATTTATTTAAGTACTTAATATTAATTTTTATATGCACTGATCAAAAAATTATCGCAACACGCAATTATTGTAATATCAAAATTTCGTATAAATTAAAATAAGCGTATCTCCGCAAAAAATTATCGTATTTGAACAATTTTTTTGTTTTAAAGGGTGAAGTCTCTACTTTAAGAAACTTTTGTTCGATTTTGATTTCATCCTCTCTCCATAGTAGAATCAATATGTGCACTCTCTGTCAGCACCTTTGATCTTTTCGTTCCCAATTATCCGCCATGTTTTTGAGTGACTTAGTAGTGCATCAACGATTAAAGTGCCCCAGTTTTTATTGTATTTAGTTTAAGTTATATTCACTCTTAGTGGAAAGTAAAATATACAAAAAAAGTTTATTCAAATATGCAATATTAAATAATTAATGTAATTGCTGTTATATCGATGTTTCGATGAACTATTTTGAATAACTGTAGGATGGCTATGGGCGCTTGTAACATATTGTTGTATTACCGTCCCTAAGCATCACACTGATCTTGCATCTGATTGGTTCCACCCAAAAACATTATGAATCGACGCAAACCAGAAAAAGAAGTGAAGTGCACATACTGGTTCTACTGTGCTTTTCCCCTCTCGTCACCCTTTTAAAAAGTTTTTTTTTTTTTTTTTTTTTCCAAGAAATTGCCAAATTTGACAAACTACGGGGTAAAATAAATTTTTTTCGCAAATCTTATCCAAATTTTCGTAAAATATGGACTTTATCCTACAAATAAAAAAAAAAGTAAAGTTTATATGATTTTTTTTCACGAAGTTACGGCATATCAAAATTACCCATACATTTTTTCCATTTACTACCAGCATTAGCGATACCCGACGCGCATCAACGATGATTGCACGACAAATTGCTAATGAAGATCTCCCTCAACAAACGTGATGCTCTTAATGAAACAGATATTGATTCGTTTCGCCGCATGTAGCTAGTGATGAGTCGACAGTGAAGCGGGGAGCACATACTCTTGCATAAGTGCATAAGCATATGCATAAGAAATTCGATTGGTTGAATTTCTTATGCATACGTTCATGGACTAATCAAGATTCTTATGTTTACGCTTATACGCCTATGCAAAAGTGTATGCTCCCCGCTTCAAGATTCTCATGTTTACGCTTATGCGTCTATGCAAAAGTGTGTGCTCCCCGCTTGAGTGAGCGTGACAGCTGTGTAGGCTGTATAGTTCGCTCTCTGACTATGTTCCCACCGAGAGTTCGAATCGGGTCAGAGTCGGGTTGTAGTGAGCACTCTTACGGTGGAAATACCAATAACCCTATCTTATAACATTATAGGGTAGGATAATTGGTGTTTCCACCGTAAGAGTGCTCACTATAACCCGACTCTGACCAGAACTCTGACTCAATTCGAACTCTTGGTGGAAACATAGACTACGTTTATACGACCCGATTTAAGCCGGACTTATAACATCGATGTGATAACTACTGACGTTAGATACCGTATAAATGCTCTTTTATGACAAAGTTATTACATTGACCCCAATTACACGGCACCTTTAATCGGGTTTAATAACGTACTCATTGATGTAGTAACTCAAAGTCATTTGGTGAAGAGGCTCAGGGTTACTACATCGTAAAAAGGACGTGTAAACGGTCGCAGTGTAACAATGGCAATAATGTCAATTATAAAAATGAAACATCTTAACTGTCCATTGTTTGCAGAGTTGGTTATACTGTATTGCATATCATAATACAGAAAAGATACGCTATTTCAGCTTGATGGGAATAAGATAAGCCTGATGTGTAAACGCAACTGACCTTAAATAGGAGTTATAATATCATACTAAATCGATATTAGAAGCCGTGTAAACGTAGTCATAGTCATTGGACGGTATTCATAGTCCGATCTTATATTTAAGGTCGTCTTAAGTCTGGTCGGAGGTTGACTTAAGATCGCGTTTAACCAATCAAATGGCTACGTGCCATTTTAAGCTCGGATTTAAGACGATTTTAAATATAAGATCGGACTATGAATACCGGCCGTCACACAGCTTGCTTCCTCGATAGTAGTGCACCATGATTTTACGGCGGCATATTTTCGAAACTTTCGTTTCACGAAGCGCATCAATTTAGGCCGGTATTCATAATCCGATCTTATATTTAAGATCATCTTAAGTCCGAGCTTAAGACGCCACGTAGCCATTTGATTGGTTGAACGGGATCTTAAATCAACTTCTAAATTTATTATATAATTTATATATATATATATATATATATATATAATATTCAAACCAAGGATATATATATATATATATATATATATATAAATTTATATAATATTATATATATTTTATATATATATTGTTCCAGGCATTATTAGAATCAATGGAGCAACAAAGTGTTACTGTGGCAAAATCAGGTATAATAGCTTCCTTTCCTGCACGAACATCAATTCTAGCAGCAGCCAATCCTATCAGGGGACAATATGATAAAAGCAAAACAATGACCGAAAACTTAAATATTAATCAGCCTATTCTCTCGCGATTTGATTTAATTTTTTTATTATTAGATGAACCAGACAAGGTAGGATAAACAAATAAATATCCCCAATTTGAACAAATATTGAACATTGACATTCTCTTTATTTTATGACAGCACTTTGATAGTCTGTTATGCAAACATATTATGATGGTTCATACGAATTCACATACAAATTTCAATCAAGAATCTATAGAGTCATCTACTAACGATTGTTCCCTTAAGTAAGTATAATATAGGATCCCTTTTGTTGTTTGTTAAAAATGACAGTGATTGAGTATTATACTTATTTTTTTCTCATACAATATTCCAGATAATACATCATTTTGACATCGAATGACGTCATTTTTATGTCGAATAACGTCATTAGACATCAAAATGACGTCAATGTATTACTTGGAATATGTGCTGAATTAAAGAAAGAACATCAAAACAATAATATTTTATACTACAGGGTGAGCCATTTTAATCAACACATGTAAATATCTCGTATAGTAAGCAAGATGGAAAAAATGTTTTGGACAAAAGTTTTTTGACTATGAGGGGAACATAAAATGGTGTTATTGATTTGACCTTGTATAATCATTTAAAGGTCACGTGAAGGTCACCTTCAATTTCTTAAACCTGCTATTTTTCATTACATATTCTTATAGCTTATCTAAAGAGCTTTCCAAAATCCTATAATAAATGTTGTTTGATAAAGTACTTTTCAAATTATAAAAGTTTAAAGTTTACAATTTTTTGCATAAAATGTAAAATATCTTGTAAAATGTTCAGTTCAAATCAATGATACCATCTTATGTCCCTCTCATAGTCAAAAAACTTTTGTTTGAGACATATTTTTTCATCTTGCTTACTATACGAGATATTTACGTGCGTTGATTAAAATGACTCACCTTGTATATTCGATTTAATACTACTTTATTTACGAAAAACATGTAAATCTGACTATAATAAAAATTTCAGGAAAAAGTTAATGGTGCCATTATCTACTGAAGTTATACCACAAGCTATTCTTCGAACTTATATTTCCTATGCACGGCAATATGTGAAACCAAAACTGTCAGCTGAAGCTGCAACAATATTACAGAACTATTATTTAAAACTTCGATCAAAAAATAAACAATCTGGAAGCTTACCAATATTTAACAGACAATTAGAAGCTATGATTCGATTAACTGAGGTTTAACATCTTTTATATATTATTTATTTATATATATATATATATATATATATATATATATATATATATATATATTATATACAGGGTATCCCATAATTCACGAACCACCTTTCGTGAGCAGGTAGAACACGTTAAACTGAATAGCCAAGTCTTATACCATTTTGCTAAATTCGCAATAATTATTGAATTATTAACTAAAAAATATCTAAGCGAATAAGCGGGTGGAAAGCGGTAGGCTGGACTCGATGGACATGTCGGATGGCTTATTTGTTATATGTCGCTTAGTATCAAAAGTATCATCTTATTTTTCGGCGCCGCTACATTGCTCGCCGCTCGCTGCATGACATCGTCTCTCGATCAGATAATGCTTTCCACCCGCTTATTTGCTTATATATTTTAGTAATTAACTCAATAATTATTGCGAATTTAGCAAAATGCTATAAGACTTTTCTATTTAGTTTAACGTGCTCTACCTGCCCACGAAAGGTGGTTGGCGAATTATGAGACACCCTATATAAGGTTATGTGCAAAATAATAACACGGTTGAAACAATTAGGGGAATTTGTATATTTGCTTCACCACCGAAAAGTGATTATTAAAGGATTTCCTGATATTCGTCAGTTTGTTCGAAGACCACAAAAGTCAGAATTTAATCCTAGATATACAGTCAAGACAGTTAAACATAATGAAGGAAATATACAAATTCTCCTCATTTTTTCAACCAGTGTTATTATTTTGTATATAATTAAATATTATTAAAATTATATATACAGGGTGAGCCATTTTAATCAACGCACGTAAATATCTCGTATAGTAAGCAAGATGGAGAAAAATGTTTTGAACAAAAGTTTTTTGACTAGGGGGGACATAAAATGGTGTTATTGATTTGACCTTGTATAATCATTTAAAGGTCACGTGAAGGTCACCTTCAATTTGTTCTTAAATGGAACCTGCTATTTTTCATTACATATTCTTATAAAGCGTTTTTTCATGAAGTACTTTTCAAGTTATAAAGATTTAAAGTTTACAATTTTTTGGCATAAAATGTAAAATATCTTATAAAATATTTAGTTTTTGATAATCATACCTTAATACTTTTGTGCATGGAATAATGAAACCAATCAATTGGTGTAAAGAAAACACATAGTTGGTTTAAAAAGGATGTACATAATTTGCAACATATTTTTTTGTAAGCAACTGTGTTTTCTTTACACCAATTAATTGATCTCATTATTCCGTGCAAAAATGTATTGAGGTGTGATTATCGAAAACTGATTATTTTACAAGATATTTTACATTTTATGCCAAAAAATTGTAAACTTCAAACCTTTATAACTTGAAAAGAACTTCATGAAAAAACACTTTATTATAGGATTTTTGAAAGCTATTGAGATAAGCTATAAGAATGTAATGAAAAATAGCAGGTTTAAGAAATTGAAGGTGACCTTTACGTGACCTTTAAATAATTATACAATGTCAAATCAATGACACCATTTTATGTCCCCCCTCATAGTCAAAAAACTTTATTCAAAATATTTTTTCCATTTTGCTTACTATGCGAGATATTTACGTGCGTTGATTAAAATGGTTTACTCTGTATATAAAATATATATATATATATATTATGTGTATATATATATATAAATTATATATTTTATTATATATTATATATAGGCTAGAGCAAAACTAGAATTACGTACTGAAGCAACTGAATCAGATGCATTGGACGTAATAGATATATTACAATATGCAATAACAAACGCATTAGTAGAAGATTATGCAACATCAAACTTAAATTCTAATGATAAATTGACAAATAAAAAAGTAAGTTGTCTGTATGTGATTTACTTACATTTATATAAAATTATTCATACACATAAAATTGTATAATAGTTTACTACACTGTTTACAATTATTTTTTATACAGATTAAAATGTTTATAAAGATGCTTGAAGAAAAAGTAAATATGGATAAAAACCAAACGTTTTCAACAAAAGAATTAAAAGAATTTGCTGTATCCAAGGGGATTTTAATAAATGATTTTGCCGTTTTAATTTCAAAACTTAACGAAGAAGGTATTTTATTAAAAATTAGGAACGATACATATAAATTTATTTATTATACTATGTAATGTATATAATATATCTGTATGTGTAAAAATATATATAATATATAATACATCATTATTAATATATCATATATTTTGGTACTAATGATTTCCCAAAAAAATAATATATGTTTTAGTTTTTATATTCATATTTTTATTACATAAAATAAATTTCCCAAATGTTAGACATAAAAATGTGAAAATGTTTTTTGATTATTGAATTTTTTATTTTAAATAAAAACAACTGTGTGTGTGTGTAGTTATATAAAAGTTCAAAATAGTTTATTTAATATAATAAATTAACTTTAGAAAAGTTTATATATAAACGTATATATAATTATAATAATGAAACATAAATATTTTATTATTCTACACAGAAAATTATTAAGATTATCGAAAAATAAGTATATCACAAGATATTTCATATTTGTTGTCAAAATGTGTCAGGATAAAGCTTTTGCAAAACATAATTTCACTTTAAAATTTAAAATGGGACATCCTATATACGATATAACATATCAAGAATTTTCATAGACAAATCAAGGCAGTTGCTAGGAAACTCGTTATTTTGATAAATTGACATAAGGTAATTATGGTGTTACAAAAAATTCTCAGTATCCCTATCTAAAATAATTATTTTTAAATTGATACATAATTGCTAAATTTTAAGTATTTTATATATATACATATTTAACACGAAAAAAATATTAAAAATACAACTAAAAAAGGAAAAACACAAGTTTAATTTTAGAAGAAAATTTTCTAATATTAAGTGTCAATTTAAAAACAAAAATGCCTTGTGATGGAAAAAATCCAAATTGCGACAGAAGACGCAAATTATTAATACAACTGAAATGTTTAATCAGTTCTATG
Source organism: Nylanderia fulva (assembly GCF_048542155.1). Lineage (NCBI taxonomy): Eukaryota > Metazoa > Arthropoda > Insecta > Hymenoptera > Formicidae > Nylanderia > Nylanderia fulva. Next base: position 230,882 of record NW_028190873.1, read on the forward strand.
GATAGGAAGTAAAATTTTATTTACCTTGGATTTTGAGTACGTATGGAATGAATATATTTATCAGAATTGTTTATGGATAGGAAACCATGTGAATGGGACGAGCAGCTTTGTCCACCTATGATATATCGCCCTACAAAATTGCCACCTTGCATTCTGCCCTCTTATGTGAGTCTCCAATATTTTTTATCTATTAAAAGATCAGTTTTAATCCTTTAAAGCTTTTTATTATCAACATTAATAATTTAATGAAAATACTTATTTAGTTAGCTCTTTTAATTTTTAAAGCCATAATCTCCACTTGATTCCTCTCGACCAGTAGAGCCAAACGCGATGAACACGAGGAACAGGGGGAATTTTTGAGATCCCAACCACAGGATTCAAATTCCTTTTCAAATGTTCTTTCTTTCATAATTGTCGCAATAACATCGCGTTTGGCTCTACTGGTCGAGAGGAATCAAGTGAAGATTATGGCTTTAATTAATAATTTAAATAATTATTTTAATAAACTTTATATTCTTTGAAAAAAATATTTATATATGTATATATAGAATGTTTTTCTATTTTAATTAATATATATATATACGTATATATATATATATATATATATATATATATATATATATATATCTAATATTTCTAAAAATGTGGATTTAACGAGAAAATATTTTATATAAAACCACAATCTCCACTTGATTCCTCTCGACCAATAGAGCCAAACGCGATGTTATTGCGACAATTATGAAAGAAAGAACATTTGGAAAAAATTTCTTTACAGGGGATGTTAAGAGAAGGAACAAGGGGAATTTTTGAGATCCCAACCATAGGATTCAAATTCCTTATTTTTTCAAATGTTCTTTCTTTCATAATTGTCGCAATAACATCGCGTTTGGCTCTATTGGTCGAGAGGAATCAAGTGGAGATTGTGGTTTTAAAAATTAAAAGAGCTGACTTAATAAGTATTCTCATTATTTTATATAAAAGTTAACAGGTTTTAAGAAAAAAAAATTTTAATTTTAATTTTAAAGTCATTTTTTCAAGCTCATTTGAAGGTTATTAAGAAGTATATATATGTAATTTTCAACAAGTATATACATATTTATTTTAAAGAACTATATGTGTGTGCATTTTCTTTACTTATTTTAATTGATTTCTCATTATTTAATACAAAAATAAGTATTGAGATAAAATCATCGAAAAATAATGATTTTAAATATTTTATAATTTATATAAAATTATGTTAAAGTATAAAATATTTCTATAAACTATTCATTTTGTGGCCATTCTAGCCTTATAACTTTTTATGCCAAATATATTATGAAGAACCGATTATATAAGAAATTAGGGGTACCTTCAAATGATCTTGAAAAATGACCTTTAGTAAAAAATTAAAAATGATCAATTTTTTGCCCTTCGAAATCTATTGATTTTTGTATAAAATATTTTTTTGTTTCAGTAATATTCGTTTACATTAATTAAAATCTGTATAATTTGATTTAGACTTGTGAAATATCTGAGGTAGCAACCGTACGTCATTTTGACGTCGAGTGATGTCATAGATATCGAATGATGTCATTAGACGTCAAATGACATTAGTTTGTTACTTGGGATATTACAAATCAATCGATTAAATATATTACAGGGATGTAGCAAATGTACATCATTTTGACATCGAATGACGTCATTAGACGTCGAATGACGTTAGTTTGCTACTTGGAGTATTACAAATCAACTGATTAAATATATTACAGGGATGTAGCAAGCGTACATCGTTTTGACATCGAATGACGTCATTAGGCGTCGAGTGACATTTGCTACTTAAGGTATTACAAATCAATTAATTGATTCATAAATATATTACAGGAATGTGTCAAACCATGTAAGAGTTTTGATTTTCGCTCAAGCATAATGTACAGATGCGAGTGTATAAAAAGAAATGGTCTGCAAGACAGATGCATGATGTGGGACTGCATGGGTAGACCGGAATGTATGACAAAGCTGTATCCAGTCTGTGAACCAGGTCGCTGCGCTTTATTGAAGCTAACAGATTTGGGTGACGCGGAGGTGGCTCTTCGAAAATTCTATTGCACAGATCAAGCCAGAGAGGCGGCTCTGGCTACTTACTGTAGATTAACTTGCAATAAGGATCGTCAGAAGCGAATTTTGTCGTGCACCAATGTTAAAGTTCCTTCCATACCTTCCATGCTCTGCCCGAGAAGTGATGCATTGAATGAAAATGACAATTTGTGGGGCGAACCCTTTTGCGGTGATACCTCATTGTCACCATATCAAGTATGCATACCACCGGAATGTTCCATGTTAAAATCTTGCGGCGTATGCTGTCCACCCCCTTATAAATTTAAAGACTCTTCTCTTTCGTGTAATCCACCGCTACTAATGTGCTTGCCTTCCTAATTACCAATTTTTCCTAATCATCAACTTTTCCAAGTAGCAAACTAAAGTCATTCGACGTCTATTGACGTCCTTCGATGTCTAATGACGTCATGCAATGTCAACATGATCTACGCTTGCTACATTCCTGTAATATATTTAATCGGTTGATTTGTAATACCCCAAGTAACAAATAACGTCATTCGATATCTATGACATCACTCAACGTCAAATGACGTCACTCGATATCAAAATGACGTCATTCGATGTCAAAATGACGTACGGTTGCTACTTGGAATATTTCACAAGTCTAAATCAAATTATACAGATCCTATTATATAATCTATAAAACAATGACGTCATTTTGATGTCTAATAACGTCAAAATGACGCACGTTTGCTATCTAGGTTTGTTTATCTTGTTGTTTGGCAATTTAATTCATCTTAAGGTTTCTGGCTCTTCACAGATTACGTTGGAATTGTGACGCGAGAGGTGGAAAAATACACTAAAAATTTTTAGATGCTCTTTCAAAATAAATAAAAGATATTTCGATTAAACAGCACTTCAGACGGCTTTAGCCATGATGGAAGAATAAAGGTGACTCAAGTCAGGCGATTAATTTTCGTTCGGTTTGCGCAACTCACCAAATCCGCCATCTTGTTTTACAAACACATACTTGGTCGTATATACGTGTTGTGTACAACTCATTATTCAACCATATTATTTTGAATATCTGCTGGTTTCCCGGCAGTAATCGTTGACCTGGTGGCAGCTTTTTATTGGCCGGTAGGATTGCGCTACGCCTTAACTCACCTTTATTCTTCCACCATATGACTTTAGCACACTCTTAAAATACCTCGAAACCTGTTCTTTTCCCTTTATAATCAATCAACAGCTATAAAATGATTAATATAAGCCCAAGTCATTTAAAAATGGTTTCTAAGAGTTTTCAGCGTGTGCTTTCTCGTCTCTGGCGTCACAATTTTACATGGTCGCGGCGAGGATTCAAGAACCTTAAGTCAACTTAATATTTAATCAATTAATTCAACAAAATACTTAATCAATTAACTTCATATTTTTTAAAAATTGTTATACTTTGAAAATATATTCTTATGCGTGTGTATTGTATATCAATTATATACAGGGTGTTCGGTAATAGTCATGTCAACCGTCGTAGGCAGGTAAAGCACGTTAAACTGAATAGAAAAGTCTTATACCATTTTGCTAAAATTGCAATAATTATTGAATTATTAATTAAAATATCTAAGCGAATGAGTGGGTGAAAAGCGGTAGGCCAAACTCGGTGGGTCAAATGACTATTGTTTAAGTCTTAATAACAAAAGCATTATCTGATCAAGAGGCGGCGTCATGCAGCGAGCGGCGAGCAATGTAGCAGCGCCGAAAAGTAAGATAATACTTTTGATACAAAGCAACAGCCATCCGACATGCCCATCGAGTCTGGCCTATCACTTTCCACCCGCTCATTCGCTTAGATATTTTAATTAATAATTCAATAATTATTGCGATAATTTAGTAAAATGGTATAAGATTTTTTTATTCAGTTTAACGTGCTCTACCTGCACACGACGGTTGACGTGACTATTACCGGACACCCTGTGTACATATATATATATATATATATATATATATATATATATGTATAAATATGTAAAAATGTATATATATATATATATATATATATATATATACATTTTTATATACATTTTGTCATGAAAGAATAACAAAAGTTATAAACAATGTATACTATTAGATAACATACAGTAATAAAAAGTTAAATAAAAGATCGAAATATATTTATAAAAAAATTTTCTTATCTTGTATGTTATTTTCTCTTTTAGCTTTTCTAGAATTTAATTATTCGTTTTTAAATGTAATTAAAATACTAATTATACTAATATATATGTTTTTTTTATCAATTATGAATTATTTATATTTATACCAATTTATTATTTTATCGCAAAGTTATGCAAAATATGATTTCTATTTATTAGGAAGAATCATTTTCAAGATTTCGAAATCATTACTTTTTTATATGAAAGTATAATTTTTTTTACATAAATCGATTCCTCATATTTGGCATAAAAGATTGTTAGAAATTAAATACTCAAAAAAATGAATGGTTTACGAGATATTTTATGCTTTATCTTGATTATTTGACAAAAATATGAAATATCATAAAACGCTCATTTACCTGCTTAATAATTTTTTGTTAGAATAATAAAATAAATCAATTAATGTAAAAAAAAACTTAATTATTTTTTTAAAAAATATGCAATTGCACATTACAAATTGCGAATTTTTTTAAATCACAAAACTTTATTTTTATAAAATATAAAAAAATAGTGATATGACTCCGAAATCTCAAAAATATCTTTACCTGGAATAAAACTATGCTTACAACGAAGCGTCCCCTCGAAATTAATACAACTTTTATATAAAATATTTTTTGATGGAAGCCTTGGTTTTCAACAAATTTTAATTCAAAAGTTAAAATGGAACACTGTATATATATATATATATATATATATATATATATATAATTATTATAAATATTCTATAAATATTTTATAAATATTCTGTGCTGTCTCGGTATTAATGTAATGTAATATGAAATATGGATTAAGTATATTTTATTTGTTCAGTTCATTTAAAATATGAGAGAGAGGGGGGAAAGAGGGGGAGAAAGAAAGGGGGGAGAGAGGAGGGAGAGAGTGAGGGAGGGAGGGAAGGAGAGAGAGGGGGGAGGGGAGAGAGAGAGGGGTGGGGGAGTGAGTTACATAGCAGTTAGGTTGGCAGCTATATAAATAAATGTAATTATATTATAATAAATATATAATTATATTATAAAAGAAATTATATTATAATAAATGTAATTATATATCAATATATACATTAGTATATCAATAATATACACATTAGACCTTTTTCTCTCTTTCTCTCTTTCTCTCTCTCTTTCTCTCTCTCCCTCTCTCTCCCCTCCTTCTATAAAAGTATTTTTTTCTGAATTTATCAGCCAAATTTATTTTTTCTCTTGGTCGTTTAATTACAACTAATATGTAACATGACATTGTAGGGAATTATGTAACCTACATACATGTTACATGTCATCAAATCTGACACACAACCTAACATCATGGATCATGGAGCGACATTAATACAATCTAGCGTTGACGGCTCGAACAGTACATTTTCGCACACATGCGCATTGAGAAGGTCGACGACGAATACCAAAATTTTCAATTTTATTATAAAGTCAAACTTTACTTCGTAATATCTCTGTATATATAATACGTAGAGCAAAAGTAAAGACAGTTTTCTAATACAATTTAAACTCAAGCTATCGATTAAGTCTATCGAGAATACGATCAGTTCAATCCTTCTATGAGATCTGATAATATAAGATGCTGTCAAAAGTCCGACTCGCGTAAAGATACACGGAAGTACCTCGCTTCGATTTTGTGACTTATCGCGAGACACTATCGTGTCTCTTGACATATATATTTATATATTTATATTATATTTTATATATATAGGTCCTTGAATAAGTTCTCGCTGTTTTTTAAAAAATGGCGTAGCGGCACTCTGTGCATGGAATTTCGTACGGAAACGCATCAGCTAAGTAGTACTATATGTAACCTCAAATTCTAGTAGATACAGTTTACCACAGTGTCAACCACGTGTTTAATTACCTATTGCGAAAATGTCTACTTTTGTGCCAAATAAAGTGTTTTTGCGGGGAATTTTATTGCACTGCTTTATTCAAAAGAAATCTGCAGCTGAAGCACACAGAATTCTTGTTGAAACATATGGTGACAATGCTCTGTCGAATACGACATGCAGAGACTGGTATAGGTGCTTTAAAAATAATGACTCTGACCTTGAAGATAAAGAACGATCTGGAGCACCGACTAAGTTTGAAGACGAAGAATTGGAGGCATTGCTGTGTGGTCTCTAATGATGGACAATACTTTGAGTAAAGTTATTGTAAGCCTTATATTTTAAATAAATGTTTTTTTTAACAAAAAAACAGCGAGAACTTATTCAAGGACCTAATATATATATATATATATTTATATATTTTATATATATATATATATTTATATATATAATAAATATATTCTTAAGTTATAATCACAATTGATCTCGACTTTTATTATTCCAAATTATGAGCAATTATCTACTTTGATAAATTTCTTTATAAGTATAGATAAAGTTATATATATTTAATATATATATATATATATATATATATATATACTTATAAAGAAATCTAAATCATAAGGAAGGCGTAAAGAGCCATACGCGGATGTTTTCTACGTACATTTACAACGAAACTAAATGTTTGTTGGAAACAAAGCGTCCGCAAGGCACGTATTATTCTCGGTGTACCAACCAAAACTTTAAAAATTGAAATAATCTCTTACTTAGATTTAATTTCAAAAACCCCTAACCTCTCTGCAGAAATAATTAAATCAATGCAAGAGAAAAATATAGATCCGAAAGTCGCTGAATCGGGAATCGAACCCGAGACCTTTCGCTTGCCAGGCGATTGTTCTTCCATCTGAGCTATTCAGACCCTTCCCCCCATTTATTAATAACATTTATTATAAAAATGATTAAATTTTTGAAGTTTATTTATATCACTAGACAAAACTCATATATGCTTCTTTGGACAAATGTTGGTGCAGGTTTTAAGATAAAATGTACATATGTATGTGAGAATTGTGGCCTGTACACATTTGTGTATTTTTATTTTTATTTTATTATTTCTCACGTACAAATATAACTATAGTTTTGTTTAATTAATGTATTGTGCCAAAGATATTCAAAATTTGAAACAAAGTAATTAAGATGAGATCTACATAGTTGATGACTTTATAACGATTACTTTTCCTAGTGCTTGTAATCAAATGACATGTATCCATTCTTATTTTCGTGATTCACATATTTTATGAGATGTAGTATTGATCAAAGTTATTTTATTTTATGTCATAATTCGAATACTATATACTACAATTCTACTCCATAAATAAAATATTGTATATGTGTAGGAAATACATTATTTCCTTGTGTTCCGTCCAGACTCAATAATTAGGAAGAGTCGAAGAAAGGGCGTAACGATACTTTTCTCGAATAACGTTGACTGGTGCGTTTATTCGAGCCGAGCGAATCTGGAAGGACCGAAATAAGTCAATGAGCAAAAGGGTCACTTTTACTTTATATACAGCCCGTTCACTCAGTGGTCCCTTTTTAGCAAGAGAATTTAATCTCTTTTGCATAGGATGGGACCTTGTGAGATTATTGGGTTGGGAAAAGGAATGAGAGTGGGGGTTTTATTTATTTCAATTTAATTAAATAAGTGCGGATTGATAGAATAAATATTTATTATTATTTTTATTATCAAAACGACAAAATTACGAAAACAAAGATATTTATACATTTAAAATATACTTAAATTCTATTTAAATATACATAATAGTGTGAGTGCATGAGTGTGTGTTTCGCGGGTGATACATTAATACGGAGGTCATCAATCCGAACTGGTGGGGAGAGAGTTACTGTTAAAAGATAGTTAAGGGTTAAAAATATATCAGGGTCCCGATTGGATATTACAATTTGTGTATAGATACATGTTTTACTAAATCATTGCCACTTATTCTTGTCTTAAACGGCGGTTCCGTCGATTTCGCGCGTGGTTAAATAACTCCTGGATTCCCGAAAATATATATATATATATATATATATATATATATATATATTTCTATATGCGCCTAAGAAAGGAAAGAGGAAAAAGAGAAGTTAGAGAAAACCACGAATCTCTCCACTAGTGCGGGAAATCTACTATGATTCCGAGGAAGGAAAAGAACCACGAATCTCTCCGCTAATGCGGGAAATCCATTATGATTTTCAAGGGAGGTAAGAAAAAAGAGACGCTCTTGTTACAAGTTTCAAAAAGGGAATATCTTTGTTTGGAATCCGGAAATTATTTACAAAAGGCGAAGTGATAACAATTGCCCCGGAGTAACTTACTACTTATTGTGAGCGTTGGTTGATGAATTGTAGCTTGATGGAACCTTGGTTGGCTGCAGGTGGTGCGGTGGTTCTCTGGAGACACTTGTCACAAGACCATGAATAAGTCTACACACACCACAACTACTACTTGCAATACGAATGATTTTGATTGAAATAGAAAACAAAGAATCTCTGTGTCTCGCATGGTGTAACGCGTATATATATATATATATATATATATATATATATATATATATATATTTCCTTGTGCCTCTTTCTCCATTGGTTTGTTAGTATTTCCCAGCGAATAGAGACATTTTTAATGACGCCCTTTAGGTCTGGATGCGTCTCTTTGACTTTGGAAATTAATACGATTGGTTAGGACTTTTATTTAGAGCCTTAGGTTTCGACCAATGAAGAATTTATTCTTATCAAGGGAGGTTGATATGTTTATTACTTTTTCGAGTTGTGACTTAAACAGATATCGCTCTGTCAGGCGAAGATTGTTTAGAGTTACCTTTTGAAAAATTTATTGGTTCTCAAGTGGTTCATTGAAAAGAACAGTGGGTTATAGTTTTATATTTTTAAAAAATACAAAAGTACAAAATTAAAGAATGGATAATTTTGCATAAAAAATGTTATCTATAAGTCTTTCATTCAAGTAATATTTTTTATGTAAATAATTTTGCAAGATGTACGCTGCGCGGTAAATTCACGGAGCGTGCTGACAGACGTTATGTGGATTGAAGCGTTACACGCTTAATTTTTCTAAAAATTTTAAGACTATTTGTTGCTAATTTAATGAGAGAAGGCAAAAATTATGTGTGACATTTTGTTTAAACTATTGTATGTAGGACATTTGTTATTTAGACTTCGCAACACACACTTGAAATTTCGAGAAGAAGAACTTGTTAAAACGATAATCATGATTAAATGTCGCAAAACTTGGAATCTCAGACCAATCGTCTTACTCATCCATTGTTCATCAGCGAAAAATCGTTAACTTTGTATTTTAATATTTAAGTTTTATGTATTGAAAAAGACTGTAGTGCAGTCGAAACGTTTACGTTGTATATTGTTTCTCTAATGGAATGAGAATTTAATTATTAATAAATCTTTAGATCTTATGTAATTTTGCTCGTTTAGTTGGCCTACAATATTTATTTCTTTTAATTTCGTTAATTTATACGAGTCTTTCATTAATTAATTTTTATAAATTATATTTTATTTTTACTAATAATACTAGAAAAAATAAAAATATTAACAGCAAAAAGTAGTGAAATCAAAAAGTTGCGTTAAATAATTATATTAATAATACGAGAAAAAAACTTAAAATATTAGCATTAAAAAGTAATGAAATCAAAAAGTTGCACCAAGTAAATGACAACATAATATATAATATTTAGCATGGTATAAATATAAGGGTATGTTCATTTCGTGTTTACCCACTGCGCAGTCAAAGTGTGACGTCCACTCGGGTAGACCTGATTGGACTACAATAAAACATGGCGACCCCCCTGCTGTTTATATTTAGAAAATAGTGAAAGATTGTAAACTACGACAAGATATTTATTAATTCATAAACTATTTCTTTATAATAAATTTTTCCCTGCAAATTTGAAATCAAAATAATATATTTGACGAGAATGCTGCTAACATAAGCTATTTAGAAACAGCAGTTTTAAATTTACCGCTTATTTGTGACGTCACACTTTGATAATTCTGATTGGTAGCGTGCGCATGAGCATACCCTTATATTTATATCATGATATTTAGAATTTTGTATAATGATACAAATATATATAATTATTGCTTTATTTTAAAATGTTTATAATATATATATAATAACAAAATAAATTCACCAAAATATATATATTTATTTATTTCTCTTTAAATTTAAATAACATGAATAATTATAGAAATTTAAACAAAGAGTTGGAAGAGTAGTCGCCCGGCAAGCGAAAGGTCTCGGGTTCGATTCCCGATTCAGCGACTTTCGGATCTATACTTTTCTCTCGCATTTATTTCCTTAGGGGGAAAGAAGGGATGTATGGAATTAAATCTCTTGTAGAGATTATTCCAATTTTAAATCTTGGCCGTGACCAAGTAAAATTTAGTGCCTTGTGCATAGGTATTTAATTCTAACAAAAAAATTTTAGTTTTGTTGGGATAACGCACTATCATCCGCGATTTGGCTCTTATTGCCTGTCTTACACTTTAAATTTATATTTATATTACAGAGCCTTGTTAAACTCTTAATGAATAATTATGTAATTAACTTAAACTTGAATGTATATACATTGTAAAATTATATATTTAGATTTTATAAAATATTTAGATAAATACATATATACTATATATGTGTTCAAGATAACTTTAATTTTCGATATAATCGCAGATCTATTCAGGTTAATCAAGCGAGACTAATTATCACAAGCGCCGGCGGTAAATGAACCGCAGCTGCCATCTATTACATATTTTATAAACAAATATCAATTCAATTGTCCTTCTGGTTAGAAATATGTAATTGATTATCCTAGCAACGTTCTGAAAAAAAAATTGTTGTTGATTTCCGGTTGCGCGAATTCTCGGACGTGTTTCTTTCCGCGGTAGATTTCTTTTTCAAAGATTTTTATAGTTTTTGTGTATCACGCCGTATCCGAATGTGCATAAAAGTAAATTTAAATTGTGAAAGATTTGGTGTAATAAACATTAAAGCAGTTATATCTTATCGATTTATTATCGAAGAGTTGCCGTCTCTGTTCGTTGCGATCGGCATCCGCGTATCAATATTTATTCGTAACATTTTTTGGTCCTTCGAGCCGGATTACGCTATCCAATTTCCGTGGGTGTCGTTTATTGGTGAGATCTTCGGTAGTGCATTCCTCCGAGTTTATCTATAATAGAATTTTACAATGAGTAGAGACGGAGAAGGAATCATACGTTCCCAGTACGAGTTGTACGGAAAAATTACACGCGTTTTTGATAATTCAAAGAAAGCAGGCTTTGCCAACGTTATCATTGGCCTCGTTGAGGCACGCATGCAAGCTCTCCAATCAAACTGGAGCAAGTTCCAGACTCAGCATGACAAGTTGATCACATATTTCTGGGAGATGGTGTCAATACATGAATACACAACTGGAAATCTATCATCCATAGCAGAGGAGATATATCTTGATCAAAAAGCCTTATTCCTGGATGCTCTTCAAACGCTTAATAGTCGAGAAAGTGTTGCAACAGCCGTGTCGTCCTCTCCTCCTACGTCCCTTCCTCCTTGTTCGACGTTGTCGCGGATTCAGCTGCCGCATTTCACTGGTCAATATGAAGATTGGCCTTCTTTCCGTGACCTCTTCAGCTCCATAATCAGCAAGAATACTTCCGCAACCAAGGTCGAGAAACTTTATTATCTCAAGTCTTGTTTGAAGGGAGAAGCGGAGTTATTAGTGCGTAATCTTCCGACGACAGATGAGAACTTTGATCGAGCATGGAAAATATTAACGGATTACTATGCGAACAAAAGGTTGCTGACTTGTTCTTACCTCTCTCAATTTACGTTACTTCAAACGATAAAAGGTGAATCAGCCAATGATCTGCGTAAACTGTACCACAGCGTGAGGAGCATCGTCGGCTCTCTTGCTAGCATTGATCGACCAATTACGCGTGGTGAAGATTTTTTTGTCTATCTCGTTGTGGAATTACTCGATTTACGTTTGCATCGCGAATGGGAGACTGATCTAGGTAAAGAGACGGATCCGCCAACGTACAATCAGGTAGAGCAATTCCTGGACCGACGGCTGCATACACCTGAGTCGCTGCAACCTGCGAAACCGGAAGCTGGCTTCAAAGCGAGAACTGACTCTTCTCGTTAAACGCGTGCACGCAAGCAGGATAACAAGCGCAGTCGTTATTCACTGTATCACAAGGAACATTACATTATGTTCTGTGATGCCTACTAGCAGAAGACCGCCGAGGAGAAAAGCAGCTTGTCAAGGACAACGACTTGTGCTTTCATTGTTTCGGTAAACACAAGGTTAGTGAGTGCGCTTCCAAGACATGTACGACATGTCAAACGCGTCATCACACGTCTACACGACGTCTGTCAATCTAGCGAGGTCTCTAAAACTTCTCACATTGCGCAGCAGTTATTTTGTCCTCCGGTAGTTGTGCTTCTCGCTACCGCACAAGTTCGCATAACAGATCACTTCGGAGTTGTTCACACCGCGCGCGCACTAATAGATTAAAGATCCGAATCTTCTTTTATCTCAGAATCCTTAGCACAGAGGCTGCGGACATATCCGGACTTCTACTTCAATTGCTGTATTCGGAGTTGGCGGTAAGAAGACAAGAAGTGCTCGTGGTTTAGTTTCGTTCCGCATCTTAGCCTTGGGAGAAGGACCTCCAATAACAGTAACAGCATTGGTTCTTTTTCGACTCACTCTTTATGATGGCGGTATTCGAACGAATAGAGTAACATGGGCGCACATAGATGGTCTTGAATTAGCCGATCCAGATTTCAAGACCACTGATCCAGTGGAAATCCTCTTTGGTGCTGACGTACATGCTTCAATTTTTCAGCCAGGTCTAAGAAAGGGTTTGCCTCAAAAACCTGTAGCACAAAAAACCACTTTAGGTTGGATATATCAGGAGCGATCGGGTCTTCAGATAAGCAATTTCGTGCAACTATTCAGTGTCGGATTGAGGAAGACTTGACAGATCTCGTACGTCGATTTTTGTCACAAGAAGAGCTGCCTGAAGCAAACTCATCACTTTCCCCTCGGAAGATCAAGCTTACGAGGATTTTTTTCTTCAAACTCATACTCGAACAAGCAAAGACCGATATGTAGTTAGACTCTTGCTTATCACTCCGTTGCCAGATCTCTATGCCACGCGTCACTCTGCTCAACGTGCACTCTCCGAGATGGAGAGAAGATTTCTGATTTTGTGAACCCTATCTTCAGCAGCTCTACGTAGATTTCTTGAAGTTATACGAAGATCTAGGCCACATGAGCTTAGTTAGTCAAACAGACTTTACCAAGGAATGAATAAGCTATCTTCATCATGGTGTTATGCGAAAAGTAAGCTTAACAACTAAGCTTCGCGTGGTCTTTAACGGCTCAACGACGATACCCATTGGCCAATCTCTTAATAATCACCTTATGGTCGATCAAAATCTACTGCCTTCTCTCGCCGATGTTCTCCTACAATGGCATCGGCATCGATTCGTCCTAGCTACGGACGTGGAAAAGATGTTTGCCAAATTTTGATTCATCCAGACGATCGTGATTTACAACAAATTATCTGGCGTTTATCCCAAGCAAGATCGAATCAACGAATATCAATTAAACACTGTTACATAAGTGGACTCACGTGCGCTTCTTTTCTAGCTATACGCTCTCTCCGCTAGCTCGCTAACGATGAGGAAGAGCGGTATTCTTGTGCAACAGCAGTTCTACGCCAAGATGTCTATATGGACGACTTTTTCACCGGTGCTGATTTACTGGAAGAAGCTCAAGATCTTCAACGTCAGCTGATTGGGATGTGCATGGCGGGCGGCTTCCCGTTACGGAAGTGGTCAGTGAATAATCCAGTTCTTCTAGCTGACCTCCCAGCAGAACATCGATTGCAACGCAAACTACGTGCGACCACACGAAGCGCATACAACTTTAGGTCTGCAGTGGTATCCAAGTGATGATAGCTTTTCCTTCGCCACGAGCTCCATGACGCTAGAGACAATTACTAAACAATTGGTACTATCTCTCACTGCACGATTATTCGATCCTCTTGATTTGACTTGCACCAGCTGTTGTAAGTGCCAAGATCGCCTTCCAGTCAACCTGGTTACAGAGTCTGGATTGGGATTCTCCTCTTGATGAGGCATTCAGTCGTCACTGGCGTGACTTCCAAACCGAGCTTCATCATCTTGAAGAGATTCGAGTTCCTCGGTGGATCGGATTGTTTAAACAAGACGCTGACATTTAGATCCACGGATTCACTGATGCATCTAAGAGAGCTTATGCTGCCGTAATCTACTTGCGAACAATGCGAAATGGAGACTGTACAACTTGTCTAGTTACATCTAAGACCAAGATCGCTTCTATAAAACAGATAACGATACCTCGTTTAGAACTATGTGCAGCATCACTTCTTGCAAGACTTGCTTCTCACATTTGATCAATGCTCAAGCTCACGCTGCATTTATGGTCGGATTCGTCTGTTACCCTTGGATTCAAGGTTATCCATGGCAAATGTATGTCGCCAATCGTGTAGCGGACATCCAAAACAAAGTCCCAGATGCATTATGGCACCACATCCCAGGTCGTGACAATCCAGCAGATTGTGCCTCACGAGGATTGACTCTCAGAGATCTTGTAACTCATCATCTGTGGTAGAAAGGTCTTTCTTGGTTACGTGACGCCCCATCTACTTAGCTTTCTAAATCAAAGCAGATGTAAACAAAGATCTTTCGGAAGCTAGGACTAGAGTTCACGTTGTTGTAGCCAGATTTCAGCCCACAGAGGAATTCGAAGTATTGCAGCGTTTTTCCTCTCTCACCGATTGCTGCGTATCACTGCGTGGTGTAGACGATGGCTACGTCTACGCAAAAGCCAAGACAAAATTGATTCAGATTCATCCTCTATCCTATCGACGACCAAATTGGAGGAAGCTCGCTTTCTGTGGATCTGAAGAGTCAAAGCTGAAAATTTCAAAGACGAAATAAAAGCAATTCAACAGGGTCCCACCTTAGCAAAGGCTAACTCACTTATTCGTTTAAATCTTTTTACAGATAACCAAGGCCTCCTGTGAGTTGATGGTTGTCTGAAGCATGCAATCCTTTTTTTTTTTTTTTGACGCTGGGGAAACCATCATGGTACCACGCACCTCCGGGTAGAGATGCGGGTTATGTGGGACTTCTTGTTTCCCTTGATCGAGCCACTCATGGCTCGACCAGGGGGCCCAAGACCTACCGCACTAAAACCCCAGCGAGTGTCCTTCCCGGGCGTTGGATGGGGGGTGCCGAGGATGCTGGTTACCCATGCCGTCTCGGAAACCACCCCCCCGCCAATTAATCTCCGGGGAGCTGCTTCGACCTTGCGGCCGAGACCCCTCCCCGACCGCGCAGTCAATGACTGCGCGGTTCCCTCGCGGTTGCGGCACAGGGCGACACCGACCCCATGCCGCGCCCTCCCAAAGAGTTTGGGGGGGGGGCGGGGCCATGGCTCGAGAGCTTCCGCTCGAGCCATCGTCCCCTGCTACCCCGGTGGGCGCATCCCCCGGATCCCCGAGAGGGTGATCCTGTTCGGCGTTCCACCAGGGAAGCCCTCACCGGGGAGTTTCTCTCTGAGGGAGAGAAACCCCCCTCCGTGGACGACGTTGCCCTTCCACCGGTGCCGTTTGGCTCCCGGTGAGAGGGCCCCGTGCGTCACGTCTACGTCCTTGAGAGGGACCCAGGCGCCCCAAGCGGGAGGGCAATGCCCGCCCGCCAGGGACGCGTGGCTCCCCCTCGCCCCCCCCGGCTGCGGCTTCATCCGCTCTCATGAGAGTTAGGATTCGGCCGCAACCAGGGAGGGTTTCCCTTTGGCGGGAGAAGCCGGCCGACCAGAGTCGCCCGGCTCCGCCGCAAATTCTCTTGAGGTCTTCCGGGAGGGGGGGGGGAACCATAGGACTTATGTGTCCCCGGCACCCCCTTCCCCCCGGAGATCTCATCCTGCATCTATGTCAGATGCAGGTATAATGGGCGCATGCTCCCCCCCCCAGCCCCCGACGCCTCCGCCGGACAAATGATTGTCCGCGGCGGGCGCCGAGGAAAGAGGGGGCACACCCCCATCTGTGTTGGTTGCTCTCCTCCTCCTCATCGTTGCTGTCGTCTACAACTTCTCCCTCCTCCCACTCTTTTCTTTTCTCTCCCTTCCTCTCTCTGTCTCTCTTCTTCTCCTCCTTTTGCTGCATTACTCTTTCACAGTAGGAGGAGAAAGATTTCCACGCCTCTTTACTCCCAGCAATCTTTTGCACTATTGCTGGGAGTGACAAGTCCCTCCCGATTGAAGCATGCAATCCTGGCTTTTGACGAGCGTCATCCTTTAATTCTGCCGAGCGACTCATCTTTTACCCGACTAGTTGTCGATGCATGTTACCGGCGTTCACTTCACGGCGAAGCTCAGCTGACTCTTCTAATGATCCGTCAGCGCTACTGGATTTCTCGAGGTAGAGTCATTGTCAAATAGCGTATTCTCCGATGCGTGACTTGTGTGAGATGGCGGGCGACAACTCCACAGCAGTTAATGGGCAACCTGCCACGTGAACGAGTGACAACGGCGAGACCCTTCATTCACACAAGAGTGGATTACCAACCTAGCTACGAACGGCGGAGGGTCGAGGACATCGTGCGTATAAGGCCTTCGTCGCAGTCTTCGTTTGTCTATCAACAAGAGCTGTGCACTTGGAAGTAGTATCAGATTACACTTCCGAAGCTTTTTTTGCTGCATTGCGGCGATTTACGGCACGACAAGGGATTTGCAGCATTCTCTAGAGTGACTGCGGTACCAATTTTGTGGGAGCAGACACACGGTTACAAGCCCTCTTAGCATACAGCAGTTCGGAATTCAAAGCAATTGCTAATCAATTGGCTTTTGATCAGATCCAATGACGTTTCAATCTCCCGTCGGCACCTTACTTCGGAGGTATCTGGGAAGCGGCTGTAAAATTCCTCAAACACCATCTGCGACGGGTAATAGGCAAGGCAACACTGACATTCGAGGAGATGAGCACGTTTCTTGCTCAGGTCGAAGCCTGCCTTAATTCTCGATCTCTTCAAGCCCTCTCAGATGATCCAGAGGATTTAACCGTTCTCACACCGGGACATTTTTTGGTGGGATCTGCTCTGACTGCTATACTTAAGCCTTCATTGATAAGCCAGTTATCGAATCGTCTATCACGATGACAACTTCTCCAGAAAATGTGAAGTCACTTCTGGGATCGCTGATTACGCGAGTATCTGCACACACTCGTTCATTGCCCGAAGTGGTGGATCAAGGAGTCAAACTTTGAAGTTGGTCGTCTATGCTTCATCCGCAACGAGACATCACCGCCGACAAAATGGCCTTTGGCACGTATCATCCGGACACATCCTGGAGAAGACGGACAAGTACGCGTTGTCACCGTTCGCACTGCAACTACAGAGTTTACACGACCGATCACGAAGCTCATCCTTCTCCCAGCCGCTGATGAAGAAGAGAACATATCACCTAGATCGTAGTCGACAAACTGCCGATTTAGTGATTATTTGTAGAACTCTATAAAAATATTGTATTTTTTTTTATTTTTTGTGCACAAGTTTCTTTTTTCAATTTTTTAATATGTTCAAAATATTTCTTCGTTACATTAACACTTAATCATATTTTACATTCATTAATACCGTACCTTGCTGTAAGAAGAATATCTGCTATTGAAATAGGTCAAGGCGGGTGATCCAGTATTTTTTGCCGGTTATATATATATATATATATATATATATATAAATATTGAAAGCTAACTGATTTTAATAAGATGACCGTTAATTTAAAATTAGATTTTACCGAATGCGCGGATGTACGGAGGATCGGAAGGATAAATTTCTCGAGAGATCTCTAAGCAAATCGGAGCACTGAAATAACTCAGGATAACGTATTAGCTACACAAGACTAGTTCATTCAAAATAACTCCTGTGTACAAAATTCGACTGCTCTAATACACGTCTCGAAGGAGAGTGCCGGTTTTTCGGCTCGCGTGCCGGAGTACCTGCATGCACTTTCTTTCCCGTGCGCGCGCATGTCCGGTTTCGGACCGCTCACCCGATGGCAGCAGCGAACGGGGACAATCTGGATGGCGTCGCTCGCGCTTGCGCTGTTCGTACATTTTTTACAGCTCGGCTATCCTGCTTTGAATTTTGCCGTAAAATTATAATTTTATTGTATAACAATAGTGCAACGCATATCACAAGTTGTCAGTTCGACGCAGGTACGTATTACAGTCATTTTTTTAACAATATAACTTTTATAAATTTAAAGTGTAAGACAGGCAATAAGAGCCAAATCGCGGATGACAGTGCGTTATCCCAACGAAACTAAAATTTTTTCGTTAGAATTAAATACCTGTGCACATGTTGACTTTTATTGCCTGTCTTACACTTTAAAATTATATTTATATTACAGAGCCTTGTTAAAACTCTTAATTTATACACGCTGACTTAAAGGCGTTTGTTTACCTGTGCACATGTTGGCTCTTATTGCCTGTTTTACACTTTAAATTTATATTTAATTACAGAGCCTTGTTAAAACTCTTCATTTATACACGCTGGCTTAAAGGCGTTTGTTTACCAACATTAATATATATATATAGCAGAGAAAAATATAGAATCGAAAGGATCTGAATAGCTCAGTTGGAAGAGCAGTCGCCCGGCAAGCAAAAGGTCTCGGATTCGATTCCCGATTCAGCAACTTTCGGATCTATATTTTTCTCTCGCATTTATTTCTTTAGGGGGAAAGAGGGGATGTATGGAATTAAATCTCTTGTAGAGATTATTCCAATTTTAAATCTTGGCCGTGACCAAGTAAAATTTGGTGCCTTGTGCACAGGTATTTAATTCTAACGAAAAAATTTTAGTTTCGTTGGGATAACGCACTGTCATCCGCAATTTGGCTCTTTTTGCCTGTCTTACACTTTAAATTTATATTTATATTACAGAGCCTTGTTAAAACTCTTAATATAACTTTTCTTTGTTGCTACAATGTAATATACGAGTGAGCTCGCACTTCTTTAGTTTATTAATATTTTACACGAGATTATATATTCTTTAACTAATCTGAGTTTTTTTCGGCCTTATTTTAATCCAGAGTTTGATTCTATCGGAGGAAAGGATTGTGTTAAGAGGTTTCTGTTTAATGTTGAAGTCTGGGATATTCTTGACGACATATCTATTGCTGCCCAGACTCTTTGCAATCAGGTAAGGCCCTTTATAATTCGGTTTGAGCTTCGAGCTTGTGCCTATTCTGCGACTTGTATCTCTAATCAAGACATAATCACCTTATTTGTACAGAGTTGGTTTGATGCTGTGTACATCTTTGTATTCTTTGTTGTATGCACGTACCAGGTCTGTTGCTCGCAACGCATTGTTTCTATTTAAATCTCTTTCTTTTTCTAGGTCCTCTACGGTGACAAGAGCCTTTGTAAAACTAGCAAGTGAATGATCTGAGTGACTGCGCTGCTCGAAGCCTAACAGTAATTTTGCCGGACTAGATTTAATTACAGAATGGTAAGTATTATTTATAACATACTGCATTTTTTCCTAAGTAGTTTTTCCACTCATTCGGTGAGTCTATAAGTTTAGTCAGTGATGACTTTAAAAATCTATTCACTCTCTCCACCGTTCCATTAGCCCATGGTATTGCGACTGCCACCTTGCGATGCTTAATACTTTTGAGCGAGATTAAATCCACAAATTCTTTTGATGTAAAAGTTGTCCCCCGGTCTGATATTAATTCCGAAGGATTTTTAAATATTGAAAAGATATTTTCTAAACAATCAATGAATTTTTTACTACTTGTAGATTTAGTAGGAAACAATCATGTGAATCTTGTAAATGTATCTATCGCAACTAATATGTTTGAAATTTTCAGGTGTCTCTTGCAATGGACCGAAGTGATCTACATAAAGTGCATCTAAGGGTACCTTGGGTAATGGAAATAGCTGAGATTTCCTCTCAAATCGATTCAACGAATTATTTGCAGTAAGACAGGTAAGACAATTTTCAATATAATCACGCACGCGCTTTCTCATTGTAAGAAACCAATAATTTTGTTTGATTCCCATCACAGTTTTTTCTGTTTTGCAGTGAGCCATCTCATGATATATTCTTATAATATTAGATATCATTGATTCTGGAATCACAAATTTGAGCTCATTTTCTATTTTTCGATATACTAGACCGTCTATCAACGTGAAATTATCACTGTCTTCTAATTATAACAATTTGCTTATCTCTAGAATTTTGGAGTCTGAGTTGGAGGATCTCAAGCTGTCGCTCCAACAGAAGCTCGTCTACGTGCGCTACGCTCCGGCTAAGGGCGTCTACGTGCGCCATACGGCTACCAGGACGGTGTACAATATCAAAGGTATAATTTTGTAACGCTAGAGTCTATCTCGCGATTTTAGGATTTAAATTCGCCTTATTTACCGCATATACAACCGCGTTACAGTCTGTACGGAAGTTGAATCGTCGGGCGTGTGCTCGTCGTATGTTGTCGTGGAATGAGTGCTTCACGAATATACGATCGAGAATGTTTCTCTCTTGTTTGCTTGTATTTATTGAAACTCAGAAGGTAGTGACCGCACTTGTGTGATACAAGGTATAATGCTCAACGGAATTACAGCGTATAATGATATACAATAACCGGCTATGGCGGCCGCCGTGTGTCTCTCGTTGTCTCTGAGACGATTATGGCTCGTACCAGCGGGAACCGCGCACGATGAGTCGCGATCGGCAACGGAACCCCCCGAAGGCGACGGCGAAGGACCCGACATATATATATGCGGGTACACGAATTCGAGCGGGTAAATTGACCGGGCGATACGCGTAACTAATTTATGGAATACCAAACACAGTCTGTTACAATAGTAAACCGCGTACTATACAGATATAAATGGAAACTGTGATTCGGATTTTCGATTACGGATTTTGAAAATTACTAGCCACTTTCCTGTACCACCGTCTTTGAGTAGTTTATTAGTTATATCCCCGATACAGCACAGAAGCGTTCAACAGCTTTAATGATCGCTAACATTTCTAGCTCGTAGCTGTGATACTTCGCCTCGGCGGCGTTCGTGCCTTGGCTGAAGTACGCTACCGGTCCCCAGGAATTATCTCGACGCTGGAGAAGAATCGCACCGAATTCTGAACTACATGCGTCGCTGTGCAGTTGTGTCTCAGCTGACGGGTCATTCAACCGCAACAATGTGGAGGAGGTCAGCTCCTTTTTTAACAAGTCAAACGCTTGAGCGCATCACTCGTCGAAATTGTACGCAACGTCTTTCTTTAACAAATTCTGAAGCGGTTTGGCTTTTATTGCAAAGTTTTTTACAAATTTTCGAAAATAACTCGCGAGACCTAGGAAACGCTGTAATTTTAATCTCCGACGGCTGTTTGTAATTAGTGATTGCGTCAACGTGTCGTGGACTTAGCATGATACCGTCCGCATTTATTATATAACCCAAGAAGTCTATTTCTCTTTTTAAAAATTTACATTTCTTATATATATAATTTAACTCGAAACCGTGTTTTTTTAATATAATTAGAACCGTATCCAATATATCTAAATTTTGTGCGACTGTTTCGGACTGTGTTAACACGTCGTCTATATAGACAATTACTTTATTTTGTCTAATTAGCGGATTGAGTATTTGTACGAGTCTTTTTTGAAACTCGGCCGGTGCCTCACAATAACCGAAAGGTAATCGTGTGAACTTAAATTGACAATCCAGGGTCGCGAACAAAAAATACTTGGTTGAGTCTTCGTACACCTTGATCTGGTGGAAGCTATCCTTCAAATTTAGCAATGTAAAAACACGACTGCCACTCAACCGTGACAGGCATTCCTCGATTACCGGGAACGGATATTTTTGTTTTATTACTCGACTATTTAATGATCTCAAGTCGACACATAATCGCATTTGATCGTTTTTTTCTTTACAGGCACGACTCGTGCACAATATAACGAGACGCTGGTTTTTATAATTCCACGTGCAAGAAGGTCGTTCGTTATCTGACGCATCTGCATCCGCTCGACATTTGCAAAGCGCCTAGGAGCAAATGCGTAAATCGACGGATCTCTTAATTAAACGCGTACCGCAAAATCGTCGCTAACCAATAAGGTTTCCTGATATTGAGCTTTCAAAATAAGTTTTTCTAATCGTACTTTACTTTTGTTATCAAAATCTACTTTATAATTTCCAATTGTTTGTTCAAGATTCGTCTATTCATCAACATACAGAGGCAAGTGCGAAAACATGTTTACCTTGTCGCGTTCACTTTGTGCCGCTGGTTCACAAACCAAGGTGAGTGTGCTTTTCGTCAGGAATTCTCTATCTAAAATTATATCGCTTTGAAAAGCGTCCGATTTCAAAACATATAGGTCTGTCGTAAACACTGTCCTTTATTTTTTGCAATTTTATTTGTTACTTTTACAGAGCCAAGAATGTCTAATGGAATGTTCGAGAGATTTCTTAAATTCGTTTCAACCGATTTTAATACGCGAAACGGGGCAATATATTTTTTATAGACGCTACTTTTTACGAACAAAACCGAGCTATCTGTATTTACGAGATCTAATAGTGTGCATGATTTTTCTAGGATTTCATCAATAGATATCAATGGATTATCTACGACTAGATTACGCGCGTCCTGAGTCGCCGCTACGAGGTCGGATGCTATTGGCCTAGTTTACATCAAGCACTTGATACGCGTATCAAATAATAAATTACTAGTAAATTGGTTCAGTTATTGGCTGACTAGTTTAAATACACTAATTGATACGCGTATCAAGTGCTTGATGTAAATTAGGCCTGAGTCGGCAGTCACACTGGCTGCAGCAATCCCTGTGGCCGGCTGCACCCTGGTTACCGACTTCGTCTCCTTTCTCTTTAGCGCAGGGCAATCGAACCGGCGATGCCCTTTTTCCTTACATTAAAAGTAGAAAAGATGATACAAGACGACTTTTCAGGAGCTATACTTAAACCTAAAGTCTTAAGAAGAGGATTTAATTTTTCCAACGTAAGATTAAGTTGATCCCTAACAATCCTAACATCGAAATCAGAACAGTATATAGCTAAATCATCAGCATAAGTTAAAATTTTGACTGGGATTAGGCACACATAAATGAATAGAAGTATATATATTAAATAAAATAGGGCTAAGAATCGATCCCTGTGGAAGTCCCCTAGTAGTCATTCTCCTTTGTAAAGCAACATCACCAGCAAAGCCGGTAAGCTGTTGAGTAAAGAATGTATAACTGATAAATTTAATAAACTTGTTCAGAGAACTAAACTTTTCCAACAAAATAATCAAAGCCTCAGGTATGACATTGTCAAAAGCGCCAATCAAATCAATAAAAACCACGCCAGTAAGTTTCTTTTGTTTGTTAGCAATATGAATATCAGTGATGAGAACAGAGATATTGTCAACACACGATAATACTCTTCTAAAACCAAACTGAAAACTTCTCATTATATGACAGTTCGCTGCCCACCATTCAGTTCATTTATAAATAAGTCTCTCAAACAATTTATGTAGATTATGCAACCGTCTCTCCGTTCTCTCTCGTCGTGAGAGAGAGAGAGAGAGAGGGAGGGAGAGAAAGAGGGAGAAGGAAAGGGAGGGAGGAAGGAAGGAAGGAAGGGAGGGAGGGAGGGGGAGAGAGAGAGAGAGAGAGAGACAACTTTGTCTTGCCGCTCTAGCGTTTTCTGGATCGCTATTCGGAACAAAAGATTGGGCGCCAGGTACGGTCAGGCCGCACCACTCATTAATATCGCGACAAGTAATCAGCGGGTACAACGGCTTAGTCTCGGAAACTTGGTATCGACATGGGGTAGAGGGGCGGGGTTCTTTATGCTAGAAGAGTCGGAATCGTAGTCTCGGAGAGAGAAAGGAAATTTCAATATAATCAACCATCAGCTATAAGATAAAATGACAAGAGTATATTTCACGTCAATGGTGTTAGAAGACAAGGTGTTTGTACAATATAATTATAGGGCCCGAAGGAGATCGCTGGTTTTTCTAATTGTCTATATCGTTACGCTCCTTCTCTCATTGTCGACTCGGGATCGTGAACACCATACTCTAATCCAGCGATATTAATTTTCAATGTCCGGGGACAAAAGACTTAATATAATCTTACAACAAATACACGATTTTACAGCGACTATCGACTCGTTTCGGTACCCCTCGGAGAGGCGAAAAAGGCGAAGAGATACACAATTAATTAATGACGCGGCTATCGACGCGAGTCCCGTGCGTATCACTCTAGATTCTCGCTACTTTATACAATAAATTGCAACGAGCCGATACGCTCGGTATCGTGATAAATCTCTGTTGACACACAGGTCTCGGCTGATTCCGCGCTTACCGTGAGATCGAGGAAGTGACCTTACAATAGGTCGCTGTCGCCGCAGGATGTGGGTCGCAGGTCCTTGATACGTTCGGGACACCGACTCGTCGAACAGTTTATTCGATTCGGGTCGGCGGAAGGTCGGGAGTTACGCCGGGGGGAGGAGGAAAGCGCGCGCCACCCTGGCCCGGTTGCCACGTTTTGGGGCGGCGTTGCGCCCCGCGTCAGGCCCGTAATCGATCCTCGAATCGATTTTCCCCTTTCCGTGGCTAATCGCGGAGTTCTTGCCGCCACTTTTGAACTTCTCACCCTCAAGGGTAGCAATGTCGCAGCTCCATTCTCGGCGGCTTCGTTTGCACCTTGTACGGCCGCTGGATGGTATTCGTCACGGCCCTGCCCTGTCGGGAAGATCGTCCCGGACGATCTCCGGGTCCTCTCGACGTTCGACAGCGGGCCTCTCCAGGGTAGCCATCCTCGTGTAGGGATGCAGGCATCTTTCCTTCCCTTTCTCGGACTGCTGGTAGTTGACTCCCCGAGGCTGTAAGGATCGTTTCGGCAGTATTCTATTCCTATGCGACTCGATACCGTGTATAATCTTATTCTGTCTATTACTCACCGGGCCGGGCGCTCAGCCTCCGTTTCTCCCTCACCGGTCTTTCCTCTTTAATTCTTCGGGGTCCTCTTCTCCCTAAAACAATCTAATCCTCCTGGCCCACCATCTCGATTCTCGTTACAGAGTAGGGGCGGGCCGGCGAAAAGTTCGCCGCTCGCCCTCAAAATACACGAAATTTTGGAGCGCTCTCCGACTCTTCCCGGCCGGGCGCGTCCGCCTTTGTGACGGGCGCCAAAAGGTCACGTTTATTAGCCAGCGATATAGGTCTTAATGCACCAGACCTTCCAGTTTTAGGAATGAAAACCGTAAAATATTCTCTCCATTGATTAGGATAAATACCTTTATTAAAAAATTAATTAAAAATCTTCAGAATAAGAACATATGTTTTTTCTGGTAATTTTTTAATAATCTTGATATCTCTATAAAGTCTGGTCCAGGAGATGATTTAACTTTCAAAGAAGAAATAGCCTTATTATACTCAGTAGAAGAAAAAAGTATTAACATAAATAAACAATTAGATCTATTATCATTAAAAGGTAAGTTTGCAATCACATCCCTGTCTAGCTGAGAAAGTGAATTATTTAAAAGAGGGACCAGCTTATCAAAAGCCTTGTCAAAATCCCTTTCAGACACATGAATACTATTGGTAGATCTTCCCGATACCTTGTTTGAAATGACTCTAATATAAGACCAAACCTTAGAAATAGGAGTATTCACACTGATGGATGAACAAAATTTTCTAAAAGAATCTTTTTTCTTTTTTGCAAATACTTTAGATGATAGCTTACAGAAGTCAGAAAATCTTTAAAAATTTAAAAGCAAAGGATATCCTTTATATTCTTTGAAAAAATTCTTTTTTTTGTATAATACTCTTACATTCGTCATCCCACCAAGGGACAGGAGTTTTCTTACAAATATTATTGACCTTATGACGAATAGCACCAGCTTTAATAAAAAAAAAAAAAAAAAAAAGAAGGACTTCCGTTTCCGGTTGCGTGTGAGAAGGTTGAGGTGCTGTCAGTGTGTGTATTTGAGTGGAATATTAGAGGTGTGAGGAAGAGAAAGGGGGAGAGAGAGTGAGAGAGTGAGAAGCTGGAGGTGGCGAATGCAAGGGGAGTGCAGGCAGGTGGGGTGAGAAGGGAATAGAGCGGTGAGAAGGAAGAGAAGTGATGCAGGTAGAGTGAGTTGGCAGTTTGGAAGATAGATCAGGGGCACGAGGGGAGAGGAAGGTACTAGGAAAGAGGAGTGCAGGTGTAAAAGGAGAGGAGAGATAGGGGATAGGTGTAGGTGCGGGGAAAGTCTCTAGTGACAGAGGAACCAGTCGAGGATATAGGGAAAGTCACTAGCAGAGGAGAAAGTAACTGAAATAGGGTATAGGGAAAGTCACTAGGCATAGAGTAAAGGAAATATAGATGGAAAGAAAAGAAATAGAGGAGATAGAAAGATTAAAGAAGACGGAGAAATGGGAGAGAAGAGGGAGCACAGGGACGGCAGAGGAGGTTTTGAAAAGGAAAAGGGAGGAATTAGAGGAAGTAGGATTGAGAAAGGAGAGAGAGGAAAAAGGGGATTTCGAGTGGGCGTTCAGGAGAAGTAAAAAGGTGATAAGGTCGCCAGAGGTTGAAAGGAGGGAGGAGGCAGGAGGGATAGGGGAGATATTGAAAGAGATGGGGAGGGAATGGAAGGAGGAGATAATTCAGGAGATGAGAGAGATAAGAAGAGAAATTAGAGAAGAGATTAAGGAGGGAGTAAGAGGGCAGGAGGAATTAAGGGAGGAGGTAAGGGGGCTAAAAAAGGAAATGGAGGAGAGGGAGAAAAGGTGGGAGAGAGAAAGGGAGGAATTTATGGAAAGGATTAAGGAGATGGGGAAGAAAATGGAAGAATTAGAGATAGGAAAAAAGGGGGAGAGAGAGAAAGGGGAGAAGGGAAAGGAGATTGAGGAGATGGAAGATAGGATTAAGAGGATGGAATGGAAATGGGAGAGAAAGGAAAGAGAAGAAAAGAGAAAGAATGTGATAATAAAAGGAATTAAGGGAGGAGAAGGGGGGGTGAAAGGGGAGGTGGAGAAATTATTGAAAGAGATAGAGGTAGGGGGGCAGGTAGAGGAAGTGAGGAGAATAGGGGAAGGGAGAAGGGACGGGACAAGTATAGCATTAGTAAGAGTGGGAGGGATGGAGGTTAAAAGGGAGATAATGGAAAAGAAAAGGAGGTTGAGAGGAAGAGAGGAGAGGATTGAAGAGGATCTAACGTGGAAAGAAAGAAGGATGATGTGGAGATTAGGAGAGTTGGCGAGAGGGGAAGAAAGAGAGGGAAGGAGGGCATGGGTAAGGTATGGGAGAATTTGGATGAGAGGTAAATGGTGGAGATGGGACGAGGTGAAAGAGGAACTAAAGGAGGAAAGAGCAGGGGATGAGAGGAGGGAAGAGAGGAGAGAGGAGGGAATAGAAGGAAAGGGGATGGAAATAATACAGAGGACGGGAAAGGAGGGGAGGGAAAGAAGTGGGGAAGGAAGGGTAAAAAAGAGAAAGAGAGAGAGGAGGGAAGTGGGAGGTAAACGGCAAGGGAGAGGAGGGGAAGGAGGAAAGGAGGAAGGAGAAGGGGAGGAAGGATGGAAGGTGGCATTCTGGAATGTGGCGGGATTAAGAAATAAGGACGCGGACTTCTGGGAAGCGGTAGGAGAATGGGATGTAATGTTTTTTCTAGAGACATGGGTAGATGAAAAAGGGTGGGAAAGGATAAAAGGGAGGATGCCGGGAGGATATAAATGGGAGGTGCAATATGCGAGGAGAAAGAGTAAAAAAGGAAGGGCTATGGGTGGAATTATAGTGGGGGTGAGAAAAGGGGTAGGAATAGAAGGAAAGTGTAAGGCGGATAAAGAGGGAATGGTGGAGGTGGTGATAGGAAAAGGAAGGGAGAGATGGAGGTTGGTGGGAGTGTACATAAATGGGGAGATGGAGAAGAAGCTAGGGGAGATGAATGAGTGGATGGAGGAGGAGGGAGACAGAGTAAGAACGATAATAGGGAAGGATTTTAATGCAAGAACGGGAAATTTAGGAGGAAGAGTGGAGATAGGAGAGGAGGAAGGAGGGGAAGAGAAGGGAAGAAAATCAAGAGATACAAAAGTAAATGGGGAAGGGAGAAGGTTGGTAAAGAAGTTGGAGGAAAAGGGGTGGGCAATAATGAATGGAGGAATAGCAGGGGATGAGGAAGGGGGGTGGACGTATATGGGGCCGAATGGGAAATCGGTAATAGATTACATAATAGGTAATGAGGAGGTAAGAGAGGAAATCAGGAAGTTAGAGATAGGTGAAAGGGTGGACTCGGATCACATGCCGTTAATAGTGTGGTTCAAAGGGAAAGGAGGAGGAGGGGAAAGAAAAGGAAAAAAGAGGAGGAGATGGAACTGGACGGAAGAGGGGAAGGAGGAATTTAGGGAGAAGATAGGGGAAATTTGGAGGAAGCAGAGGAATGAACAAGAAGAGGAGGGTGTAGAGGGGGAGTGGGAGGAGAAGAAAAAGAAGATACAGGAAGTGTTAGATAAGGGGAATGAGAGAGAAGGAAAGGAGAAGAAAGAAAAAAGGAGAGGGTGGTTTGATAGGGAGTGTAGAAGAGAGAAGGGGGAGGTGGCAAAGGTGTTAAAAAGGTGGAGGAGGATAGGGGGGAAAGGAGAAGAATACAGGAAAAGAAAAAAGGAGTATGAGAGATTATGTAGAAAGAAGAAGGAGGAGGAGAATGAGGAGTGGACGAAGAAAGCAATGGAAGCGAGGACGGAGGGGCAGGTTTGGGAGGTGGTTAGAAGGGAAAGGGGAAAAGGAAAAGGAGGAATGGGTGAGGGGATTGAGATGGAAGAATGGAACAGATATTTTAGAGATCTATTAGGAGGGGTAGAGTCGAGAGTGATAATGGGAGGAAGTAGGATGGAGAAGGAGAGAGGAGAAGATCAGATAGAAAAGGGAGAAATTAGGAGGGCGATAGGTAGGATAAAGGAAAGAAAGGCGGTGGGGGTGGATGGGATTCCGGGAGAAGTGTGGAAATTTGGAGGAGAGGGAATAGAGAAGTGGGTATGGGAGTTATGCAATAGGATATGGAAGAGGGAGGGGTGGATAAGGGAGTGGAGTGAGGGGCTGGTGGTGTCAATCTTGAAGAGGGGTGAGGGAAAGGAGGTTTCGGAGTACAGGGGGGTAACTCTGACACCGTCGTTATACAAAGTATATGCGACGGTGTTGGCAGAGAGATTGAAGGGAGAGATAGAGGAAAAAGGGATGTTACCACCGAATCAGACGGGGTTCAGGAAAGGGATGGGAACGGTGGACAATATTTATGTACTAAATTATTTAATAAACAGACAAATAAGTAGGAAAGGAAAGCAAATGGTACTACTGTTTGTGGACCTGAGAGCAGCGTTTGATTCGGTGGACAGAGTGAAGTTGATGGCGGCGTTAAGAGGGAGGGGGGTGAAGGAAGAGACGGTGAGGAGGTGCGAGGAAGTGCTAGGAGAGATAGGGTTCAGGGTTAGAATAGGGGAGGAGGTGGGGGAGAAGTTTTGGACGGGGAGGAGGGTGAGACAGGGATGCCCACTGAGCCCACTTTTGTTTAACATGTTGATGGCGGACTTGGAGGAGGAAATGGAGAAAAGGAGATGGGGGGGTGTGAGATTAGGAGAGGGCAAGGTCTATACGTTAGCGTACGCGGATGACGTGGTGCTGTTGGCAGAAGATGAGGGGGGGAATGAGGTGTATGATGGAGAGGTTAGGGAGATATCTGGAGGGGAAGGGACTGGAATTGAATGAGAAGAAGTCGAAGGTGATGAGATGCAGGAAAGGGGGAGGGAGGTTAAAAAAGGCTAGTTGGTTTTGGAAGGGAAAAAAATTAGAGGAGGTAAAGGAGTACAAGTACTTAGGATATGTGATTCAAAGGAATGGGGGGCAAGAGGGACAGGTAAGGGACAGAATAAAGAGAGGGGCAGCAATTATGGGACAGGTATGGGGAATAGGTAAGAGGAGATTTGGGAATAACTGGGGGAGGAGGTTGTGGCTCTTCGATGCGTTAGTGTGGACGGTTTTAGGATACGGGGTGGAGATATGGGGATGGGAAGAGAGAGAGGGATTGGAAAGGATACAAGAAAGGTATCTGAGATGGATGTTAGGAGTGGATTGGGGAACGCCTGGATATATGGTAAGGGAGGAATTGCAAAGGAAAAAGATAAGGACAAGGATGGGAAGAAGAGCATGGGGATATGAGAGAAGGCTAGAGAAGGGTAAGGGAGGATGGTTGGCGAGAATATGTTTGGGGGAGATTAAAGAAAGGGCAAAGAAAGGAGGGGAATTGTCAGGGTGAGAGAGAGAAAGGAGGGAATTTTTTGAGGGTAAAGGGATGGTATTAAGGGAGATAGAGGAAAGAAGAGAAAAGGGGGAGTTCAGATGGGAAGAAGTTGAGGAATGGGAAGAAAAGGAACAGAGAGAGGAGAGGGTAGGAAAAAAGATAAAATCGGAATATAAGAAGTGGTACAAACAGAGTAAAGGGGAGGGGATTCCGGGCGATTTGAAGAAAGGGTGGGCGGAAGGTAGATGGAGGAGGATGGCAAGGTATAGACTGGGGAATGAAATGAAAGGAAATAGGTATTGGGAAAAGGAGGAGGATAGGAAGTGCAGGATATGTGGGAGAGGGTTAGAGACGTGGGAGCATGTGTGGGAGGAATGTATGGATTGGGGAAGGGAAGAGAGCTGGCAGGAAATGGTAAAGGAGGTATTAGGAGAGGAGGGAGAAGGGGAAATATGGTTAAAAAGGTTAGAGGAAGCAAGAGGGAAAGGGGAAGGGAAGAAGGAGAAGGAGGAAAAAGGAGGATAGGGAGATGAGAGAGGGTAGGAGATGAGAGGAGAGAGAGAGGGGGGGAATGAGTGTGAGAGTGAATGTGAGAGAGAGAGAGAGGGAGGGAGAGGAAAGGAATGGAAGAATAACGGTAACCGGAAGCGGAGGTCCAACATAGGCTAAGTAGGATGTAAGATTGCGTAGGTTAAGTTAATTTAGGATAAGAAAGGTTAGGGAAAGGCGGACGTGTGTGTGTGTAGGTAGGGCAGAAATGCGAGAAAAGAGAAAAAAGGCGGCGAAGAGGAGAGGCGTGGCGAAAAATATGTAAATATGTAATTAGGTTAAGTTATAGGTATATTCCTCAGTTTCCAAAAATTTCTAAATATTAATTTGTCGCATTAACATCGCGTTTGGCTCTTAGTCGAGATAAAGATGGAGTTTTTTAAAAAATAGGAGAGCTGACTGACAAATATTCTTATTAATGTTTGTTGCGTTTAGACCAGGTACGACGCCTTGGTGGGGGGTGGGGGGTTATAAACATTGAGAGAAATATTGATTTGTAAGTGTCTGAATAGCTCAGCTGGAAGAGCAGTCGCCCGGCAAGCGGAAGGTCTCGGGTTCGATTCCCGATTCAGCCGACTTTCGGACCAATATTTTTCTCGTCTTTTTCTTACAGGGGATGTTAAGAGAAGGAACAAGAGGAATTTCTGAGATCCCAACCATAGGATTCAAATTCCTCAGTTTTCCAAAAATTTCTAAATATTAATTTGTCGCATTAACATCGCGTTTGGTTTTTAGTCGAGATGAAGATGGAGTTTTTTAAAAAATAGGAGAGCTGACTGACAAATATTCTTATTAATTATAGGTATAAGTTTAGGTTAAGGAAAAGGAAGGAATAAAGGTTTGGGAACGCTCCTTTAAAAAAAAAAGCGCCTTGTAATCCCCAATTGGGGCGGCAATAAATATATCTATCTATCTAATAAAAAAAGAATAAAAATTGGATATCAAATTATTATATGTGGAATTCAGATCATTGAAGTCTATACAAAAAGACTGTATAAATCTAACATATTCATCCTGAAAAACATGCCAGTCAACATTGGAAGTAGAAAAGGATGGTCTACCAAAATCCAGGTCAGATTCTCGAAAAAATTTATTAATATTAATTATAATAGGAAAATGATCACTACCGTATCCAGAGGACAAAACCCTCCATTTACAGGCATGTGCAATACAATTAGATGTCAATATAATATCAAGAGCAGAAGATATAGAAAGATCCGCAGAGGTCCAAGTATTACTATCATTATTAAGGCAAAAAAGATCTAAATTATTAATGGCAACTTCCAATTTTCTCCCCTTATTATCAGGATTCATAACATTATCAGACCAAAGAGCACTCTTACCATTAATGTTTCCACAAATAATAATAGGGGAATAGCTTTCACATATCCAAAGAACTTCTACCCAAGCCCCAGGGATTCTTCGCATCAACGAGCGACAGTTCCACTGAAGGAGGTTAATCGAGAGAATATACATGAAAGAAAAATAAATAATATAATATATCAAAGTATTGAATACACAATGCTTTGCTGAGTAGAGCATGACTCATCTCAGCTAAGACGTCCTTGTTTACATTTTTCAAAGACTTATGATTGTGTACTCAGTTATCCACTCATTTAAAAATTCATTATTAAGTTTCGAATTTTCCAAGTTATTATCTTGAACAACAAATGCAGAAGAAGAATGCGCTCTCAGTAAATTAATAGAAATAGGGGAATTATTAGACTCAATAATTTTTCCTAATTTTTTAGATTTAAACTCAGAAGAAGAGAAAGACAATTGAATAGGACTTTCTCTTTTATCAACAGAATCATTCCTCATTTTATCATATTTTACCCTACGTATAATATTAGAAGTGGAAGGAACTATTCTTGCCTTAGATGTCAAAATTGAGAAAGATGATGAACAAGTCAATCCCGAAATTGACACAGAACCCGAAGATAAAAACCCTCCAGCTCTCCCATGCTTAACTGAATCAGAAAAGGATTTCCTCACGGGACAAGATTCCGATGATAAGGATTTATAAGGAGCAGCCAAGTTTGACGAAAAAAGTTATAAAGAGTGGGAAGTGAAGCCTCACAAGGTTGCACTTCAAAAGTTCCAATATTACCAGTATTAGATTTTAATTTAAATTCCTGAAGTAAAACCTCAGCTTCTGATTGCGAGACATCCTTAATCGCCATGATTCTTTTTATCTCTTTTTGTTTAATAAAAATAGGACATCTATTAGAAGAAGTCTCATGCTCAACATCGTCCATCTTATGTCTACGACAATTAATACAAAATGGCTTGTCAGCCATACATTTAGAACCTTCACCATGAGTAGATGGATTCAAACCACATCTAACGCACACAGCGTTATTGTTAGAAGCACGACACATCCTAGAGATATGTCCAAATCTTTGACATTTATTACAGCGTTTAACTCTTTGTATGAATCGACGCATAAACAATCTTTTCTTCATGTAAATAACACTGGGAGGAACTATAGAAGTCCTAAAGCGAAAACCAAATAAGAATCAGAATCGATATACTCAGTAACAATTGAGTCGTCACTTTTTTTTTTTTTTTTGTGAACAGGTCTTTTTAATCTAACTACCTCGAAAGGAGGAGTCCATATAATACTTCATTCCGGAGGAGGTCTAAGATTCTCAATAATTCCCTGAGGAGTATCGTCATCTATACCACGTATAATATCCCAAGTAGAACAAAAAGTCACGATAGTGTCAAAATGATGTCATTTTGACTTTAAAATGTCAAATTTATATCAAGCCTTTCTGCGGTGACGTCAAAATGACGTCATTGTGGCCTGCATGGATATAGAGGGCACTAAAAACTTTAGAAATCGAAAGTGACGCCATACAGTTACCATATTTATTTTGACGCGTGTTGTAATGCGTGTGCACGTGTACTACGCACAAAGCAAGCGTGAACAAAGAACAAATCCAGAAAAGGACGAATGGTTTGTTTTCATTAGTGGTGTGATTATTTGGCGGTTTAATTGTGTCTGGAAACACGAAGGAAATGAATTCATTAAAGGTATTTATAATTGCTAATTAATATTAACCTCTTGATTTTTAAAGTTTCAAAGTTAAAATATTAGAGAATTGTGTAGTACAAATTTATTATTTTTTAAGATTTTTAAAATAATATTTGGTAGATCTTACATACTTTTGTGTATATTAACATCGTTGATGGAATAAAGTTCCTTGCGTTGCAATAATATATATGTGTCGGCTAACGCACTTTCTTTATAAAGATAGAGAAAAATGATCATATAGTTTGACATCAGAAAAATCCAACAAAGAGGTTAAAATAAAGCTGAGGAGTAAATATTTCTGTTCATCTGAATAATCTTTCTCTTTTTATATATGTATTGTATATGTATTATTGTATTGTCATGTTGTGATAATATTTATATTTACTTTAAATTTCTTTACTTTCATATTGTGTTTTGTTGTACTGTCATATTTATATTATATATAGTACTGTTGCGATATTATCTTATTTATTAAATTTGCAGACTTTTATACTGTCACATATACACATTTAGGTATACGAGGTGTGTTCAAAAAGTATCGCGAATTTTGAATTTCCGCGGGTTACGTATATTCGATTTTCGATTTTTTTGTGGCGTTATGTTGGTACTCATGTTTCTCATTTATGCCGACAAGTACGGCCATTTTGAATGTTCAGTTAATTTTTGACAGCTGCTTTGCTTGCACGTGTTTTGGCTCGTCTTCGATTTTTGCCTATTCCAAAAAATGGATCAAAGAATCTGTATCAAATTTTGTGTGAAAAACAAAATTAAGTGCGCGGACGCATTCCGAATGTTGACTGTGGCATATGGTGAAGCTACCTTGGACCGAAGCAACGTTTATCGGTGGTACAAAATGTTTTCCGAGGGCCGAGAAGATGTGAACGACGAAGAGCGTGCCGGACGCCCGAGCACGTCAACAACAGACGAAAACATTGATAAAGTGAAGAAAATAGTATTGGTCAATCGTCGAATCACCGTTAGAGAAGTTGCTGAGGACCTAAACATATCGATTGGCTCGTGCCATTCGATTTTTACAAATGATTTGGGCATGACACGGGTCGCCTGCTCACACATCGTTGCTTGTGCGCGAATTTTTGGCCAAAAACAACACACTAATAATGCCGCAGCCACCGTATTCCCCAGATCTGGCCCCCTGTGACTTTTTCTTGTTCCCGAAACTGAAGAGGCCCATGAAAGGACGACGCTACGCTACGATTGAGGAGATAAAGACGGCATCGAAGGAGGAGCTGAACAAGATCACAAAAAATGATTTTTTGAAGTGCTTCGAGGATTGGAAAAAACGTTGGCACAAGTATATAATATCTGGTGGGGATTACTTTGAAGGGGACAAAATAGATATTCATGAATAAATAAATAATTTTTGAAAAAACACAAAATTCGCGATACTTTTTGAACACACCTCGTATATAATATATTCTCTTAAATTTATTTATTGTACGTAAAGCAAAATATGAAACGCAAGCTGCATGCTTCATCTGTGAAAGAGGTCAGGAAGCGTCTTAAGACCGAAGAAGTAAGACAAACTTTGACACAAGTTAATGATGCATTAGAAATATTTGAACTAGAAGGTCATAATCAACATTCATGTGATAATTCATCAATTCATTCAGAAGTAGAAGAGAATCGAAACAACTTTTGCAATAATAATGATGAACTAGATGAAGACAATGTTAGTTTTGAGCAAAATGTGGAGACTGATGTTGATTCAGATGAAGAATTTGTAATTAATCTCCAGGATCAGAATGATATTCAATTAACACAGAATTCTGATGAATATCTATTAAAATTTTTGAAGAAATGGGCAATGAGAGGTGTTGCACATAGAAAAGTTGATGAACTTCTTGTAGGACTACGATCCCTCCATAGTTTTTTACCAAAATCTCACAAAACTTTACTGCAAACTACACGCAAAGTTGAATTACAACGTAATGGTAGAGGTTTAATGTGGTATAAAGGCATTATTGCTAATTTAAATCAAAGAGTTACCGATGATTACTTGCTTAAACATAAAGAAATTATTATTGACGTAAACATTGATGGTTTGGCATTATTTAAAAGCACTGATGATAACTTCTGGCCTATACTGGGTTGTCTTATAGGAGAAGCTACACCATTTATTATAGGTGTGTGGCGTGGTGTTGGAAAGCCAGACAATCTTGATGCTTTTTTAGCAGATTTTATTCATGAAGTTGATGAATTAGCCCTAAATGGTTATGACTTCTATGGCAACCGCTATTTCTTTAAAATTAGAAATTACATACTTGATGCTGTAGCACGACAATATGTAAAATGTATTTTAAGCCACAACAGTATCTATGCATATGAAAAGTGCACAGTAAAAGGTGCACGTTTTAGAAATCGTCTTACCTTTCTGAATCTCAATGCATCATTGCGTACGGATGAATCTTATCGAAGAAGAGATCAGCTTAGTCACCATAATGGAGTATCGCCTCTAGAAAATATGGCAAGTGACAACAGTGGAATGGTTTCAAAGTTTCGTTTAGATCCAATGCATCTGTTATTTGAAGGGGCTTTTAAGAGATGGGTTCTGTATCTTTGTGGATATCAAGCTATCACATATGGTAAAATTTCAAGACTAACACGTTTGAGCTTATGTTCTGATATAATTAACATTGCTTCTTGGATTCCCATGGAATTCAACCGTAGACCAAGATCTTTATATTATCAAACCAAGTTTAAAGCAACTGAGTGGAGACATCTTCTTCTGTATGATGGAGTGCGCATTTTTCGATACAGACTTCATGAAAACACTTACAAAAACTTTTTATTAATTCATTCTGCATCTTACATTTTCTCATCTCCTGAATTTGTCAAAAGCAATTATTGGATTTTTATTGCTGATAATATAGTATATCGTGAGTTTATCAGGCATTCCACAGATGTTTTTGATAAATCATATGTGGTATACAATGTACATTGTCTTTGTCACATGGCTACTGAATGCCAGAAAAATGGTACGTTATTGGATTTTAGTGCTTTTAAATACGAGTCTTTTATGGCTGTAATTAAACATCATTTGCGTTCAACTGATAAGCCTCTCCAGCAGTTAGTTAATAGGGATTTTGAGACAAAAGGGCAACTTGCTGCAGAATTAAAGAGACCAAATCTGAATAAAGTTACATTAAAAAAACAATTGCATAGAAATATTGTTCCAGAAATTCCTGGTGATTGCTATGCACAAATATATTTAAAGGGTATAACTCTTTAGACTAATAAAGCTAATTGCTGTTTCTCAACAAAAGATGGGAACATACTTATCTTAACCGAGGTTATAGCTTTACCAAATGGCGATATATTATTAGCAGGGCATAAGTTTCTTTGCAAAGTATATAGATTATTATGACTACCCATTTCCTTCCTCATTCATTGGAATTTTTAAAGTGTCACATATAGATTCTGTAAAAACCATATACAAACTGCAGGATTTTTTTCAAAAATGTTGTACGGGTTGTACGTAAATTGAATTATTGGGCGTGTGCCCGTCGTATGTTGTCGTGGAATGAGTGCTTCACGAATATACGACCGAGAATGTTTCTCTCTCACTTGCTTATATTTATTGAAAAACTCAGAAGGTAGTGACCGCACTCGAGATACAAGGTATAAATGCTTTAATCGAAATACAGCGTATAATGGTATACAATAGCGGCTAAGTCGGCCGCACGTGTGTCTCTCGTTGTCTCTGAGACGATTCTGATTCGTATTAGCGGGGACCGCGCACGATGGGTCGCGATCGGCAACGGAAGCCCCCGAAGGCAACGGCGAAGGACCCGACATATATATGTGCGGGTACCCGAATTCGAGTGGGTAGATTGACCGGGCGATACGCGTAAATAGTTTATTGAATACCAAACAAACGCCGCCCGCCTTGAAAGAATGCGCTTTCAAAATGAATAGAAGAAAGAATGAGCCGCAAGGCAAACATATAAGACTTATCAGTACAATAAAATAAAGATAATAACGCAACAGAATATAAACCATGACTGATAGCACTTCGTGAGTTTCGTACTCTTATAAATAGTGATTACAGTATCCTATAAATTATAATAATATATTTGTTTGCAAATTAAACTAAATTACTAGAAAAAGGAAGACATGAATATAAATTTTCCTATGATATATCTTAATAGCTAAATATTCGCGTCGTGACTATTACGTGAGATTGCATCTTAATTGCCTATATTAGTTATCCGTCGTTTGGATTTCTGAGGGTAATATCGCGAGCTGCGACAATGGTCTAACATAAGTACCCTTGGTGGTTTTTATAGTTGCAGTTCGTACTACATTGTCGGATCCGGGATGAATCTCTAAGACGCGACCTATAGCCCATTGTAGAGGGGGTAGATTTTGTTGTTTTACAAGTACGAGCTGATTGACGCGTAGTTGAATGCCCGAATTTTGTTTCCATTTCGACCTTTCCTGCAACGAGCCTAAGTACTCGCTACTCCATCTGCGCCAAAAGTGCTGTCGAAGTTGCTCTACGCGTTGCCATCGTAGGAGCCTATTCTCATTGATCTCGCTGAAGTCTCTGCAAGGAAAACTATTTAGTGCTGTACCAACCAGAAAGTGACCCGGACTAAGATAACACAAGTCGTTGGGATCCTCGCTTAGTGGCGTGATAGGGCGCGAATTTAATATAGCTTCTATCTCAGACAATACAGTCTGCAGTTCTTCAAAATTTAAATGGGCTTGGCCCACAATTCTAGTCAAGTGATGTTTGGCGGATTTTACCGCCGCTTCCCATAAACCGCCAAAATGGGGAGCGTTGGGCGGAATGAATCCCCAGCAAATGCCCTCGTTGGCACAGAATTGATTGAGATCGGACTGCGTTTCTTGTTTGTTATAAAATTCGTATAGTTCCTTGATTTGCTTTTTTGCCCCGACGAAGGTGGTCCCATTATCCGAGTACATGTGGGTCGGTTTCCCTCTTCGCGCAATGAACCGTTTGAATGCACCAAGAAAACAGTCTGTCGTTAAATTGCTTACGACTTCGATGTGCGCGGCTTTAGTGGCAAAGCATACGAAAATGGCTATGTAAGCCTTATGATTGCGAGAGTTGCGCCTGTTTCCTTCGCGTATTGTGACTGGACCGGCATAGTCTATCCCACAATGCGCGAACGGTCTAGATGGGGTGACTCGACCGGCGGGTAATGATCCCATTAAGGCTTCCGAGAATCGCGGTTTTGCCTTAAAACAAGTTACGCATTCTTGTATGATCTTTCGCGCTGCGGATCTTAGCGAAAGTGGCCAGAAACGTTGCCGGACGGCGGCCATAGTACCTTGCGTTCCGGCGTGCATATTCCGAATATGCTCTTGTCTAATTATTTTTTGTGTTAAATCGTGATTGCGCGGCAGCAAAATGGGATGGCATGCGTCAAAATCTAGGTTTGAGTTTTTAAGCCTACCGCCCACCCGGATTAGGCCATCTTTATCCATGAAAGGAGTTAACGGCAATAGACGGCTGCCTGCATTAATGGTCGTTTCTAATTTTAATGCTTCGTATTCTTTAGAGAAGACTTGTTTTTGTACCGCCCTGCACACGATTTCCGTTGCAAGTAAAAGTTCAGACAAAGATATTGTTCTATTTGGCGCGAGATTCCGTTTCTTAGAAAATCTCATGCAATACGCAATGATCCGAAGGATTTTGTTTAGACTTGAATGCTTGGTTAATAGCTGGGTGACCATGCATTGGTCATGCTTGACGACAATCGCGGCTATTCTTCTTTGTTCGGGCATATCCTCCCTCGGATATGTAAAACTTCCCGATGGCCACTGATTTTCGTGCAACTGTAGAAAGCTGGGCCCGTGCCACCACATGGATGATGCGATTAAATCATACGGATATATGCCCCTGGATAGTATGTCTGCAGGATTGTCGGAAGAGGAGACGTGACGCCACTGACTGATCTGAGTCAACCTTTGAATTTCTCCGACTCTATTTGCCACGAATACTGACCAGTTGCGCGAGGATGAAGCTATCCAATTCAATGCTATGGTGGAGTCCGACCAAAGAAATGCTTGCATGGGCGAGCCCAATGAGTCTTTCACCTTAGTTATGAGTTGAGCTAACAGAACCGCTGCCGATAGTTCAAGCCTTGGCAGTGACACGGCCTTGAGTGGTGCCACACGGGATTTTGAACACAGCAACTGTGAACGATATTCACTAGATTCGATGGTTGTGCGTACATATATACATGCGCCATATGCATTTTGACTTGCATCACGAAACCCGTGTAATTGCACGAGC
This sequence comes from Nylanderia fulva, assembly GCF_048542155.1. NCBI lineage: Eukaryota > Metazoa > Arthropoda > Insecta > Hymenoptera > Formicidae > Nylanderia > Nylanderia fulva. The sequence goes on from NW_028190873.1 coordinate 271,243, forward strand.
TGTGAGTCTGGGTTGTATTTGACACCCCTAGAGATTTGTAGCTGATTTACAGCATGTAATTGAGACTTGAATTTTAGCCAGCTTGTATGTAATTCCTGCGGCACAGATTCATCCCAATGGATGCCGGCCTTCCACAAATCTTGAAGAATGAGTTTGGCAATTACAATGACGGGTCCGAGGAGACCCAGAGGATCAAACAAGCTGGAAACTTCAGAAAGAATAACGCGCTTAGATACTGCGCTGTTAGTGGAGTCTGAATTGTATGCAAAGTGAAAAACATCCTTGACTTGATTCCATTGAATCCCTAGTATGCTAGAATCTGTCTCGTTATGAATGGTAATTACTTCCCCATCACGATCCTTTATATTTTTTAGAAGTTCTGGGCAATTCGACGCCCACTTACTGAGTTCGAAAGATCCTATTCTCAGCAATTCTATTAGTTCATCTCGGAGTACCTTAGCCTCGTGCAGAGTATCTGCTCCCGACAAAAAGTCATCTACGTAAAAACTGCGCTTCACCTCTCTAGAGCCTACCGGGTACTTAGCTGCGTATTGATCGGCATGATAAGTAAGGCACCTGGTGGCCAAGTATAAAGCTGATGATGTTCCATACGTAACTGTCAATAGTTCGTATGTGTCGACGTTGTTAGCAGGGTCGTCCCGCCATAGTATCCTTTGTAGACGTGTTTGAGAAGGATCCACCAATACTTGTCTATACATTTTTATTACGTCGGCGCTAAAAACATAAATGAAGAAACGAAATCGGATCAGTATGGATGTTAGCTCTTGCTGCACTACTGGCCCTATCATTAGTGCATCATTTAAAGATAAGCCCTCGGTAGATTTGCATGAAGCGTCAAATACTACGCGGATCTTTGACGTTTGATTGTTAGATTTGAATACGCAATGATGCGGTAAATAAAAACATGAGGAACTCTCATCGGGCTGCAATTCTATTTTTTGCATGTGCCCTAACGATATGTACTCATTGATAAATTGTTTGTATTGCTCTTCTAGATCGGGCTGTCGTTTAAAACGTTTTTCGATGCCCTTCAAACGAGACATGGCAATGCTTCGAGAGTCTCCTAACTTGTCGATTAATTGATCTCTAATGGGAAGTTTGACCACGTATCTGCCTTGTGGATTTTGATGAATATTGCTAATAAAATGCTGCTCACAATAACTTTCCTCAGGAGTCAAATTATCGGAGTCATTTGTCGCGTCGTCTAATTGCCAGAACCGACTTAATTGATCATGTAACTGCTCGTTAGTTATAGATGCGTGTAGAGAATGTACCTTTGCGTGAATTGATTTTGAATCAAACATTCGTCCTGCTAGGATCCATCCAAACCTCGTTTTTTGTAATTTAGGATGCCTGTCCGATGATTGTATCTGTCCTACAGAGAGAAGATCCCAAAATATTTCGGCTCCTATTAGAATGTCGATATCAGAAGATACGTGAAATTGTGGATCAGCTAGCTTTATATTTTGTGGCAGTTCGAAATCCCTTCGCCTTAACGGTATGCCAGGGAGTTTTTCTGTAACTTGATCTGAAACAATACAATCGATTGTAGCACTGTATGAATCTATTCGCGATTGCAATTCGATTTTTACTGCTTGCGTGGCCGTCGTAACCGTTCCGTTCACGCCGGATATGGCTACGCTTAGTGATTTGGGAGTGAGGCCAAGCCTCGTCATGAATTTCCTTGATATGAAATTCGCCTGAGAACCACAATCCAACAGAATGCGACAAGGTCGAAGCACGCCCTGATGATCGCGCGCGTGCACCATGGCTGTTGACAATATGACGTTAACACTTCCTCCTGCGACGTGTGTCGCTACTACGGCAGAGGATTCTGCGGAGTTGGAGTTGTCGCTGCCCTTTCCTGAAGAGCTAGAGGAATTAGGCGCTTGCTGCGAGGCGGTCGTCATATGAAGAAGCGTGTTATGCTTGGCTTGGCAGACCTTGCAACCTCCTGAAGTGCATTTGCTAGCGATGTGCGTGTTGGAACGCAGACAATTGAGGCAAATTTTGCGAGAACGAATTTCCGCGATCCTTTGAGGAACCTGAAGTGCCAGAAAATTCTTACAGTAATAAATGGAATGCTCCCTCGACAGTAGTTGCATTTTAACTTGACGGTAGCTGCGCATGCTGTTTGACGCTTGGCGTGTGCCTTGGCACATCCTTCCCGTTGTCCTTGACGTTCGCGACGTTGCTAGATTTGTTTGTGACTTCGAGCATCTGACACTGTCGTCTGATAAAATCGAAGAATTGTTTGGACGTTGGTAATTCGTTACCCGTAAGCGAAGATTGCCACTCGCGTAGTGTGAGGGGATCGAATTTCGAGCATAGCACGTGTATTAAAATATCGTCCCAATACGCGGTGGGTCGCTTTAGAGCTTGCAACGCGTGTATGTGCTTTGTTGCGCCATCCGCGATTTGCCTTAACTCGGTATAATTTTCCCTTGTCATGGAAGGTAATTCTATAATGGCCTTGATATGATTTTGCACGATTACCCGTTTGTTATCGTACCGCTCTTTAAGAAGATTCCACGCTGCATTGTAATTCGCGTCCGAAATCTCTAGAGAATTAATTACGCTGCTCGCATCGCCTGTGAGAGAGGCCTTTAAATATTGAAACTTTTGTATGCAACTGAGAGACGCGTTCGTATGTATGACCGACGTGAATGTATCGAAGGACGGGAACCACTCGTCATATTTCCCCGAAAATGTCGGTAAATTTAATTTAGGTAAGCGCACGCGGGAAGTTGCGTCCGAGATTTCCGAAAGCGTTGCCGGCAAAACAGCGGCAGTGCGCGAGTGCGGGGGGGGGCTTAATAACTCCCTGATTTTAGCGGATACGGCATAAAATGCGTCCTCGAACGTAGCCCGATCGTTACCTTCGGCTTCTTCTAAAAGTTCTATTTGCGTCTGTACAGTGTGATATTCGGCCCAATAATGTTCTAGTTTTAATTTGCGCTCCTCAAGTTGAGCCGTTGTCGAGGTATTGATAGCAGTAATTGTCTCGACGTAATGTTTTATTCGCGTGCAGGATCCTTTGATCATAGCGCGTTATCTTTTAAGTACCGCGAGATTTTCTGTATTAGACATTGTAAACTAATTGAATTGAGACACACGTATTATTCGAATCTGGTTGGTACTCGTCACTAGATAGCTACCCTTACCTTACATTTATTTCTTATTAAGAAAGAAAACGCGTGAACGCTCGGTAATCCTTTGTCGGTCGTCCTGCGGGGAGGAGGGGGGGTGTCGTCGTCTCAATGCGCTGTTTGGCCCTCGATGCGTCGTTCGTCTTGTCGAATATGGCCGACAAGGATCGCCGTGACTGCCGGTTCGATTGCCCGTCCGTTGGAATTATGCCGTTGTCGCCAATGCGGGGCAATCGTTTGTACTCGCCGACGAGTAAAATAACCGCTCCTGACCTCTCCTTTGTTAGGACGTCTGCCGATGTATGGGAAATTCCGTAGGCCGATACCGTACGTGATAACTCGATACGTTGGCCTTTTTTAATTTGGCTTGCTCCCTTCGTGTTATATCCTCTAGAAGTTTGTTGGACACTACCTTGACCGAGCTTGCGGAATTCCTTGGATGAATCCGGCTCGAAGGACCAAATGTACGGGTTGTACGTAAATTGAATTATCGGGCGTGTGCCCGTCGTATGTTGTCGTGAAATGAGTGCTTCACGAATATACGACCGAGAATGTTTCTCTCTCACTTGCTTATATTTATTGAAAAACTCAGAAGGTAGTGACCGCACTCGAGATACAAGGTATAAATGCTTTAATCGAAATACAGCGTATAATGGTATACAATAGCGGCTAAGTCGGCCGCACGTGTGTCTCTCGTTGTCTCTGAGACGATTTTGATTCGTATTAGCGGGGACCGCGCACGATGGGTCGCGATCGGCAACGGAAGCCCCCGAAGGCAACGGCGAAGGACCCGACATATATATGTGCGGGTACCTGAATTCGAGTGGGTAGATTGACCGGGCGATACGCGTAAATAGTTTATTGAATACCAAACAAATGTGTTATTTTACCCGATGAAGATAGTTTTCTTTGCATTCCTCTTCTTCACAATGGTCCTCAGTAAATTTTTGGTGAGATCTTATTGGTCATTTATGTCATTACTTTATTTGTTTTTTTTATGTAAACTTCAAATTTATTTTTTTACAGTATTCTGTCATAGAGTTTGTGCCTCAAGCTGAAAGTGATGAAGAAGAAATCCTCGTAGAAGTTGTACCAACCAAATGGATTAGCGAGGACAGACAGTTTTGTTATTATCCGCCACGTTTCATGAAGGGGAAATGTATGAAGATGGTGATGAGTCTGGTGGATTATGATTCATCCACATGGGAACTGCTGCCCATTATATTTCATTATAGTTATTGTAAGTTTTTATCTTTTTTTTTACAGTGCAAGACTATATCTTCGTAATTTAATCTTTGTCTTGTGGTTTTTGCATGCAGCCACTTTCAATGTTGTCCAAAAAGCTAGAAATAAAGCTGTTAAAGAGGACACAATTGTAGCAACAGATGTTGAGACGGACTACAATCAACCACGCAAGAGAAAGCCGCCTGAACATCTAACATTTTCATCAGATTCTGAGTTAGTTGAAGAATCAAAAAAGAAGAAACTTAAGGAAAGACACAATATTCCAAAACCTAGTTCAACTTTGTCTTCAAAGCTCAAGGAATTATTCGAGAGTAGCAAAGCCAAGAATTCAGCTAAGTCTACGAATGAATATTTTGCTAATTCAAATCTTTTATCTACATCATCAAAGAAAAAAAATACAACTCTTGTTCGTCGATTAATCGCAGGAAAAGTCTACACAATCTGGTTTGTATTTCTAATTACTGGAATTTTATTGCAGCATTTAATAGTAGTAGACTATCCTTATATGCTCTTGTACTTTTATTTTTCAGAATCTACTAATAAAGAAAACTTGTCTGACAATGAAATGTCATCAACTTTGAGATCTCCAAATTCTTCTTACAATTTTGATTTATCTGAAAAGGCTTCCACTTTTGAGCAATCTCCAGAATCTCAAGATATACTTATAAAATCTGATTACAATAGTGTGAGACAAATAAATAAAAAAAAAATTCTCGAAACAAATCTACATCATTAAAAAAGTTTTTAGAAGGTATTTTTATTGATTACCTTATTATTATGATAAAAAATAATTAATTAATTTTGAATTGAACATTTTATTATTGATAGGTTCACAGTCTTCACCAAAACTAGCTAGCAGTAAGTTATATTCTCTACTTTATTTTTATAATGAAATAATAAAAATTGTTTTCATTGGCAAGTGATTATTTCTACATATACAATAATTTTATATTCTACATATACAATAATTTATGCTGTAAGCCTTAAATTTAATCCATTATATTCGATTATTCTTCTGACATTTAATTATATGATTAGTTTATTTTTTACAATTTACGGCTTTAGGTATTGACAGCCATAAATCAGATTTAAGGTTTATTATACCTGTTATATAATCGAACTTTTATATTAATTTGTCTATAATATAAAAAAGCCATCATTGTCAATAACATTAGTAACTCTCATTATATTAATTAATAAATTTGAGTAAAAAAAGTCGGTTCCAAAAACTATCACTTGCCAATGAAAACAATTTTTATTATTCGTAAGAGATTAATTATAATCACAAAATGTGTGAGAGAAATAATCGAATATGATTATACATATAATTAATTTTTTATGATTTAAAAGTCTGAAAGTTTTTACATATACAATAATTTATTATTATTGTATATGTAAAAACTTTCAGACTTTTAAATCATAAGAAATTAATTATTACAGTTAAAGCTAAAGATTTAGCTTTAAACGCAGTTGAAAAGAGATGGATGTATATTACGTCAAATACTAACTTGTCATTGCCGCAGTTTTTACATGCACTCTCGGTTGTCCTTGATTTAACGAGCTTTGGATTTGGTGGAAAATACTACGAACAGATTTTCGGTTGCCCGATGGAGTCACCCTTATCACCAATATTGGCTGACTTGGTCATCGACGACTTTGAAACACATTGTTTAAGCAAATTAAATTGTATACCGGTCTTTTATACATATGTTGACGACATTTTTGTAATAGCACCTAAAACAAAAATTGATGAGATATTAACGATGTTTAATAGTTACCCAGAACGCCTAACGTTCACGCATGAGGTCGAATTAAATGATTCTATAAATTTCCTAGACATTACTGTTGTTAAAGCGGAGGGAACATTGTTGACCAATTGATACAGAAAACTCACCTTTTCTGGTAGATATTTGAATCTCTTTTCCCCTTTCAGTATAAAATCAACACGATTAGAAGTCTAGTCGACAAAACTTTATTACTTTTAGATGAATGCTTTTACACTGATAACATCAGAATTATTACGGATATTTTAGTTAACATTTGCTTCCCGAGGTCTTTCATTAAACTACATATTGACAAGAGAATGAAAACTCTAAAACACCGTAGAGATTATATGATGGTTACTGACAATGTAAAAAGTTCGATACGAAATCAATGTTACCGTTACCTTATATAAAAAACTTAAGCGAAAATCTATGTATTGCGTTGGAAAAATGTGGCCTCGACATTGCTTATACTATCCCAAAAAAATTAAATAGACTAATCAAGAAAGGATTAACTATGTGCAAAAAACTGACGTCGTTTATTTGATTGAATGTAAGAACTGTAATGCAACATACACCGATCAAACGAAAAGACAATTAGCTACACGCGTAAAGGAACATTGTAAAAATATTAAACAACATCTCAGCAATTTTAACGTAATCAGCAAACATCAAATAAAATATGACCATGATTTTAATTGGTTGGAACCTAAGATTTTGCAAGATTTTTGTGAAAAACATAAAAAGAAGAGAGAATTAGCGGAGATGTTTTTTTATTAAAAAATATAAGAATAATATTAATTTACAAAAGGACACAGAAAATTTAAACCCGATCTATGATAAGTTGATCCACAGTATATGATTGTTTATTTATTTCGTTGTATTGTCGAACGTTTTTATAATCGTGTTTTTTAACTTTGACTTATGATGTTTTAAAATAATTTAATTGTCTCTGGTTTAACATTAGTAATTTTACTGTTTTCGAATCAACATCTTGAAAGGTACATTATATTTTATTTTAAATTTCTTTGTTAATAACTTTGTAAAATACGGTTTCGCATTTTAATCAATGTATATTTTTATTGTGCAGTTACACTTGATAAGGATCCGTACCTGAGGGTCGAAACGGAGTGTTGTAATAATTTGTACTGGCCAGTTATGTAAATTTTAATAAATTTGTATGGTTTACTCATCACTGGCGACTTCATTAATTTTATCGGTATTTAAATTATAATACATGCACATGTAGTTTTAAAGATACATAGAGCTATCTGTTGAGAGAGGTAACAATTTTAAGAAATTACCTGAATTGGTAAGTTTATCAATCTTAACTATTGTAGTATCCAATCGTACATAAGGTACACGAATCTTCTTTTCATCTTTTTTTTAATTAGAGAATTGACAGTACTCGTTTATGTGTTTTAAATGATGTGCCAGATTGACTTCTATATTTTGATCAGATAAAGATTCTGGATCGACGGAGCTAGCTCTTGTTCTACGTGTGGTTCTAACCATCGGCAATGGTAACTTAATCTCCAAACCAACATGCACAAGACTCTTACTGAAAATTATTTCAAATAAAACATATTACAATAAATAGTTTGAAACATATATCATGAATTCCATTAAATATAATTGTATTGCGACGACTTTTCTCGCCTCGGAGCAACTGTGGCGAGCAGAGGTCGACGTAAAGAAAGAAAAAATTATTTTTATTCTTTGAAGATAATTATTACATACGTGAACTGGGATGGTGGTCGCTCCGCGCGTACCGCAGCAGGATGCCAGCCGACGGATACGCGAAATTACTCGAATTTTTGGGCGCCAGACACGATCTTTCACATGTGCGTGTGAATTCGCGACACACGGAATAACGCAACAATTCGGAAGTCCTGCAACGGGCCGGCTGCTCACCTAACGGTAGAGGGGCAGGGTGTGGTTGCTACGACATAAATAACGCGTAAATTACACGAAGTACGCGCGAAATTGAGAATTACCCGATAATGAGGCGCGACAACACAAAGAGATATAAAATAAAGACGCGAAAGTGTACTGTAAATTGACTCCGATTTATTACAATAATAGAAGAAAAGAGAAAAGAAATAACAATATACAATATAAGGTAAATTGAAGGATTGTCAGATTACAAAAAAATAGATTAAACAGAAATATAATTTGAGTAGTTAGAAAAATTCGTAAAGGGCGTATAGTCGGTTTTACAAAATAGTAATAAGATAATAATACAAAAAATAATGTCCAGGGAATTGACTCGATGCGATATTTGCGCTAAGCGAGATAACTCGAATAACACATTGACTTGACGACACGAAATTTCCGACAGAGTTCACTCGGTATAACGGGTGTAGAAATACCGCGACAATCTATGCTTGAAAAATCACGTCGACTTTACAAACATCGGATATGCGACAACTCTGTAATATAATACTGACAAAAAGAGAACGGAACAGATAGTTTGGCAATCAAAAGAGTTATAAATTCGACCCGAAAAATTCTCAGTGATAATTAAAGATCAAGAGAGTTACCGCAAAATGATGTAGTTCGATATTTGCCGCGAATACGCCGGTGACTGACAGTTCACGGCTATCGCCGTCTCGCTCACTCTCGCGCGCACACGCTCTCTATCCTTGTCGCTTTCGCGCTCTCGCACGCAGTCTCGTCTGATGTTTTCTCTCCCTCGATATTTCGTTATACTCGAATTACGCGACGGACTAATACAATGATTATGCGATACGCTTCACTCACTCGTACATGCAATACTCGACAGTCTCATCAAAGCGCAATGGTACAAACACGTAGATAAACGCGACAAAAAATGAGACGGCGCGACGACAATGAATCCCCGAGAGGAGACGCCATCTTTGATTTCGAGAAAGTAAGACGTGTTTTCCAAGTGCTTTCTTCAATCGGGATAAATAGCAACGCTCGCGTGTGTTTTCTCGCATACTAAGACTGGAACAGCTTAGTTTTAGTGAGTGCTTTATCGGATAATTAGTTATATAGGCGTCCACCACTGCCAAACATACAATTATCCACAAGAAGTGACAGTGCCGGCCACAAGGCCTTTGTCTCGGTAAAAGCCACTACTTCCCGCGCTTTTCATGTCTTCTCGCTTTAGACTCTGTGTTCACCCTCTCCTCAGCTCTCATTCCAGCAATTATCCCCTTTCTTTTTTTTAGAATGAACTCCGGAGATTAGGGCAATCATACGGTCACCGACCAGATGATTATAGACACCTTCCTCGACAATTTACTAACAGAGACCGAGGCCTCTTCCACAACTCAACCCATGGTTGTTGATCCTGCAATGTCTTTTTCCCCCTAGGACTAACAATAAGACGATGCACAAAAGAGGTCATAAACGTCAGAATCTCGACCCCTCATATGACCCACCATGCAGCAAAATCTGCGGATCCGGAAGCTCTCTCATCCCTAGATCAAGGAGTGCTTCCACCACGGGTTCAGTCATCTCTATTTCCGAAGATATTCTCAAGACAAGATACACGGAGACCAATTTTTGTCCATACGACGTCCACATCCAGAGAATTTCTAACACAATTGCCGCTCTACATCTAATTACTGTGGGGAGACACATTACAAGTCTCAACATCTCAGGTAGTTTAAAAATTAAAAAATCAGGCTTCTCAAAAGTATCCATTTTTCTAAAAAGCGGCCAGGAAGCTAACAAGCTGGTCGAAAATACTAACTTCAAGTCAAAGGACTTAATTGCTTTTATCCCCCCGTCAAGGGTATCTTGCAAGAGAATTATCAAAAATGTATCCCTTGAACTGGCTAATCAATTGATACAGGACAACATTAGAAGCCCCTTTAAAGTTTTATCAGTTAAAAGGCTCAATCGCAGAATGCTCATCAACTCTCAAAGCAATCACAATAGCTTTCAAGACGGTTCCGCTTCATCATCTTCTTCACTCACTAGTCTCACTCCATCTTACACCGTCTCAATTACTTTTGAGGAACAGAGAATTCCCAAAAATATACAGATGTTTTACGTCAACTACCCAGTATTGCCTTATATATTCAGAGTCACTCTGCCACCATTGTTACAGATATGGTCACATACGAGCTTCATGCAGAAGAAAACCCAGATGCGCTCATTACGGATCAAAAGAGCACGACAAAGCTTCATAGTAGAGAGACTAGGAGAGTTCTGGACCAGGGGCAATGAGGCGGGAGGGGGGGGGGGGTGAGGGTGGTAATGTCACGCGGGGGAGGGGGTCTTATCAGCAGATAAGCTTATCTTATCAACTCAGGTTACCTGATAAGGGGTTTATATTACCTGATAAGGGGCTCAGGTTACCTAAAATGTTTATAAACAAAAGATAAACATATATCTATTACAGCGATATCTATTACAAGATAAGATAAGCTTGTAATATATTTATTACAAGATAAGGTAAAAATTCTGGTTAATTAAATTCTACGAATTATTAATAACAAAAGGGCTGCCGCCGTTTCTTTGGCGAGCGCCGACAATCAAGGGGATTGATACGTGGCTGCTGATCTATACGTTATCTGTATATTTCTAAGAAATATCAGCGGCGAAAGTTTGCGTCATCGGGGACGAACGCGTCGCGACATGTCTTCGCTGCTTGTAACGTGTTTTCGCCGCTTGCGACGGGGTAAATTTACACCAGGAAGGTAACGGGCGGCTTTATCTATGTATTTCGGAGAATTATCAGCGGGTAGATATCGCAAATATTTCTTGCGAATTAACAATTGTTCGTACGTTGAAGAACAAAGGGTTGATCGGGATATATAATGAGGACCGATGCCGCTGCCGGGCCATAGTACGGTGACATACTAGTGAGCATACAGTGAGCATAAAGTGTATTGTTTTTTCACAATAAAAATGGAGAACGCGAAGAATGGTAAGCGAGACTTGATGGTGATCTCTGATGACGAGATGGAGGTCATCACGATCTCCGACGACAGCGACGACATGTACGACCCCGTGTATGACAGAGAGGTCAATATCGTCTTAGACGATATTGAAGAGATGGAGATTGAGGTCGTACCCATCGTTGAAAAAGAAGACGATGATGGTGGTAATGATAATGAAGAAGAAGAACACCAGCCACTCTACGACGATAGATATGACAGTGGAAATGGTGTTCGCGAGTCGTACCACTCGCGCACATTAGACGTACGAGCCATCGCATCCCTCGACGAAAACACGAGGGTATGCATCATGATGGCATACGTCTCGCCATGGGGGTCGATAAGAATCTGCATTCATGAGAAACAGGGAAAGATTCGCGACCATCGCAACCATCCAGAGGCACGTGACGATGCGGTACAGAGATGTGCCGCATCTTCACTGCATTGATTGCCAGGAAAGAGTATTCACACTCTTCCTGGCCAACATGTGCCCAATATGCCAAAGGTGTAAGTATATATATATATATACAGGGTGTCCAGTAACTAACGGACCAATAATTAAGGGCGGATTCTCTGGCCAATTTGGAGACAATTTTTCCTTAGCAAAAATGTTAGAAGTCAATAATTTTCGAGTTATAAGCAATTGAAAAAATGGGTATTTTTGAAAACTAAACGTTTTGGAGTTAAAAGTCTAACATAATTACATTCTTCAGTTAATTTTAGGTAGAGTTTATTATAATAAAATTTTAATTTGAGGCTTAGTTATAAAAATACGTAATGACAAATATTGGAAAGTTGTAAAAAATGATGACTTTTTTCGACAATTTCGCTGAGAAAAAATCGTTCCCAAATTGACCAAAGAATCCATTTGTAATCGTTGGTCCGTTAGTTACCGGACACTCTGTATACATATATATATAATATGTCAAAAATCTATAAAATAGTACAATAATATAGTTCCGTGTGCAGGTGCCAAGGCACAGTCCGACAGCGATGGTTGATGCGGCCCTCTCTCTCGCCGAATCTCTCTCGCCGCGTGAGCCTCTCCACTCTCTCGCCGTCACCGTCGCAACACTTATATTATAATTAAGGTTTATTTTTTATTTTTTATTTTTTATATTTTTATTTTTATATTTTGTATATTTTTTTATATTTTATATTTTTTTATATTTTTTTATATATTTTTTTTATTTTACATATATTATTTTTTATTTTTTATATTTATACACACACAGTAGAGACGGTTTGGAGTCAATAAATACCGCGGGAGTGACGAATCGTGGGGTCCTTATTTTTACTGTGACACACGTACAAGCACACACGCACACACACACACACACACACACACACACACGCACGCACGCACGCACGCACGCACGCACGCACGCACGCACGCACGCACGCACGCACGCACGCACGCACGCACGCACGCACGCACGCACGCACGCACGCACGCACGCACGCACGCACGCACGCACGCACGCACGCACGCACACATACACATGAGGTGTAAATCCGAGCGGCAACCTCCACGTGGTACACCTTGGATAATGCTAATGCCGGCGGTAATGTACAAAAAAATAATGAATAAAATATATATATTTATTATTATAAAAATATTTATTAATTTTAAAAAATGTTTCCCTCCTTCGATATCCCTCCTCCGATATCCTTATACAAAAAATAAGCGATAATGTACAAATAAAAAAAAAAATAATAAATAAAATATATATTTATTATTATAAAATATTTATTAATTTAAAAAAAAAATGTTTCCCTCCTTCGCGTCTCTCTCCTTCGCATCTCTCTCGCCGCCGCCGCCGAGTCTCTCTCGCCGCTACTTCGAGCCGCCGAATCTCTCTTTTGCCGCGTGAGCCTCTCTCCGCTCTCTCTCTCTCTCTCTCTCTCTCTCTCTCTCTCTCTCGCCGCCGCTACTTTGAGCCGCCGAATCTCTCTCGCCGCCGCTCCTTCGAGCCGCCGAATCTCTCTCGCCGCTACTTCGCCGTCTCTCTCACTCTCGAATGCGTGCGTCTTCTCTCTCGCGCTACGACCCGTCTTTTTTCTCTCTTAATGAGACCGTCGCGTGCGCCTTGTAAGATAAAATTATCGATTTTCTCTCGCTGCCGCCAGATCCAAGCATGGTCCGTCTTATCTCTAACCTTGTAAGATAAAAATATCGATTTTTTTCTCACTGCCGCTGCTGCGACAATGTCCTTGACACGATAATTATCTCTCGCAAAGTATGTAACGGGTGGCGCGCAAATAAAGTACACCATAATATACATATATACATATAAGTATTTATTTGTCTTATATTTAATACATAATTATATATAAAGTTTTATTGCATATTAAGAACTAAAGCTACTAGCTCGCAATCGACGAGTTGGTGCTTGTTGAAGGCGTCGCTAGTGCGTATCGCATTCGGCAATTTTCTAGCATCCGTTACAGTGGATGCAATATTGGAGAATTGTGTATACTTGATATCGACCGTTGCAATGAGTCTCGTCAATCGATCAAACATTATTTCGATGCATGAATCGAGCTCGAACATACGACGTAACGTCGATTCGACCATCATCATGCGCACGTCCGCTGATTTGAGACTTACGAGGGCAGTCCGATAAGTACTTAGCCTCATTGCCCGATGGTGCCAGTATCGCAAGAGAGTTTTACTATCGTGTAGTACATTCTCGTAGACAGCTACTGTCAAAATTTCAGCCGAATCGGACTCGTAGTTTTGTTTTGACCGCGTGTGGAAGCGGGCGTGTCCGCGGATTTTAGAAAAATGGAAAAAGATCAATATCGGTCGGTGATTTGATTCTTGTTTTTGGAAGGGAAATCGCGCAGCGAAATCAAAGATTCTTCATTTCGACATTTTTGATTTTGCTGCGACATTTCCCTTCCAAAAACAAGAATTGAATCACTGACCGATATTGCTCTTTTTCCATTTTTCTAAAATCCGCGGACACGCCCGCTTCCACACGCGGTCAAAACAAAACTACGAGTCCGATTTGGCTGAAATTTTGACAGTAGCCGTCTACGAGAATGTACTACACGATAGTAAAACTCTCTTGCGATACTGGCACCATCGGGCGATGAGGCTAAGTACATATCGGACTGCCCTCGTATGAGCTTGGTGTCGTTTATCTTGTGAAATCGCACTGTTAGCGGCACTTATGAAATTATACACATCGTTGTTGGGGGAATCATTGTTCAGGTAATTTTGAATAGCGTGACGTTGCTCGTAGAGTCCTTTTCACGCTTCGAGAGATAGTATTAGCTGTTTTCCCCGATGATCTCCTATGGCGATCTCCACGTAACTCGGCGGATCCATTCTAATGCTGATTTCGAGGAATTTAAATTCCGTGGCTGTCAATGCGTATCGTCTTCCTAGTATACGAACCGCACGAGGCTCCAGCGAAACGCTGTAAAAATTAGATAAAAATTATAACTCATAAAAAAATATAAAAATATAAAATATAAAAATATAAAAATATAAAAAAATATAAAGAGATAAAAGTATAAATACAAAATATAAAAAAAAAGTTATACCATACTTACTCGTCGCATTTCTTCTCGCATGTTTCATCACGTCTCGGCATGTAGTAATTCATGCTGCTGCTGCTTCTTTCGGTGCAGAACCGAGGGTATTACGAGGGTCACTATTTATATTTCGGGAATAGGAACAAAAACAAATAGTTAAGCTGCGAATATATTTTTATTGTTTTTCAAAGTACTCGCCACGATGATCGATACACTTTTGCATGCGCTTAAACCAATTTTTAAAGCATTTATTCCATTCCGAATGAGGTATCTCCAAAACATGATTTTTGAACGCTTCAATAGCTTCTTCGGGCGATGAAAATCGTTGACCACGCAGTTTATTCTTCACGGATGGGAACAAAAAGAAATCATTGGGTGCCAAATCAGGGCTGTACGGCGGATGACCCATCAATTTGATGTTTTGAGTGCTCAAATAGTCTCTTGTTTGAGCCGATGTGTGAGAGCTCGCATTGTCATGATGAAGAACAATCCGACGTCTCTTGTTTGTTTTCCTTATTTCACCGAAGATTTCTGGCAAACAGATGGTTGTGTACCACTCAGAATTTACTGTTCTACGATCCTCTAGAGGCACTGTTGCAATATGACCAGTTTTTCCGAAGAAACAGGCCACCATTTTCTTTGAAGTGCTTCGTGCGCGAACAACTTTTGTTGGATTTGGTTCATTTTGGAACACCCATACAGTCGACTGCTGCTTACTTTCGGGCTCATACGAATATATCCATGATTCGTCACCTGTCACGATTTTATAAACGTCTTTTGAAGCACCGCGATTGTATTTCTTAAGCATTTCTTTGCACCAATCGACACGAGCCTTTTTTTGAGCGATTGTCAAATTATGTGGGATCCAACGCGAACATAACTTTCGCACAGCTAAGTGTTCATGTAAAATCGCATATATGCTGGTGGAACTAATGCTTAGGGATGCCTCAATTTCACAATAGGTTACATGACGATCTTGCTTAATCATTTCGTGCACAGCATCGATGTTTTCTGGCACTACAGTCGATTTTGGACGACCTTCACGAAACTCGTCGGACAGCGAACTACGACCACGATTGAATTCACTATACCAGCGATACACAGTGGTTTTTGATGGAGCTTCATCGCCAAAAGTCAAATTAAGTTGATTGACGCACTCTTGTTATGATAATCCACGTCAAAAGTCGTAAAAAATCATCGCACGAAAATGTTCACGATTCAGTTCCATTTTTTGCCGAGACGAAACTTTCAACTAAATATAAAATAAACAAATAGCGTCCGTATGACAAAATGTTCTGAGTACGTATATCGTCAAAAATGTCAAACTTTACGATGGAACCGTCAGATGGACTCACATGACATCAGTGTTGCCAATTCCCGAAATATAAATAGTGACCCTCGTATTAATTATGTAAAAATAGTAATTAGCTCTGTTAAACTTAATAATTGTAAACAAAGAAGGGCTATAAGAGCTATTAAACATAATACAATTGACAGATGATATTAATAAAATTCATTTAAACGAAATAATAAATACATAAGAAATAAACATTTTTGCGAACGTTTCGACTGACATTTCAAGCCTTCTTCAGCGCAATACAAATATTTTAATTATAAATTGAATTGTAATATTAAACATTAAAGACGGTTATTAACAATGTCAAGATAATACATATATAAAGTCAGCTTTTTGTCTCGTTACATATGTTGCTAAACAAGTCATCGTGTATGACAACCACCATTACTGATACATACTGAGTTAGAGCGACCGTACCATGCAATCATTTATGAGTATAGACTTCCTGATTTACTGGTCAAGGAGATATCTTGATTAAATCCTCATGATGAAATGTTGTTAAGCATTAAATTGAGATCTAAATAAACAATATCCGATTATTCATTATAATCTGCCAAGTAAAATGCACTACACACTCACTCAAACAAATTGGTGATTATTTTACAGAAGTTTCAAGTATCAGATCCGACATCTTTTTAAAATGTTTTTAGCAAAGACAAAACAAAACGTTTAACCGTCATAACTCTCAGATCTCAAATGAGACAGCAACTCAGTGTTTCACCTTTTTTATATCAAGGTTTGTTTTTAAACCCTGATAATTTTGGCAGAAACTCTATAATGTTATTATATATATCAGGCAAAAACTTGAATACTTTCAATTCGTTACACCCACGTATACAATTCACAATTGAAAAAGAAAAAAACCATAGTTTGAGTTTCTTGGACGTCAAATTAATATCAAAAGATAATAAAATTATTTGTGATTGGTTTAAAAAGCCTACGTTTTCTGGAAGGTATTTGAATTTTCTTTCGCAACACCCTATATGTCAAAAAAGAGGCACAATTATCGGTCTGATTGATAGGGTAATTTTATTATCACATTCTTCATCTCATCAAAAAAATATAGAAATGATTATTAACATCCTAATCAATAATAATTATCCGGTAAAATTCATATTTGACACAATTAACGATAGACTAAAAACTCTAATTTATCCTAGAAATAATATTCCAAACAACAGTCTAAGTCAGTCAAATGACTCTTCTTTATTTTTTACTGTACCTTATTTACCGAATATTACAGAACAATTGATAGGTATTACAAAAAAAGCTGACACTAGACTCTCTTATGTAAGCATGAATAAATTAGGGAAGTTTATAAAAACACATAAAGATAAAATACCTAAAAGAGCGAATACTAATGTAGTATATAAAATCAACTGTAAAAATTGTGATGCCTCATATGTGGGTCAGACTAGCAGAAAATTGAATACTAGGATAATGGAACATAAAAAACACATCAACAGAAATTGTTCTAATAAATCAGTTGTTACTGATCATAGAATAGAGTTCTCCCATGATTTTGACTGGGATAAAGTAAAAATTTTAGATAAAGAACCGTATTATAACAAAAGACTAATATCGGAAATGTTATATATAAAAAGACAAGCTAATGGATTGAATCTACAAAATGATACTGAATTTTTGCCTGATATATATAATAACATTATAGAGTTTCTGCCAAAATTATCAGAGTTTAAAAACAAACCTTGATATAAAAAAGGTGAAACACTGAGTTGCTGTCTCATTTGAGATCTGAGAGTTATGACGGTTAAACGTTTTGTTTTGTCTTCGCTAAAAACATTTTAAAAAGATGTCGGATCTGATACTTGAAACTTCTGTAAAATAATCACCAATTTGTTTGAGTGAGTGTGTAGTGCATTTTACTTGGCAGATTATAATGAATAATCGGATATTGTTTATTTAGATCTCAATTTAATGCTTAACAACATTTCATCATGAGGATTTAATCAAGATATCTCCTTGACCAGTAAATCAGGAAGTCTATACTCATAAATGATTGCATGGTACGGTCGCTCTAACTCAGTATATATCAGTAATGGTGGTTGTCATACACGATGACTTGTTTAGCAACATATGTAACGAGACAAAAAGCTGACTTTATATATGTATTATCTTGACATTGTTAATAACCGTCTTTAATGTTTAATATTACAATTCAATTTATAATTAAAATATTTGTATTGCGCTGAAGAAGGCTTGAAATGTCAGTCGAAACGTTCGCAAAAATGTTTATTTCTTATGTATTTATTATTTCGTTTAAATGAATTTTATTAATATCATCTGTCAACTGTATTATGTTTAATAGCTCTTATAGCCCTTCTTTGTTTACAATTATTAATATTAAGTATGTTTATATATTTTATTACAATTACAATTTATTATACTTTTTTGAAAGCACAATTTATTTGCTTGTTTTTGATCATTTAAAAATTTTTTTTCAGAATTATGCCTGGATGTGCGGTATTAAATTGCAGTAATCGTTCGGGATGCTTTATTCAAGAAAGTATTAAACTCTTCCAATTACCAAAAGTAGCCGATTTGCAGCAAAAATGGCTTGAAGCTTGCAGGCGAAAGCCAGGAGATATAAAACTTGACAATAAATAAATTAAATATAATTTAATAAAACATATAACAAATAAAGTTATTTTGTAAATTATTGAATTTAATTATTGTATATTTTATTTTAAATATAAAATATATTTTATTTTTTATGTTTATGTAATATATTGTAAAAAAAAATGTATAATTATTTTAAATATAATTTAATAAAATATATAACAAATAAAGTTATTTTGTGAATTATTAAATTCTTCTTTGTTTATTAATTATTGAATTTTATATATTTCATTTAAAATATAAAATATATTTTATTTTTTATGTTTATGTAATATATAAAGAAATATTTATAATTATTTTAAATATAATTTAATCACAAAATTTTTATTTTATATCATCATATTGAAATTCGCGGGGTGCATTACCGCATGCATCTGATTGGTTGAAATATCAAGCGGCCTCCATTATGCGCAATGCTTCACCTTTCTAATTACACCATGATCATGCTGTTGACTCGGGTGCAATTCCTGTCACTGGTATTTTTTTTCATTTATGCAAATTAAAATATATTTAATTATGTAAAACAAAATTAATTTAATAATTTTTTAACTTTTGCAATAGCGTTTTATTTGCTTCATTTAATATTAGGTACAATGTATAAAATAAGAGTATGTAAAATAAAAATTATCCAATTGTGTTTCTGTATAAAAAATTACCTTACAAGTGCAAAAAGAAAAAACAAAATTGTAAAATTAATTTTATTTTACATAAATAAATTCTAATTTGCATAAATGAAAAAAAAACAGTGTGAGTGATAGGAATTGAACCCAATTTGACTTTTAATTACCTAGGCTGTCTAATTAAAAAATTATCCGATTTATGCCGTGTTTGCATCGCAAAAGTTTTATTAATCCATTAAAATTATTTTCAACTCGATTAAATGTAAATTAAAAGTTTTAATTTTTATATATAAGATATTTAAATTTTTAAATTATTGCAGAGATAGGGAAAGATTTCCGAGACGTCGAAGCGAGAGCGAGAACGAGTAAAGAGCGAGCGAGATGGTATATCATCAGAGTTCCGAAGTCTCTCTCTTCATATGTTTTTCGTTTTTATCATTTTTCGTTTCATATTACATGTTACTATAGAAAATTAAATTTTGGTATTTTACATTTTATCGGTTTAAATATAATTTTAATGGATTATTGAAACTTTTGCGATTAAAACGACACCAAACACGGCATAAATCGGATAATTTTTAAGACAGCCTAGGTAATTAAAAGTCAAATTGGGTTCAATTCCAATCACTCACACTGTTTTTTTCATTTATGCGAATTAGATTTTATTTATGTAAAATAAAATTAATTCAACAATTTTGTTTTTTTTTTTGCATTTGTAAGGTAATTTTTTATACAGATACACAACAGGATAATTTTTATTTTACATAATCTTATTTTATACATTGTACCTAATATTAAATGAAGCAAATAAAACGCTATTGCAAAAGTTAAAAAAGTTAAAAAATGATTAAATTAATTTTGTTTTACATAATTAAATATATTCTAATTTGCATAAATAAAAAATTGCACCCGAGTCAACAGCATGATAACCGCAAACTTTATATAGTGTATGTACTACGCCGACTTCTCGAAAATCAATCTAACCAAGCCGAATATAAAAATTGCCATGTATTGTTTAAATTAATTTTTCTTGAAAATAGTTAATTGTAAACTTTACGCCCTATCCCTTTACTAGCAAAATATTTCTATTCTATCTCAAATATTTAGTAAGTCATCTCTATTATAATGACTTTTGAGTTGGAAAATAAATAATAAAATATTTTAAGGGGATGCTGGAGGTATGTTTTTACCGACCGAATGCGAATATTTAATTTTTTTTTAAATAACTTTTTATTGACTATACTGATCAATAAATCCTTTTCCACGATTAAAGTACTTATAAAAACGGACCGCGTTAGCTATGATTGCATATATAAATCATATAAAAATAAAAAAATTACAGTTTTGTTATCGACTTCTTTGTGTCAGTTCGTAACAATACTTATTTAATAAAAAAATTCTGCAGTTTGTCTGTGCATGAAATATAGTATACGCGGTAAGAATAATATGAAGAATTATTAGTAAACGATTAAAAGTGAGATTGCAAGTCTAATAAAAAAGTTATATATTAAAAACATTTTCACGCATATGTGTTGTATACGTGCATATGTTTAGATATGTGTGGTGCCAACCTATCATGTGTATATGTGTATACGTGCATATGTTTAGATATCCCAGATAGCACAAGACGTCCTATGGACGTTCATTTTATATCCATTTTACGTATGTACGTCCATGGACATGAAATGAACGTCCATTGTACATCCGATTTCGGACATCCATCAGTGACTAATATTTGGACGTCCACAGGATGTCCATCAAATTCTCTTACAGCACGAAATATTGCTAAAATATTGCATAAATATTTTATTTCATTGTATCATAATAAATATTGAAGCAACATTGTGCAAATATTATAAATTTAATATTTTATTGGAGACATTGCAAAATATACTATGCAATATTATCTTGTAATAGTTCCTTCATTTGCCGCTATGCGACGCAAGATTCGCTGTTCATCTCGCTATTAAATTTAGTTAAGAGAATTATAAAGCGCATGCAAAAAGTGGCTATTACAGTTAAATATGTTATAATTATTCTGATCAGTTTAACCTTTCTGATACTATCCCAACACAAAAAATTTAGATATTGAATTAATTGAAAAAATTGAACAAATAAAAATTCGGATAAATAAAATGCGAAAATAAGAAATATTCTGCAATATTTTATGATTAGTATAAAAATGAATTAATTTTGCATGTCAAATTTATTATTGCTTATAAATTTCTTCTTTATGAATTTTAAATGTCATTTTCAACGATATACATGTATAATAAAGAACCAAAATATGTTTATTAAAGATTTAAAATTTATTCATAAAAGATCCAAAATTCGTCCATTAGATCCATAATTAGTTTATATGAGATCCAAAATTCGTCCGTTAGATACATAATTTATCCATTTAAAATCCATAAATGACCAATAATGGACGACTTATGGACGTCCAGACCAGTTGCAAACGGACGTACAATGGACGTCCCTTGTACGTCCGCTGCAGGTAATCTGGACATCCGATGGATGTACACAATGTCCGGACCGGACATCCGTTGTACGTACATAGGATGTACTTGTGCTTATTGGGATGTGTGGTACTAACCTATCGGAGTTCGGTTGTCGCTCCGGCATCCCCTTAATAAAAAGCAAATTAAAAAGATATGTACATAATTTTTTGATATATTGCCCAAAGTCAACGTTATAAAAATTATAAGCCTCGAATTACGCGAATGCTACGCGCGAAAAGCGAAACCCTGCTCGTGCTTTCGGCTGCACGAATCCACGAGACGCATCGGTAAGGTGAGACAAAGCCAGAGCGATGGATCGTTGGTCCTTGTCTGACTCAGCTGTTCGGTTCTCAACCTGGTTCTTAGCTGAATAGTTCGAACATGAACTATATCACGGAATCGAACCATTTACCGTGCTTTTTATCGAACGTCACGACGTAGTTTATGTCCATTTTGTCAGGGGGCGCACTAATACACGCAGCCGCTGAATCCCGGTGGCCGCTCTCAGGTTTCTCTCTGTATGAAGTTTCCGAACACGAGTTAGTACAAGTCGCGATTTGGATCTCGATCTTTTTTCCACAAAATTTATTCTGAAACATCAATCTTCGAAGACCTGTCATTGTATTCATCGATCGAGAAATCGCGGGATGGGTTTGCTTTCCGAAGGGAGTCCCTTAAGTTGGGAAGAGACGAAGAAATTGTCCGATCACGTGCGCAAACATGGAGTTATTCAATTCATTAACCTTTATAAGAGACTCAGAGATAGACAAGGAGACGTTCTCAAATGGGGTGACGAGGTACATACATATATATTATTTAACAATAGGTTACATTGGAAGTAAATTAATTTCCAATGTTGGTAATTATTCAGTTTAGTTACTTTATCTTAAATATCAATAAATTTGCACTCGTTCGACGCGTTTTTGCATAAAATTAAGAAATCTGGCAGAAAAAATTTTATTATTAATATAATGATTAATATAATTGTTATTATAATTATATGTTATTATAATTGTTATTTATTATTTTCACAATATTGTGGAGCAAAGAAATTGTATTCCCCCTGGTAGCAAACGCACGTCATTTACGTCAAATGACGTCATCATTGTTTGTCATTATCTAAATAAAATTATATAGATGATCATCTAGATGAAATTTTTTTATCTTTATATAAATAATAAAAATATGTATTATCTATATATCTACATCTTCATTTTTTTAATAATCACATAGTAGAAATATATTTTATTATATTTATTATTTTCACAATATTATTGAACAAAGAAATTGTATTTCTCTGGTAGCAAATGTACATCATTTACGTCAAATAAGTTGCCACAGAACGGTCGACGTATTCAAATGTGTTTCATAAAATTTTTTTTCCCCTTTGGTCCGTTGTATATACGGACTATTAAGCTCAAAACTATTACTGAAGATAATCTGGCAGCCTAAAACCACGAATAAAAACTGCACGTTTTATTGTTATAAAAAGAAAAAAATTTACATCAAATGATATAGACATCAAATGATGACGTCATCAATATTTGCTGTTATCTAAATAAAATTATATAATGATCATCTAGATGAAATTTTGGCGTTATCTTATCTTTATATAAATTAGAAAAATATATATTATCTATATCTATATCTTATATATTATCTATATCTACATCTTAGATGTGTGAAAAAATATTATCTTTATTAAATTATCTAGAATAATTTTCAGATAATTGTGGTTTAGAATCATGGCATATAAAAATAGTAGAACTTAAACAGTAAGTGACACAAACTTATAAATAAAAGTAGGAATACATTTTTATATCTCTTTTATAATTTACATTTTTTTATAACCATGTTTACAGAAGCGATCTTAAAAGTAATATTTTCTGGAAGTTCTAGATGAATCTACATAATTTTATCCTTTATCTAGATATGTTTAAAACAAAATCATTTTTATTTTATCTAAGATGAATTTACATATTTTTATCTCATCTTTATTCAGCTAATTTTAAAGTCATCACTGAATGTTAGACATCAAAATGACATCATTTTGCCATTTAATGACATCAGTTTGCTACTTGGGCCACTCTTAAGATTTCTCTTTTTCTTCTTTATCAATTACAAAAAATATAAATAGACAAAGCGATATGATTGATAATTAATTTAATAAAGAAATTTATAAAGTTCTGTAAATTTTTCTATTTAATAATCAATTGTGTTATATGTATTAGGTTTACTTATATGTTCTTTCTGGCAAGCTTTTCTATTTCTGTTCATTGTACAATGTTTTATATATTATGCATACATCTTGTATATTATGCATGCAATTATCACATAATTCCTGGGTAATAATTTATTACCGCGCCTGTTTATACCGTCATAATTTTTTTTAGCTAATAAAGATATTAATTTATTATTTCAAGCTTACATTTCTCATTGTCATGTTTATAGAATAATATATTTTTCTCTTTTTCTTGTGTACATTAAAAAAAATTGTATTTTATAACAGTAAAAAATTGCAGAAATATTTTTGATTAAATAAAAACACTGATAATTGTGGATTAGCACAAGATTATTTGAATGTTTTTTTAATAAAAAATTTAATACTTAACAAAATAATATTATTTTTAGTTAATAATTTTATTTTTTAAAGTAACACACACATTAAATGTTTAATTTGGTTTAAATATTTTTATTACACTATTACAGTGTATAAAATATTTCAAAACAATGTATGTAAAATAAATAGAAAATTTCTTTTGTAATCTGTTATTTATTTTTTATATTATTTTAATCTCATTAATATTTAATAATTATATAAAACTTTTTTATATAAGATGATTATCTTTACAGGTAGAGTACATGCTTATAAAGTTTGATGACAATTTGAAAATTGCAAAACTTAGTTTAAGAGCTGTGGAAATATTAAAAATCTTAAATGAAAAAGAAAATGAAGATCCAAAGTAAGTTCACAAAATAGTACATAATTATTAAAATAATATTTTTTCTATATTTAATAATATTATAAATATTAAATAAAAATTATTAAAAATGTTTAAATTATTAATATTTTTTTGTTAATTTTAAGTAATCCTTTTAACTTTTAATTTTTGAGATAAAAGTACAAAATTAGAAAAAATAGAAATTGTGCTTTTCTTGTCTAAATTTTATTTTTAAAAAAATTAAATTTTTGAAAGAATATGATAACTAAGTTGTTTTGTATTATATACTTCATTTTATAATATATATTTATATAATAGGACTGATTTTTACATATACATATAAGCAACTACATTATAATATAATTATTTTACAGAAATGTAAAGTCACTTTGGAGACCAGAATATGGTGCTTATATGATTGAAGGAACTCCTGGAAAACCACATGGAGGATTATTAGCTCATTTTAATGTGGTTGAAGCTAACATGCGTTATCGACGGCAAGAGGCAACAAAATTATTACAACCTAATGAAGTTTTAATGTCTTTAACTGTTTTCCCAAGGTAGTAAAGAAAGACATTAAATATTCCAAATATATTAATATTTTATAAATTTTCTTATTTCTGTTATAGAGTAGGAGCTCCTGATTTTACGGATCCTCCCACTCGTCCAACATTTGATACTGGTGCCTCCAAAAGCTTATTTTTTCCTGATGAAGCTATATATCCTGGTCATCCACGTTTCAAAACATTAACTAGAAACATAAGAGAACGACGTGGAGAGAAAGTAGCCATAAACATTCCTGGTATGTAATAGCATTATAGATAAAATTGAAAATTATTTATTGTTTATAATAAAATCTGGATGAGTAAATTTTGCATAATTTCATGATACATAAATTGATTTTTTTTTAGTTTACAGAGATGAAAATGTGCCTCTGTTATTTAAAGAAGATTTTACCAGCAAGGGAGATGATGGATCCTCCTCTAAGGCAGCTAAAGATAATCACATTTACATGGATGCAATGGGTTTTGGGATGGGATGTTGTTGTTTGCAACTTACCTTTCAAGCGTGCAACATACAAGAAGCGAGAACATTATACGATCAACTGACACCTTTATGCCCTATCATGGTTAGTATTAAATAATATTGTTGCTTAAGAATTTTTTCATTTTTTTTTTAAATTTAACAATAACATACTGTCAGAGTGTTTTTTTCATGCATACGTTACAGAACATTTCTTTAACATTCAATAGTTGGCTTTAACTGCAGCTAGTCCATTTTATCGCGGTTATATAAGCGATGTTGATTGTCGATGGAATGTCATATCTTCATCAGTGGACTGTAGAACACAAGAGGAACGTGGATTGAAGCCTCTTAAAGAAAATAAATTCAGAATCAGTAAATCTAGATACGATTCTATTGATTCGTATCTTAGCGAACAAGGAGAAAAGTATAACGATGTCCCTTTGACATACGATGATGAAATATATAAACAACTTTTGGATAATGATATCGATCACTTGCTCGCGCAACACATAGCTCATTTATTTATCAGAGATAGTGTATCTTTGTTTTCCGAAAAAATACATCAGAACGATTTGGAAGATACTGATCACTTTGAGGTAAGATTATAGTTGTAATGCTAACTTATGGATATTAATTGTCAATGTGTCTCATTTAAAAATTATATATATATATATATATATATATATATATATATATATATACATATATATATATATATATACATATATATATATTTAAATACATATAAAAACCTTTAGAACATGGTTTGAACATAAGTTGGTTGATTTAAAAAAAAATCTAAATATAAAATCACTTCAATTTTTTTATATAATTGATACTTCCTAATATTTAATATAAAAAATTATAAGAATAAGGCCAAGAGTGAATAATTTATGAAATATTTTATAGTATTTTTGACATACTTTTACATATACTGTAATTATATCGTAAAATATTTATTTTTCGATGATCTTCAATACTTTTATGCACAAATTAGTGAGAAGAATCAATTAAGAGCAAGAAAACAGTTGTTTTTAAGAAAAAATATGTAGCTATTAATTTTGAAAATTATATACTTTTTCTTAAAAACAACTGTGTTTTCTTTATGTCACTTAATTTCATTATTTTATGCACAAAAGTATTAAGGAAAAATTATTACAAAATTAATATTTTATAAAATGTTTTATAGTTTATGTAAAATTATGTTAAATTAAAATATAAAATATTTCGTAAACTATTCATTTTTTAATTAATCTTCTCTATAACTTTTTAAAACAGTGTGAGGAATCAATTTATGTAAAAAAATTAAGATGGTTCTATTTAAAAAAACTAAGATCTTCAAGTAACCTTGAAAAATAATCTCAATTAAGATTATCAACTTCTTTGCCCCTCAAAATCAAACAACTTTTGTTTGAAATTATTTTTTAAAACACGATGTTTTTGTATATTTATAAGCATATTTTTTTTAAATGAGACATCCTGTATATTATTTTAACAAAATCATAAAATATACTATTTTTTCATTTTAGAATATACAGTCTACAAACTGGCAAACTATGCGTTTTAAACCACCACCGCCAAACTCTTCTATTGGTTGGCGTGTAGAATTCCGTCCATGTGAGGTTCAAATCACAGATTTTGAAAATGCCGCAATAGTTTGTTTCACGGTACTATTGACAAGAGTCATGCTGAGCTACAAATTAAATCTTCTAATTCCAATCAGCAAGGTTGATCAAAATATGGTCAGGGCACAAAAAAGAGATGCAGTCAAGGTGGAAAAATTTTGGTTTCGTCGTGACATTACTTCAGACATAAAATCTGATGCTCAAGCAGAATACACCGAATTTACAATTAACGAAATTATTAATGGAAAGGTATTATCTTAGAAAAAATACATAATATTTTGTGTTATTATACAGGCCCTTACAGCACGATGTATTGATGGAATATTGTTTTGCAAGATTGAAATATTCCTAAAAGTTTACATAATAGATATAGCTATTCCCAAACTATATCATGCAATATTTCTGCAATGATGCTGATACATTTCTACAAACGTGAATATAATATTTATAAAATATTGCAGAATATTTCTTATTTTATTTGGACATTTGTCCAACTTCTGAACAATCAGTTTAATATCTGAGTTCCCTGTGTTAGGGTTGTATCAGAAAATTTAAATTGATAAAAATAAAATTTATTCTAATATATTTTTATGTACAACATTTTGTATAAATATATTTTCTAAGTGATAAAGTCTATTTTTCTCTATTTTAGGATGGTGTATTCCCTGGTCTTGTCCCATTAGTTAACTCATATCTCGCTAACATGGATGTAGATGCTGATACACATTGCACTATACAAAGATACATAAAATTAATACAGAAACGAGCTTCTGGAGAACTTTTAACAACTGCAGCCTGGTTAAGGAAAGAAGTTATTTCACATCCTGAATATAAGTAAGCAATATACATATATCATGTATACTTTTTTTCTTATATTATTGATATTGTAAATTTAAATAAATTTAAATGTGATATTATTTTAATAAAATATTAAATGCAAATACAGGCATGATGCTGTAATAACACAACGTATCAACTATGACTTGCTTAAAAAAATGCATAGCATTGTTTCCAATGATGTGTCGTGTCCAGAGCTACTCGGACAGTGCATATCGTCTAAAACTACCGACACTATACCCGCTGCTGTTGCAAAAGCAGAAAAATGTTCGACAGCAAGTTGTTAATGATAATGATTTTGAGGCATTTCAGGTAAATCAGTAAATATCTTTTATAATGTTCTTATAATATATATATATAATATATATATATATATATAATATATATATATATATATATATATAATATATATATATATAATATATATATATATATATATATATATATATATATATATATATATTTAATACTGTTAATCTTTGTAATTAGATAAGTACATTTGTGTTTATTATTTTTGTCAAAATTTTTGTTATAGAACAAACAAGTATAAAAGAGAAGAGAAATATAGCGTAAATACAAAATTTTATATTTGTAATTTTATATTCCATTTATGTTATAGATCTATTATATTACTTCTAAACAAAATATATATATAATTTATATATATATATATATATATATATATATATATACAGGGTTGGGAAAGTTACTTTGTAAAAGTAACTAGTTACAGTTACAAGTTACCAATTTTAAAAAATAACTCGTTACAGTTACTCTAAAAGTAACGAGTCGTTACTTTTCAGTTACTTTTTAAAAATAATTATACATTGTTTTAAATATAAAGAGCTTACATTTTATGCACAATCACAGTTAAGTATTTAAAAAAATTCTTGAATGTAATATTGATCGATTTGCTTGCGACTTTGCAATTACCATCAATGTATGAATGACCTTTATATACAACAGTGAAAATAGTTATAGTAACTTACTAAATGGTAATCGCAAAGTCGCAAGCAAATCGATTAATTATTACATTTAAGAATTTTTTTAAATATTTGACTGTGATTAGTCGATCTTAATTATGTGTTATATTATTTTATGTACACAAAATGAAAATTTTAGGTAAAAGATTAAATCATATGAAGATCCATATGCTACTGTTATCAAAATTTAATTTAATAATATAACGGCTACCATACTTAAACGATACTTTTAGCGCCTGTTTCCAAAAAAAGTAACTAATAAAGTAACTGTTAAAATAGTTAATAGTTACTAAAAAAAGTAACTAAGTTACAGATACAGATGGAGAAAAGTAACGAAGTTAAGTTATAGTTACCGAAAAAAATAACTAACTTCGTTACAAGTAACTCGTTATTCCCAATCCTGTATATATATATATATATATATATATATATATATATATATATATATATATATATATATATATATATAATAAATATATAAGAGAGCATCATAAGTTTCAATTTTTAAAAGGAGAAGAATTGACCATTTGTACAAAAAAGTTAAAATTTTATTGATAGTGTGACATTCCACATGAAATCATTCCACAAATTAATAAAAAATTTTTGATTCATTTAAATATAATTCATTTAAATATAAAAATATCAAGGTTTTGGGAAAGTTATTTTATGAAACTTATTGTTACTGATTACTTAAATAGGAATAATTTCTGTTACTTTT
The DNA here is from genome assembly GCF_048542155.1 of Nylanderia fulva. Lineage (NCBI taxonomy): Eukaryota > Metazoa > Arthropoda > Insecta > Hymenoptera > Formicidae > Nylanderia > Nylanderia fulva. The sequence goes on from NW_028190873.1 coordinate 301,132, forward strand.
TAAAATGTTTATTACAAGTTAAATACTAAAAAATTAATTTTTAAATGTTATTTTGTATTAAAAATATAAGAAAAGCGATATAATTTTGCTAGTGATATCACTATTGATGTGAAATGTATATATATATATATATAATTTTAATAATTAATTTAGAATTAAAAAACTTCAAAGTTACAAAAAATTACATATATATATATATATTCCTCTCCTTTTTTCTCGTTTTTCTATACCTCTTTTTGTTAATACATAAAAAAATGTGATGCAATCATCAAAATTATAATTTTATTATACAAATAAATATTTTTACAAGATATTTTAATTGTTACTAATATGAAATATTTTATTTGTTGTGTACATATTAAAAATTATATGTTTATATATAATTACAATATGTTTATATATAATACAAATTTGTCAGATATATATTTATCTAAATTCATTATATTTATCTAAACTTGTTCTGTATGAAATATAACTATTCCACAATAAAGCAACTGACTGTACAACTAAAGCTTGATAATGTAAAGGTATGAAAGAAAAGTTTACAAGTTGAACCATAGGCCAAACCTAAAAAAAATGTAAAACAAATATTAAAGCAAATGAAAGAAAATTCACAGCTTGTATAAAATATAATCATTTGTTACCTTATAATTATTCACTAAAATATCGCTATATTCATTTCGTATTTTAATTTTCACTTTTTCAATATCTTTTCCTTGACAAATACCAATAGTAACTAGTAAAACTGCTATGAATGTAGGTGCAAATAGCAATTGATCACAAGCAACCTTTTTCATTGCAACGGAATAACCTTTTGAACCTAAATATTTATCTAAAATACCGTACCATGTTCTTGTTGCTGGACCCTACATAATTTACCATAATATTAAATTTCAAAAACATTAAGCATCTACACTAGAAATATTTGTGCAAAAGACACTTTAAATTCTATAAATTGCGCAATATTTGTACTTACACTAATAAACAAGCCAATTCCAGCAAACTTTATTGTACGTACAAAATCAATGGTTTTCGAATTTTCTATAAAATTCTGTGCAATCTGATCACCAAGTCCCATTAATATTCCTATACATTCAATATTATCATATTCAATATTATATTACAATAAAAAAAAATATATATAATTGTATATATATTTATAATATATTATATAATTTTATATATATATATATATATATATATATATATATATATATATTTACATCCACCTTCCTTTTTACATTTATAATTGTATTAAAACAAATTATATTACCAGCTTGCACTGCCTGTGTACCCACTGGATACCTTTTTAGCACTTCCTGATATATTTTCTTTATATTTCGCATAATTATAAATCAGTCACAGCATTACGTCATTTAATAAACAATTATTGTTTAATAATTCAGTAAAAAAAATAGAACAATTTTAAGTTAGATTTGTAAGATCTTCTCTTCTTCGTAATTGGATTAGATAAGATTCAAGTAGCGTGGCTGCGTTGTTTGGCGCTTGACGTTTCCATCGAGTTATAGGCAGCTATAAGTCAATGAATGTTTCTGCTGACAATGAATGTACTTATTATAGGTTATGATCATGTATTATTCAACACGTTTCGCTTATTAAGCATACTTGCATATAATGCTGGAAAAAACGGCGACCGCTTTGTAAACATGTTGAAAAAGTATAAGTTGCAAAACTGTTTTTTCTGCTGAATACACAATTAAAGTTTCAAATGAATTTGAATTTGTTTTCTCGCACATGCGCGGTTTTATAAAAAAAAAAAGTTTTGTTTACTGGACTTATTAATTTGATCTTGAGGGATGTCGTCAAGGACAAGATCACCTTGAATTTTTTAAAATGGAATTACCCTTTTTTATATAAATCGATTCTTTGCAATATTCGGCATATAAAGTTATAAAAGTAGAATGATCAAAAATTGAATAATTTATCAGATATTTTATATATTTTTATTTGACGTAATCTCTGTTACATATAAAGACATAAACTATAAAATAAATTATAAAATATTTTTGTACCTCAATACTTTTATGCATAAAAATAAAATAATAGGAGAAATTAAAATATATCGGTATAAAAAAATTTCTTTTATAAATTTTTAAGAAGAAATATAGAATTTGCAACTATACTATTTATTTTAAAAACACATGATAGTTAATCGTTACCCGATAGTCACAGTAATTATTATGACATTATTTTGATGGCAAATGATGCATTTTGACATCAAAATGATGTCATAATAATTACTGTGGTTATCTGGGTAATTAGCATCTTAAAAAAATAAATGGCATTACTGCTATAATTATAAATTCATTTACAAGTATTTGTTCTGAAATATTATTGTGTTAGTTCTAAAAAATACTGGCGTATGTTTGTTGAAGTTTGTTCTCTCAGAATTTATTTAAATTTCAAATATTAGATTTGAAAAGGTACTGAAAAGTTTGAAGTGAAAGATAGACCTAACATGTGTTTTGCTTGAATATTTTCATTTTTTTATTGTCAAAAATTATGATGAAAATTATGTGTTACATATTCAGTATTTTACTAAAGCATTGAATATATACCATATATATAAACATACATGATTCTAATCTGATAAATATATTTAAATATAAATTTCTGTGTATTTTTTTTTTTATATAAATCTTGAATAAAGTATAGAGTATCTAAGGCACTTTTTAGCATTTAATATTGATAATTTATTTAATTAAACATAAAGTTAATTTAAGAAATATACAAGAAAGCAATATTATTTGAATGTTAAAAAACAAAGTACTATACTGATTGCTAATATATATTGTCAACTATTGCAATATAATACTAATTGTCAATTTTTAAAAATATTCCTTGAATTTTAACAAAATTTTATAAAAACACTTTAATTTTTCAGAATAAAAAATCCTTAAGAACTCAGGTTTTTCAAATATCTTGATTAATTATCACATATCTTACATTTTGCATTGTCTATATGAAAAAATTTATGTATCCTATTTGATAATCATAAGTTGTACAGAATTGGTTTTCTAACAATATTTTGTCAATGACATAAAAATAGCTAACATATATTTTCAAAAAGATTACATATATACATACATATTTATAAATATATTTTCTATCAAATGTTTTTTTTTTTTTTCACTTAATTTTATTTAGCAATATTAATAATAAATATATAATAACTATATTTTGTTAGAAAAAGAAATTCTTACTTGTCAAATTACATCTACATTAATATATGTGATGTAATATAAATTTTGATTAAGTTTATTTCTAATATATATATATTTGAATTTTCTTGAATGTTATTAGTTTAATTTATTAGTTTCAATCATGAAATGATAAAACTTCCTCTGTACATTTTTTTAAAACATTTAATGCAAAATTGATATTACTTTTATTTAAGCTAGCAGATATACAAAGTCTAAGACTAGGTCTAGGTAAAATTTTTTCCACTTCCAAATAAGCAGGAAGTATAACTGCCAAATTATTTTCCATACATCTACTAGATATTGCTGATAATAATTTTTCTTCAATAGCACGTTCTTTTTTCTCTTTTAAATATATATGCTTCAAAGGAGATTCCGCAAAGCTTAAGCACTCTAACATTGGTATTTGTTTAAGACCACTGTCCATTGCTAAGGCATTGTTTTTCAATAATTGAAATATTTGTAAATTATTTTCCATAATATCTAACGAAGTAATAGCAGCGGATGCTAAAAGGGGTGGCTGAGATGCTGAGAAGCAATAACCGAGTCCAGATAATCGTTGATGATCAATAACAAATGATGTTCCTACACAAAAGCCTCCAATAGTTCCTATAGCCCCTTCCAAAGAACCTAAAGCATATAAGGATATATTAAGCATTATCATTATTGTGTGTGTGTGTGTGTGTGTGTGTGTGTGTGTGTGTGTGTGTGTGTGTGTGTGTGTGTGTGTGTGTGTGTGTGTGTGTGTGTGTGTATAATAAAATATATAAAGTAAAAAATTTAATAAAAAGTATAAAATAAAATATAAAAAATAATATAAATACATATTTAATAAAGTTTAACAATATATTTAAATAAAAAAATATATATGCAATGATGGCAAAAGTTCCATAATGATTAAATGTCTTTGAAAATAATGACTAAAATGGCAGAAAATATTAAATACAAAAGTTTTAGAAAATCAAATAGTCTATTATGTAACTATAATGATGTGACCTTGATGTGACCTTGAAACATCTCATAAAGCTTATAAGTTAAAAAGATCTCAAGTAAAAAGAATATATAACCAGTGTATTTTGAAAACATACCTTGACATCAGCATCAAGAATATATAACCAGTGTATTTTGAAAACATACCTTGACATCAGCATCAAGAATATACAATAAAAATTGGAGATTTCTATTTAAGATGTGAAAGTTTACCTTTATAGGAAGTTCTTCAAGATCACATGAAGGTCATATTTTATCATTTGTGATTTTGCAATGTATAATTTTTCTTACCCATTATCAGGTCTATCTCGCTTCTGGGAATGTTAAAATATTCAGTAACACCCTTTCCATGCAAACCGACGGTGCCAAACGATATCGATTCGTCGATAAAAATCCTCAATTTATATTTCTTGCAAAGCTCTAACAATTCTGGTAAAGGACAAATGTTTCCCGTATTCATATATATACCCTCTATAATCAAGAAACGTTTGATTTTTGCCTTCTTAGAATGTTGCTTATCAACTTCGGCTTGCTCCATCAAGAGCCTATGAAAATCCTGAACATTATTGTGTTCAAAATATTGAATATTTCCACGAGACGCGTCCAATCCTTTCTGAATGGCGAAGTTCACCTGGCTATCTACGAATAGCAAGTCGTTACGTTTGCAATAAGCCGGAATGGCGGACGCCACAGTAGGGAATCCGTAGGAGTAGATGATGGCCTCCTCGACGTTCATAAAATTTGCGAGACGTTCCTCCAGTTCGAGATGCACGTCGACGGTGCCGTAGAAACCTCGTGGACCGCAAGAACCGACGCCATATTTCTCAATGGCCGCCACCCCGCTTTTAACTATTTCCTCACTGTCGCTCAGTCCCAAATAATTATGGGTACCCAAATTGAGACAATCTTTGCCATTCACCGTTATTCGTTTCCCGATCCTAGAGGTGACGTATTTGGGGTTCAGCGAGGGATGGCCCTCCGGGGGTTCCGGGACCAGGGATTCTGGTCGATATTCGGCTAATTTACGTTCCACCAGGTCTCTTGGGGGTAGAGAATGGTTGCGTCTTTTGGAGATGAACCAAGCCAGCCAAATCACCAGGATCACTTCCAAAAAGGTATGATAATGCGGTAAGGTGCTCCGCAAAATCTCCACCGATTCGATAAATAAGAACTTCGTACTCATTATTCTTATGTTATCCGAGCAATATTACTTTGGTGTGACTATCTATATGATAAAATTTCAATTGGAATATTATCTTTGAGCGCGTAACATTGATGATGATAATTCTGATAAACTAGATAACACACTAGGGTGTAGTTTATATGCATATATACATATTATAATTACGGAATTGAGCTTTACGACATATCGAGCACAGATAATATAAGAAAATATAGATAGCTAACTCCATATTTTGTTTTGAAATAGTGTTTTAAGCGTCATTTGGACGAATATGCATGAGTGAACTAATGATCAATATGGTCGAGTTCTATTTTAACTCTATATTGGGATGGGATAAAGCCGTTTTGTAGTAAAGTTAAAAATAGGAAAATTTTATAATTTGAATTTATGTGACAAAAAAACATATTTTTTATTAAATAGTGCATCTTTAACTTTGTTGCAAAAAATTAAGAAAATATAGCACTGACATTTTTAATTGAGCTTCAGTTTTGTTGTGATTTTGTGAGAACGATTTCTATCAGGCATTTTTGTATTATATCTGCAATAAAACACAAGAGTATTATGCATTTATTATACAGTATTATGCAAAAATTTTTTAATGCATGCATAGTAGCAGGCATTAAAAATATTTTGGATAAAATAATCTAAAAAGAAACCGTTTTATCCCGTGACTGTTCTATTTTTGTAAAAAAAATGACTACAAGAAGACGATTGCAATTTTGTGAACATTTTATATTCATTGATATATCCTCTTTCTAATAGCGTTTTCGATTGGGGTGCACTGGCTGCACTGAATGTCAGGCGCGTGTTCGATTGGTAGTGCCAATGCGCACTTGGCTAGTGTTGCGTGTTCGTTTGAACGCACAACACTCGCATAGTGCGCACTAAGTGGCACGAGATATTTTGACGGTGCCAGTTCAGTGCACTGGATGCATGCAAGCAGTAGGGCATTCTTTTGAACGAAAATTCGACATAATGAGCAATTCGGATTTGGCTCTCTTTAATATTTTGGAGACATTTTTGGAATCTTCTTCTAGTTCAAGCGAGCAAGAAGAAATAATTACAACTCTTCGAACTAAAAGAATAATTCCAAAAACTGTAAATTATGTAGAATGTGTGAAAAAAATGGATAATGACACCGTAAGTGTTATATCTTTTTATATAAACATCGAACCTATACCCTTTTTTAAAATATATTTAATGTACTTAATGTAATAGCATTTTTATACTGGAAAATAATAATTTTTATATTTGTCATACGTGATATTCTTGATCATCTTCTATATTTAATTACATATAATAAAAATCATTACTTAACTGAACACAAGATGTCGAGGTTACTTTTTCGTTCTTCCCGGAATCTAGTCAACTCAAGTGGCACTGAAAATTTCGGCGTGTTCTTTTTCACCTGCACTATTCAGTGCAACCCATGGAACTTGTCCAGTGTTCGTGTGAACTGAGTGCGCACTGGTGCGCACTAACTTTTTCCCAATCGATAACGCTATAAGAAAAGCATGTTATTGACATTGTCGTCGCTTTTCCGCGATGCTGATTGGCTGTCTCGATTTGCTGTTGATAGGGTTAACAGTTTGACAGTTGTCAAAATAAAAATTATTTTTTGATCAGGGGGTCGATTGTGTAATTTTTTCTAAAGTAAAAATGTGAAAAGTGAAAAATTTCTTCCAATCACACATCGATTTTATCTTAAAATCAATGCGTGATTGGTGGAAATTTTTCACTTTTCACGTTTTTACTTTAGAAAAAGTTACACAATCGACCCCCTGCATTCATGTGCGTATTTGTACACATAGGGAAGATCGTATTTAATTTCATAGGGAATGCATTTGCTGTTATTCAACCTAATGCTATTGCCAAGAGGACAACAGAGTAGACTGTAAGGGTGCCATCATATGAAGCGTAACTTGCGGTAAATTTCGCCGACCAATCACATCGTCTTATTTCAGTATCAGCTTCCGCCTAGTTATTTTATACTTTTTACGCAATTACGTTACGCCGAATCCAATTTCTGGCGGAAGATACGCTAATATATGCATATTTGTGTGGCGTTTGTCAATAATCGTATCCATATACATCAGCATTTTAAAGATAAACAAGAATAATCAAATCAGTGTAAGGGTGCAGTCTCATGCATAGCGAACATCGGAAAGACAAAAAGGGGATTGTAAAATGGGAATGGAGCATGCGCAGCTGCACAGCGTGTAGTCTGCTCATTCCGTTTTTTTAATTCCAGGCATCTCATGCAAGCTAAAAAATAGGAAAAGTGAAGAAAAATCGGAATTTATTAAAATCGGAAATGGTATTTTAAGGTAAAAAATAAAATTATATAAATAAAAAAAATATTAAACATTTGTGTAACTAGCAACTATACACTCAAAGTATACTAATTTTTGTATTTTATGAATAAAAGTTGGTTCTTGGTTGAAGAAAAAGGTTAGGATACCATTTCCTGTTAAAAAGTCTGCTCTATGTGATGCCAGAAACCGAAAAATAGAAACGGAAAAAATACGCAAATTTAAAAAAAATTTAAGTTTATTAAAAATTTTTATTTACTTTATGAATATTCTGCAATAATAATGTTTCAATAACCATTGTTTGAGTACGTAAATAATTTTATATGATAAAATCTGAAATTTATTTGTTATATACCCAAGGAGAACAGAAAAGTCAAAATAATGTCAATTTGACGTCATATTGACTAAAATGTCATTTTTTGGTCAATATTTAGTCAATATGACGTCAAATTGACATTATTTTGATCTTCTGTTCCCTTTAGGTTAATAGTGCAAAAATGCAGACAGTTGCAATGAATGCCACAAACATCTTGGCAATCTAAAAATAATTATGAGCAAATTAACAAGATGTACTGCCTTTATCTTATACTAAAAAGAAGAGAAGAACTTGCTAAACGAAGATTATTTACAATCGTACGTAGAGTACGTAGATACAAGATTTAAGCGGGGAGCACACACTCTTGCATAGGCGCATAAGCGTAAACATGAGAATCCTGATTGGTCTATAAACATATGCATAAGAAATTCAACCAATCAAATTTCTTATGCATATGCTTATGCGCTTATGCAAGAGTGTGTGTCCCCGCTTTACACTTGCTACACCTACGCCATATATATAGAGACATAGGTCGGCCCCTACTGTAAAAGGCAGCGTTGAAAGATCTAAAGGACAGAGAAAAAGATGCTTTCCAATTGTTTAACACATTTTAACACAAACATACACAGGAAGGCACAAAGTGTAGCGATGTGCACGACTCAATTGGAACAAAGTTAATATGCGACTGTTGAGTAGATAGTGAAGGATTCTTTATAACTATGTCCATCTTGATATTTTATAATCCGTAGCGATGGTGATGATCGAACCAGGAGGTCGATTGTGTATCTTGAGTGAGTTGCTCACGAGGTGAAAATTACAAAAGTGAGGAAATTTACTAGAGTACCCACGGTTTCATTTGTCGATATCTAGTAAATCTTTTCACTTTTGTAATTTTCATCTCGTGAGCAAACTCACCCAAGATACACAATCGACCTCCAGCTCTGATCGAACTGTTTATACGAGACTCGAGTTGAAAAATATAGGTATTTTAACATTTTATTTTATTTAGCGTTTAATGTTGTATATAATTCATATATTTATAATTATTTATATAATTTTGTAGCAAAATTAACGTATCTATTATTTAATATTATTTAAATTATTATTTAATTATTTGTTTCACAAATATATTAAAAATAATATATACAATATCATTAGAAAGGAAGATAAAATAATTATAGCGATGGCTACAGAGCTGTCATCCAGTTTTGATAGCTTAATTTCAACAAGTTCAAGTTCAAATGTTCTCAACGACAAAATAATCACTAATTCGTCTGACGAATTTAATACATCTTCCTCAAACGAAGAAACCGAAGAAAATGATATATTGTTTTCATTATATCAACTTCTTATTGATAATATTTATTTAATATTTTAATATTTTTTAAAATATTTTTATTGTTTATATTCATACTTCAGTATAAATATACTTATAATATACTTCCAGTTATTGATGTAAATATACTTCAGTCTTCTTTTGAATACAACTTTTGATAGATAAAAAGAAAGAAAATTGCCAACATAACCGCCATCAGTTTGCAACCGCACATTTAATTGTCCCTAGAAAATAGAAGATTACACAGCTAACTAGTAGCCCTCGAGCTGAGTACGGACACAGTATATGTATAACCAGTAGCGGCACTTCGTGTCGGTTCTTTTGATGTCAGTGTCCGAAATCATGTGACATGTCGCCATGTTCTTGATAGTAATAGCGCGCTTATATTTAAATTGTGAGAAAGAAAGGCAACTATATATAAACAATTATTTTTATAATTGTGCAGACAATTATTGTATAAATAACCACAATGTATATTTTCTTGAAATACATATTAGATATGTAACATTAAAGTAACGCAAATAATCATATAAACATAAAAAAAGAAGAAATTTAACAAGTAATAATATTAAAATATACCTATGTGTTATTTAATAAATTATTTTTTTATTATGTTTGTGTATTATTTAATAAATTATTTATATTAAACAAGTAACATATTTATTATTGCCATTTTATTTATAAACATATTGATGTACATTTAGATTATTTACAATTGAAATGTATATAATGTGTAAAATTACGATAAATTCGTGATCAATGATTCCAATTTTTTGTTATACTCTTCAAAAATACGAAATCTCAAATTTTAGATGTATATAAAAATTGATAATAAATAAATGTATATAACAATTCTATGTAATTTACAATTGGTTATAAAAGACTAATTTGTTTTATATTATCAGGTGTATTATTGTTTATCTGTTTAATGTACTTAAATTGATTTCTGTCTTGTTATTATGAATACGTGACCGTGGTCAGAAGACAAGACAGCATGAGAGAGACGAAAATAATATGACTATCTGTCTTTGTCTAACTGCGCGATTGCAGCTCCATCTATCGCGACATCGCGCAACTAATTTTCTGCTCTGTATTATTCCCAAATGTCATTTCGCACATACACATGTGAATGAAATGGCACGTTTAAATGGCCCACTGTCGCTACTGGGTATGATTATACTGTGGCGCATGCTTGTTCCGTTTTTACCCATCCCTACGCAGTCCCCATCACGCGAAAAAAGAGAAGGACAGAGAGCCCCAGAATCATCTCTAGATGCTTTCCAATTGAAATTTCCCTAGACACTTTTATGCACACGGTGACACAAATCACGTTCCAATTGCAGTAACTGCCGACACAACATTACACATCCGTACCACAGTATATGTATAACCAGTAGCGTCACTCAAGAAAAATAGCGTCGGAGAAATGCTACGGCGCATGCGTTGGATTACTATCCACAATATGGTGTACAGTGAGTTGTAAACACAGTAAGTGGTGGTTGTGTTTATCAAAATAAATATAGCCTATTAATGAATTCAAGTTAATTAAAGGACTGTTAAGTTTTAGGTCTGAAAATATTTTTAAAAAACATTGTTATAATAATAGAACGTCGCGTAGTTGTTGATGATTTCACGTGCGCAATGCAAGATTGCAATGAAAATTCCGGCTCCAGTCGTCACTTGAGCTTTTTTCGCTTTCCATCTCATCCAGAAAGGTATTAATTGTTTGACAATTTCCTATATACGTATATATAAAATTTAATTGTTTCTAAAATTACAATAACATTTATTCTAGAGCACAATTGCTACATATATATATATATATATATATATATATATATATATATATGTGTGTGTGTGTTAAAGATGCAGAAAATGTCTAATTTTTGTTTTTTCTAAACATTATAATATTAAAAATATTAATAAAAAGTGTTTTATTTTATAATTAATATTGTTTTCAGTAGACTGAATTCCTGTTCAATTATTCAACACATACCTATCCACAAAATGGAGCTTATCTTATAAGTATTCATACGTATTCATAATAACAAGACAGAAATCAATTTAAGTACATTAAACAGATAAACAATAATACATCTGATAATATAAAACAAATTAGTCTTTTATAACCAATTGTAAATTACATAGAATTGTTATATACATTTATTTATTATCAATTTTTATATACATCTAAAATTTGAGATTTCGTATTTTTGAAGAGTATAACAAAAAATTGGAATCATTGATCACGAATTTATCGTAATTTTACACATTATATACATTTCAATTGTAAATAATCTAAATGTACATCAATATGTTTATAAATAAAATGGCAATAATAAATATGTTACTTGTTTAATATAAATAATTTATTAAATAATACACAAACATAATAAAAAAATAATTTATTAAATAACACATAGGTATATTTTAATATTATTACTTGTTAAATTTCTTCTTTTTTTATGTTTATATGATTATTTGCGTTACTTTAATGTTACATATCTAATATGTATTTCAAGAAAATATACATTGTGGTTATTTATACAATAATTGTCTGCACAATTATAAAAATAATTGTTTATATATAGTTGCCTTTCTTTCTCACAATTTAAATATAAGCGCGCTATTACTATCAAGAACATGGCGACATGTCACATGATTTCGGACACTGACATCAAAAGAACCGACACGAAGTGCCGCTACTGGTTATACATATACTGTGGCGCTGCTTACAATTTATATATATATATATATATATATATATATATATGTATATACAGAGTAGGCCATTTTAACCTTGCACTAAAATTTCTCAAAATTCAAAAGTTTAAGACAAAAATGTTTCAGATAAAAGTTGTATGGTTGCAAGGGGGACATGAGATGGTGTCATTGATTTGACCTTGAATAACCATTTGAAGGTTACGTGAAGGTCAACTTCAATTTCTTAAATGGAACACTATATTTTTTCTTGCATACTTTTATAGCTGACTTCGAGATCTTTCCAAAACACTACAATAAAATATTTTTTCATTAAGTATTTTTTGAGTTATTAAGGCTGCAAATTTGCAGTATTTTGACATAAAATACAAAATATCTTGGAAAATATTCATTTTTCGATTATTATAAATACTTTTATGCACAGAATAATGAGATGAATCAGTTGGTGTAAAGAAAACACATAGTTACCTTTTAAAAAAATATGAAAATTGCAATAAGCAGTTAGATAATTTTTTTTTAGTAAACAGCAAGTAAACTGCAGTCTAGGATGATATTCATTACATTGTGTCAAAATATTATCTATATATAATATTATATATAGTGAATGCATGATATCACTTGATGTCAAGTCCTAATACACCAATGTTCCTAAGTCCTTAGTTATATCGACGATTAAAGAGAGATGGAAAGACATATCTCAAAATACGACCTTCTCTCTAGATCAATTCTTATTTGCGCTAGAGTTAATTATGGATTCTACAAGCTTCACATTTAATAATGGTTACTATGAGCAAATTTTTGGAATGCCTATGGGCTCTCCTTTGTCTCCTATTTTGACCGAAACGTTCACTTTATATTTGTATTTAAAGAGTACTTATGTTTAATTCTTTTTTGTCACCTTTTATTGTAATTTATTAGTAGACATTATATTAAAAAATATTATTTTTATATATGACTTTCTTTCTAACATAATTTGAATTTTTATATTTACTGCTCTTAACAGCCTTTTATCAAATTTATTAGAATTTAATAAGAGCCTTGACTTACTAATACGATCTAAATAATTCAGTTATGAATAAAAGATTGCAGTTGCTACATTTAAAATCACTAGATAATTTTCCACTGAGGGGAAATAATTCCTTTGACACTTCCAACATTGTCATTTTCTCTTTTGTAAAAGGATTGAGTGACCAAGTTCAACGAACATTAAATAGGAGTGGCCTGAGAGTTTTATATACTGTTAATAATAGATTGAACAAATTAATTAAAAAAGGAAAAGACAAACTTCCTATCGGTAAGAGAACAAATGTAATATATAAAATTTCTTGTAACGATTGTGATTCCTGCTATATTGGGCAAACCAAACGTAATTTGGAAACACGAATTAAGGAGCATAACTCGAATATTAAAAAACATGTTACATCTCATTCTGTTATCAGCAAACACAGAACGTTATTTAACCATGATTTTGATTGGTCTAATGTGTCCATTTTACATAACAAATTGCATGTAAAAAAGAGAGAAATAAGCGAGATGATTTTCATCAAAAAACAAAAGAATTCTATTAATTTGCAAAGGGACACAGAAAACTTAAATGATATGTATGATACTATTTTGAATTTATTTTAGATATCGGTATTTATTTTATTAATTTTTAATTTTTAATTTTCTCATTTTTATTTTATTTTTGTTTTTATCCTAGTAGAGTTTATATCACCTATGAAGTGTTTTAAAACTGTCCTTTTGTTTATATATTTTTTGCTTATAAAAATTTTTTACTCGGTCGACTTGTATTTCTCTTTTTAATTGTGTTATTTATTCGAGATATTGTCTTTGTTCGGTTTAATGTAATGTTATATGTCAGAGTAAGCATTTCTGTTCGTGTATTACTGATATCTTGTCATGTTCTGATCGTAGACAAGAAATTGACATTATAATCATTTAGTTTTTACCACTTTCTTGTAACAGGTATTTTTTTAACACTATTATATGATTTTCCGTATTCGTTTTGTATTAATTCGAAAATCTAATTTTGGTAGGCTAACTTCACAGAACTCTTCATTTCGTGTACGCTGAACGTCGATATATACATACAGTAGCATTACATATTAAACAATACCATTTTTATGTTCGTACATTTTTATTATATACAATGCACTAGCTCGTGGATCAAAAATAAATAATTATAAGTAAAATAGGCAAATACGAGCAAGCGTAAGGTTAATAAAACGCATACCTTTATTCTATACTAATATAATTCATACAAACAAAATGAAAAAGCGAACGTTTCGGCTCCTTCTTTTGGACCATCTTCAGCGCAAATATTAACTTACTGTTGCAAAATAACTACATCTAATATGTTTGAAAATTAATTAAAAAGTCGCAATATTAAAGTCATTTGCCACATCTACGGTGTAAATCTTCTATAACTAATCTCAATCGTCATCACCAGTGTTGTTGGTATGTACCTCAGTCAGGAATGCCAATCGTATGTCATGCATTATTAATAGACTAATAACACATGTCAAAAATTGTTTATTTAAAATATACACAACACTCGAATAAAATTAAAAACTAAAAAATGACAATAATTTAGCAAAAAATTAATATATGTTCAAACTATAGAAAATCAATCATATAAATGAAGTCATTAAAGTAATAAAATTATTAATCGTTATTAAATAAATGTTGATCCAATATAATAAACACATACCACTAGATGTACGTTAACATTCCTCGAAACACAATTAATACATGGACAAACCATTTAAATGTATCTAACTGACTCGATGTCAAAAAGCCGACTAAATGTGACAAACAAGTAAACTCATATATATACGCGCAGAATGTTTACCGTATATTATCTTTAAAATTCCTGATGTTATCTGAATCTCAACTGTGATGTTACGATCCAGTAACTAACATTTCAATCTTTTAATAATCAATTATATTTTAGACATTCCACTTATTAAATTGAGATACATTTCATTTAGGCTCTCAGTATCTGTCTGTAAATTAATGCTATTTTCTTGTCTTTTTATATGGATCATTTCTGAAATCAAACGTTTTCTATAAAATGGTTCTTAATCTAGAATTTCAACCTTATCCCAGTCAAAATCGTGATCAAATTTTAATCTATGTTGTGTTATTACTGAATGATCCGATGTAATTTTAAAGAAATTTTTTTGATGCTCTCTGATTCTTGTACTCATATGCCTTTTTGTCTGGCCTACATAAGATGCCTTGCAATCTTTACATTTTATTTTATACACCACATTCATATTATCATAAGTAGGAGTAGTATCCTTATGAGCTTTGACTATAGTTTTACCCAACTTGTTTAAACTAAAAAATGCCAATTTATTGTCACTATTTTTAAAAACTTATGGAATAGGTTACTAAAAGAAGAAATGTATATGAAAAAACAAAAAATTTTTTATTTTCATCTTGATTATCCTCTTCTTCAACTACGGGATTATTATTACCTTTTTTATGATTTTTAATCAAGTGTTCAATCCTTTTCGTTAATATACCGAAAAAAATGAAGCACAATGGATAATTGTTTTGTATTAATACTTCGATTAAGAATGCAATATTTTTTTGATGGAACTTCGGATGTGATAATAGAAACATTCTATCAATAAGTTCTATAACTGTGCCTTTCTTTTGTGATAACAAATGTTGTGATAGAAAATTTAAGTATCTACCCGAGAACGTTTCCTTGTGAAACCAGTCAAACATTACATAATTATTTCTAATCATAATCTTAATGTCCAGAAAGTTAAGAGTATTATCCAATCCAATCTCCAAAAAAATAGAATACGTGGGTGATAAGAATTAAACATATCATCAATGCAAAAGGTTTCCGGATGGATGCCGCGTGGTTTAACAGCATAATGCCGACGTTTCCCAAACGTTGCAGTTTGCATCTTCAGGGCTGAGGGCTACGATATTGAGCTTTCTTGGGTTGTGGTCCTTATATATATTATGGGAGGTTTTTCATCTACGGAAAAGTATTCCGTAATGACGCCGCCTAGTGGTGTGAATGTATATTATTGGTACACTGCCCTTAATATACATTCACACCACTAGGCGGCGTCATTACTATTGGTCATCAGTATCATTATTATTGGTACACTGCCCTTAATATACATTCACACCACTAGGCGGCGTCATTACGGAATACTTTCCCATAAATGAAAAACTTCCCATAATATATATAAGGACCACAATCCAAGAAAGCTCAATATCGGAGCTCTCAGCCCTGAAGATGCAAACTGCAACGTTTGCGAAACGTCGGCATTATGCTGTTAAACCACGCGGCATCCATCCGGAAACCTTTTGCATTGATGATTCCAATGGCCACGAAAGTCTCAAAACTAGAATTAAACATATCAACAGTATGCTCCATATCTTCTTTTGGAACTGCCAATATGACATTATCCACATATTTAACATAAAAAGGCGATGTAAACTTTAATGCTTGTAGAGTTGTAATTTCTAAATCTTGCATAACAATTTCCGTTATTATTGGCGATAATGGGAAACCCATAGGAGTTCCAAAAGTTTGTTCATAAATAATGTTGTTAAGGGGATGCCGGAGGTCTGCTTTTACCGGCCGAACCGATTATATTTTGCCAACACCAAGAAGTTTTTATTGCGTTAATAGAATAACAAATGTTTTTCCACGATTAAAGTTAATACAATAATAAAGTAGGAAGCTGTCTGAATTTGTGATAAAAAGACAAAAAATTTTTAAATACGAGTTTTTTTCTGGCTTCTCGCGTCACGTCATAACAATATTTGCTTGTATAAAAGTTTCACAATTTATACGTACAAAATAAGACAGGTTCCTACAACAGATTGCATAAAAGAATATTAGTGAGCTTGCAGAAATAAGTTTAGAAGTCTAATAAAAAAGATCTTGGTGCAGAAATATTTCATTCACATGTGTATGTGCGAAATGACATTTGGGAATAATACAGAGCAGAAAATTAGTTGCGTGATGTGGCGATAGATGGAGCTGCAATCGCGCAGTTAGACAAAGACAGATAGTCATATTATCTTCGTCTCTCTCATGCTGTCTTGTCTTCTGACAACGGTCACAGTATAACCATACCCAGTAGCGACAGTGGGCCATTTGAACGTGTCTCAAATCTGAGTGCGCATGTGCAAACTTATACCCTTAGCAACATGGCTGCCGTCAGCTGCTGTATGCGGGTTATTATATGTTGTGTAGTGCTAGAAATCGCGTAATAAGATAATTAGCTCGATAAATCTCGCTTGAAATTTAATTGTTTCCTCTTTACTCATTCGTGATGTCATCTGTGAAGAAAGGTGGATACAGTTGCGCTATGAAAAATTGTAAAAATATTTCTAAGCGTAAACCTGGTCTCAGTTTTTTCTTTTTCCCAAAAGATCCAGATAGGTATATAAAACTAATTGTTATTAATAAATTTGTAATTTACAAATATAAATATATATAAATGTTAATTATATATCAAATATTTTCTTCCTAATATTTTGTGTATAAAACGTTTTTCAGAGCAAAATTGTGGTTGGAAAAATGTGACCGTGAAATTAACGTGTCACACATATATCGGACATAAATCGATTACGTGCTTCACAGCTTAATATATTGATATTTGTATATAATATTTTATTTATATATTATATCTTTATATATTATTTTAATATTTTACTGAGACAGCGTTATCGAATATCTATAGTCATAACACGAATATCAAAATATCGAAGCAATATACTGTAGCAGCGCGCTGATGATTACTGCACTTAATACGATATCCGGCGTTAGCGTCGTTTCCGACACCCGTGCGGTGCTGCCATCGTAGCACATAGGGTGTCTAAAAGGTATGCGCGCGCATGCGAGCGCGACCGCGGGCCGTTGGCCGTTAGGTTCGAAAGATGAGGAGAACGACTCTCCTTCGAGCAGTGCAAACGAGTAGACGGAGTTTTATATCGTGCGCATGAGAGTACATTCAAAAGTATTAAATTGTAGAAGCATTTCGTTCTTTATTAAATCTTTATTATACTAATAATAGAGTCAGTTCAGACGAATTTTTACCACCAGAAATTGCAGCTTTTGTGAAAACTCAAGTATGTCTCAATAAATGTAAATCAGCTAAAGGACGAAAATATTTGCTTCCATTTAAAAAGTTTTGCTTAGATCTATTGTTTTGTGGAGGAGGTAAAACTTATAATTTTTTTGCACAACAATTTATTCTTCCTAATATTAGAACCTTACAACGCATGATTTAAAATTGGAAATTTGCTCCAGGTTTGCATGATTTTGTTTTTAATGCTTTGAAAAAAAAATTAGTCTTCTTCGTCACCTCTTGATAAGTATTGCGTTTTATGCATGGATGAAATATCAATTAAAGCAAATTTATATTATAATATAAGTCAGGATGAAGTCATTGGTTTTGAAGAATTTGGTGATGAAAAATCATGTTCTCCAGCATGTAATGTTGCGGTTTTAATGATTAGAGGAGTTTGCTACAATTGGAAACAACCATTGGCTTACTTTTTTCTCAATTCGACATTACCTGCTAGGAAATTAACAACTATTATTCATCAAACTATTACAAAATTGCAAAATGCGGGGTTTAAAGTACTCACGCTTGTTTCAGACATGGGAGGGAATTTTAAACAAACTGCTAAATACCTAAATGTGACAGAAGATAATCCATTTTTTTTTGTTAATAAAGAACAAATTGCATATCTTTTTGATTCACCTCATATAATCAAAGCTGTCAGGAATAATTTCCGTGATAATATTATTGAATACGACTCTAAAGCGATTTCTTGGGAGTGTGTTAAGTATTTATTTCAACAAGATCAAACTAGGGAATTTCGACTTGCACCTAAGCTCACTGAAAAACATATAAAATTTTCGAATTTCGAAAAAATGAAAGTATACTTAGCTATGCAAATTTTGAGTTTTACAGTAAGTAGTAGTTTGAGGAAAATGGTACTTTCTGAAGCGTTTAAACCTGCAGATGCGGTAATTGCACTTAAAAACAATTAGAACAGCAGATTTTATCCAAAACATGAACAATTTTTTTGATCTATTCAATTCATCTTCAGTTCAACATCCATTACAATTTAAACAAGCTTTTAATGGAGTAGAATATCAATTAGAATTTCTTTCAAAAATGGAAGATTATTTATCCAAATTAACGATATTTCATAAAGCTAGTAATAATATTTCTAATAAAATTAAAGTATTTAAATGCATGAAGCACAATATAAATTCTCTTCTTCAAATGTGGCAATACTTGCAAAAAATGTTCCCAGAAATTCAATTTTTATTACTACGCCGTTTTACTCAGGACTGTTTGGAGCACTTTTTTGCAGATGTTCGAAGCTTGAATGGCAATGTTTTTAATCCTACTCCAATTCAATTTTTTAATTCCTTCAAAAAACTTTTTTCTATGAAATATTGTACTGTTAAAACTGGCAATTGTGAAAGAGACAGCGCTGACATATTAGCAGCTATTACAAACTTCAGAGAGGAGGTGAATTATATGGATGTTGAATCTAAGACAGATGATATTAAACCAATACGTTTGGATGATCATGATTATCGTGAGGTGGACGTAAACGAACAAGATGTTTTTCGATATATTTGTGGATATTTAATACGTAAATGTCTTCAAAAACATTCGTGTGAAATTTGTTTCCAATATGCAAACGCATATACTGATTTAAATCAAACTTTATATTACTGTTTTCTTAAGGCTTACAATTCTACTGAAAATAACCCTTTCGAAAATTTACTTATGCCAAATGATGATTTCATAGTATATATGAAAACATTGGAAAATTTATTTTTTTCTAAAATTAAAGAAGTGATTTTACAAAAGCACGTAATTCGTGAACTCATTTATACTTTTAAAGAGGTTGAATATATTCATCCGTGTTTAGATTTTCCCTACGATTACTTGTTAAAATTATACGCTCGAGTACGGTTATTTTACTCGTTAAAATTTATCAATAGAAATTTTAAAGCACAACCCGGACACAGAAAAACTATAATTTTGCGACACGATTAAAATTTAATATATCTACATTATCTTACGTTCTTCCTCTATAAATGCTAATTATTTAATACTTTCCTTAAAGTGACTGTGTTCTCGTTATATAATTGTTTCTTAAAGTTTATTAGTATTATTATTTATTTCAGTATTATGAGTTTTAGTAAAGTTTATTATAGGTTATAGTGATTACCTTGCAATTGACACAGCCATTCACAGCTATCGATGCTTAGAATTTTTCCATTAGACGGTTGCTGTGAATGGCCTGTATATAGTCAATTGCAACGTAATCAATCGGGTGCCACCCTATTATAAGTTATTTATTTAATTATTAAAGCAAAATATGTTTTCGGAATGTGGTTTGAATATGGACAATCTATGTATTGTTTTAAAAAAAGCGAAATATATGTTTTAAATTTGATGTATTATTTTAGAAAAACGAAATATGTTTTGGAATGTTTAGATTTGAATATAACAATCTACGTATTATTTTGGAATGTGCTTTAAATGTTACAATCTATGTATTACATTTTTTTAAATAAATTGTTAACATTTCTACTATTTCTTTCTAACATTTTTATTTTTTTTTAACATTTCTATTACTTGTACTTCTATATAAATATATAATACAATAATAGCATAATGATAATTGAATATTATGTTTTTAATTATTTTAATTGTTGTTTCAGTTGATGTTAACATCTAACAAGACATCAGTCATGTATTTTTTTCGTAAGTACGGAAATGCGAAACGTTTAAATTTTGCGTAAATTCAACGAATAGAATTGTCGCATTCACCTAAAAGTTTTCTCCACGTTTCTGCTCTAGGAGAAAAGTTATCGAAAGCCAGAGTACAATTTCTACTACAAGATATCTATAAGAAACAATCAATTTAAAAAAATGGATACAATTTTTTCTTAATATTTTACAGAACTTGGAAATAAAATATGATACAAACAATATAAACAATTTTTAATATTTTTATCTTATTTGATAAGTAAATTTTTTTAGGAAGGAATCTATGCAGAAATATTTTTTCTTTAATAAATTCTTTGAATATAACTTGAATTATAAAAATTGAATTACATATTAAAAGATATTATTTTTTATTACATATGTTTACATATATTTATTACATATTACATATATACAAGAAATGGAAGAATGCCTCTACATATAAAGTTACACATATATCGGACATAACTCGATTGCGTGCTTCACAGCTTAATATATTTATATTTGTTTATAATATTTTATTTATATAATATATCTTTATATATTATTTTAATATTTTACTGAGACAGCGTTATCGAATATCTATAGTCATAACACGAATATTAAAATATCGAAGCATGTCGGATTATGCCCAATATGCGTGTAACTTCAAAAAAACATTCCTATCCCCGTGTGTACATACATTTGAATCGTAGCGCCCGTTACCCTTAGCAATATGACGGCATACCACGTGACGTTGCCGAGTTGAGACATACTACATCAAAGGTGCCGACGCTCACTGTCGCTACTGGGTATGGTTATACTGTGCCTATACCTCAGGGACGCCGAGAGCTAGGACTGATGTTGGAGATCAGAGGGTAGATTATGTATCTTGGGTGAGTTGCTCACAAGGTGAAAATTACAAAAGTGAGGAAATTTACTAGAGTACCCACGGTTTCATTTGTCGATATCTAGTAAATCTTTTCACTTTTGTAATTTTCATCTCTTGAGCAAACTCACCCAAGATACACAATCGACCTCCTGGAGCTGGGAAGGCACTAGGATGGGGAATTTAAGTCACTAGTAGGCGTGGCGAGACCTCGTGTAAGATTCTTAAAGTTTTCTAAAATGGAGATTATTTCGTCGGCGGTCAAATCGTCCATCATAAATCACAAACGACGCCAACTAATGCTTTGAATAACAATTTTAGCATAAACTCTTTTATATCTATCAATAATTGTGCAGTTTATTTATAAATTGTAAAAGAAGTCAAAATTGTCCTCGGAATATCTTATAATTCCTACCTTAAAACTGTGTCCAAGTTGGGTGCGAGAGAGAACCACGTTTTTAAGGAAAGAGAAGAGTAGAATGTTACCTCCGTTCGCAATGCGCAAACGCGAATTAGCGAAAGCACCAATTACGTTTCCAGTTTCAAACGGCGCGGTGAGCGTGACGTCACCGTGACGTCATCTACGTTTGCGCATTGCGGATAAAGGTTAAAAGCTATTTTTCTCTCTTGCACCAAACTTGGACATAGATTTTTAGCACGACAGACAAAGCAATTCCCCCTCCAGGTATATATGCTCTAAGATTTCTACTCTTAATTTCCCTTTGGGAATATAAAGATTTTCTACGAGGACTGTGAACAAATCGGTATCTATTGTAGCTAAGTCAATTAATAGTCCAATAATAATATCGATAATAGAATAAAGACCTATTTTCCTGAGGTTTTGTACAGTCTTATCCGAAAATTTAGGTTTCATTTGAATTAACGAACAGTTTTATTTCATTTTATTGGGTATTTTATGTGAGTATACAGATGTTACTTAATTCCCATACAGCACAGATTATTGCAATTATATTGCAGCAACATTGCAATGTTGCAAGTTGCAATGCAACATTATAAAGACATTGCAGAGATATAGGTGCACAAAATTCCAGCACACTTGTAGCAACATGACATTAATATTTCGGAAATATTGCATGTAATCCAAATTCTATAATTTATATATTGTAATATATATACATATACCCAGCAAACACCAAGTTACAGCTATATAATTGTTAGTTGTAATTTTCCACTCAAAAATATAATACGTGTATTATAACAATTATATTGTTGAGTGGAAAATTACAACTAACAATTATATAACTGTAACTTGGTATTTGCTGGGTATAATACTATAATAAAATAATTTTTTGCAATATTGTACAATAAAAGATGTTAACGATAATCAATAATTTTATTATCTTCCAAAAAGCGGACATTTTAACATTGCTGCAATTCAACAGCAATGATGTAGCAACATTTTGCAGTGAATTTGCAATATTGCAATATTGCGGTGAAAGATTGTTGTAATGTTTTTGCAATCTAACGGTGCTGTATGGGTTTTAATTTTGCAAATAGGCTGTGTATTAGTCTATTTGCGTATGGCTCTCTGGTAATTGGTCCTTCAGCCTCGTATTTAAATCAATGGGTGATATCTCTCCTTGTGAGGTATCTTCTTTGGATTTGGATTTTTTATTTAATTCGAGGTAAGTTAATAGGTCTGAGGCGGCTGCCGGTAAGTCTGGAGTGTGGCCTTCCGTAGGCCCAGTTTTAATTCTGTTAGACGCGGGTGTTGAAGCTGCTTGTGAATTGGTAGAGTTAGGAGAAATGCTAGTCTTCCAAAAGCTGCGCAATATGTATCGAAAGAACGAAATCGTCTGAATTGTTTTAATGCGAGGTTTATTAGCAATCTATTCACGTGTTAACCAACTCAGGCATGAAGCTACGTGCTTTGCGCGGGTCTTTACGCTGACTCGATGGTTTTGTTTACTTCGCCGTTCGTTTTTAGCTTTCCGGTTGCTCATCTACAATAGAGTTACCAAGTAGAGATATATTATCTAAATTAATTAGAATGCGTCTATATCAAAGTATTTATTTGGTTTTATGTAGTAAGAGGAGATAAATGGGTAATTCTCGGGAGGTAAGGAAAGTTTGGTGGTGGGAAATGAGGCGAATCATCAAGGGCAGAAATGTATTGCTCGATGATTATAAAAGAATAAATAGAGCAGGCGCGAAATAATCAAGAGCAGAACGCAGTGCTCAATGATTATTATAGCATTGACGAGACGAAAAAAGGTGCTCGACAATAGAGAAAGAAGGCGCAAAATCATCAAGGGCAGAAGACAAATTTTTGCACTGCTCGATGATTATAAAAGAAAAGAGGAAAAAGACTAAAAATCATCAAGGGCAGAAGACAAATTTTTGCACTGCTCGATGATTATAAAAGAATAGAAGAAAAAAGCTGAAAATCATCAAGGGCAAAAGACAAATTTTTGCACTGCTCGATGATTATAAAAGAATAGAGGAAAAAGGCTGAAAATCATCAAGGACAGAAGACAAATTTTTGCACTGCTCGATGATTATAAAAGAATAAAGGAGGGCACAGGAGAATAATAGTAGGATAATAATTATTGATCTAGCGCGACTTCTGAACAGAATTTAGATTCTCGTGCAAGTAATATATTAGAAAAGTCTTTGTTAGTGTGAAAGGTACTTACCTTACGTTGGATGAACTTTTATATAGCATCACTCTGCAGCACGTTCACCTGCCGTCACCTCCTTAGAAGACCTCGGTCGGGATGCGCGTAGCGAAATCAAAAGTACACAGATTCTGATGCTTTAAAGTTTTTTATTGTAACTCTCTTTACTTTACAACTATGCGCGATCAAGAATTAATGAAGAAAGTCAACGTCGTCGACGGCGAACGCGTGACAAGATTTCGTACAGAAATTTAGAGTGACACAATGAGATGCAGTATCTAGTGTGTCGTAATATGCCGTGTATAATTATGCCGCCCAGATGCTAGGACCGCAGAGCTTATATACCCACCGAAGTCGGAAAAGCACCCTTGTGCTTTGCGCCCTTTGATGAAGGTTTCTTCATAAACTGTATCTCGAGATCATCGGTGCAAGTGATATGTGTGAAAAAAGGAGAGCCAATGGAATGTCTAGGAGAGCAAGAATTCCAAATAGAGGCAGAATTTATGACATACATATGAGCTTCGGCGCGTAGGGTATCGAGGCGATGCGGTATGAAGGGAGGGTGCATAACGATTCGGTCACGATACAGATTCCAAGAAACGTCGAACAGTAGCGAGGTTTTTCAGCCGACAAAGAGCTGAGAATTATGTCGTTTAAAACTAACGGATATAAATTCAATCAATATGATTTTTTTAACGAGCGTATTTCAGAGAGTTTGCGCATAGATGTGCTTATTTCTTACGAACGTGGAATCGTACAATTCATATAATTTATTTTATATTACTTAAAATTGAGGAATAAAATTATAAGGTAGAAAATTGTCACTAATATATGAGCGAGAGCGCTGAGAATTTCTAAATTATACGATTACAATTCCACGATGTAGTGGCGAGAGTTCGGTTTATTTATTTCGATTACATGATACAATATATGCCCTTTCTCTTAGTTATATTTACGTAAACCTTACTGTAATTTATTTATTATAGATTAGATCTTAAAATCTTAAATTCTTGAGATGTTATTTTTGATGAGATTATTCAATAATCTAGAAGGTAAGGTTTCGTGAATATAATTAACAAGTTAACGCCAGATAAAATGGCGTTTCTCAGATTAGGCATTACTAGAGATTTATGGAATCTTCATAATAACTTTATCAAGGCTAGAGCTTTTATTATAAAGGTGGTTAAAGCATCTTATCAATCATTCGAGTATTCGAAATATTATAATTATATTATATTATTATGTTATGATTCCATAAGTTCTATTGTTTCTTAATCTTGAACATGTTAGTATTGCATTTATATGCGGTTCAGTTAGTCGCACGAATGTACACGTGTGGTTGGAAGTATGCGCGCCGGTCTAGTGACGCTGTTCGATTGGCTGAGCTACTTAGATAGAACTAGGAAGACCTTATATGTTAGTACGGTTAGTAAAATCGTCCCAATAATTATAAATAATGAATAATAATGATAATATTGAGAAATACAATTGCATTTCTTAAGTAATTATTCAAAAGGATTTGTAGCGCACAAAAATACGGTTTCGAAAAAATGACGGGATGTACACTACAGATCTTTTTCGAGCGACACAAACTCCCGTAAAACCGTCCGTCTTTAGGTTTATTCGCGTCGCATGCCTCAACTTGCTCCTTTTCACTTCAATGCGCTCGTATTGGTCCAATTCGAGAAGCGCACCAATACGAGCGCATTGGAGTAAGAAGGAGCATGTTGGGGCATGCGACGCAAACAAATTTTATAACAGTACCTCGTCAGTGCCACGGTGTAACTTTTATTAAATCATTAGATTACACTAGAATACGCAGGTTACGCTTTACGCAAGTTAGGGTGCCGTCACATGAGGAAAGTAGGCGTAACTTGCGTACGCGTAACTTGCGGTAACTTACGCCAACCAATCACATCATCTCATTTCAGTATCAGCTTCTGTCTAGTTATTTTATGCTTTGTACGCTATTTCGTTACGCCGAATTCAATTTCTGGCGAAAGAAACGCTGATGCGTATTTGTAAAAAAAAAAAACAACTCCATTTGTGCGTTCTTCTGCCAAAGACTAAAGACAAAGAAGAAGTTAATTTTAATCCATCCATACCTATACATTAATAAGATGAATAAAAATAATTAAATAAGGATAAGTTAACAAAAATCTACTTTATTATATAAGCTTTAATAGCGTTCAATTAAAAACAGTCTACTGCTCACGACATGTGATACAAAATTTCAAGTTTAATTTGTATATTAATAGGTCTTCGTACTTTTTGCATTTGAAATTTGTTTTCTTTTTCTCTAATATTTAACATATATTGATTTCTTGTTTTACATGCATGAATTTTTGAGAATTTTGAGCAATATGAACATCATAATGCATTATTTTCTACATTGCATGTTTGAATCTTTTCAGCACAAATGCGGGTATTGTGGATGGCAGTTCCAATTTTCTACTAAATTTGTCGAGCATGAATGCTTCAAGCATTATGTGGAAGATAAGGATTGCATCGTTGTAGATGAAAATTTTGTCGTGACAATATGTTATAACAGTATGTTTATTACATTTTTTGCATATATTTTGTTGTATCATTTTATTGTATTATAGTAATTAAATGTACAGAAAATAGTATTATATTACAGGAAATAGTACATATATATATTGCATATATATATATATATACATATATATATATTACAGAAAATTGTACATAATTAATAAAATATCAAATAGCGCAAACATACCAATAAAAGTGTATCAGCTGATAGTCTGCTAATACATTCTTGTAAATAGACTTTGATCAATCATGCATTTACCATGATTCACAACGTCTTGAACGCCAGATTGCAAAGGGTGATTTCAGCGTAGCTGGAAATAATCGCAGCAGCATCACCTGTTGCCATATCCTGTGGAATATTCAAATATACAATAGTTATAACATTATGAATTAGAGAAAACATATGTTGCACAAATTCTTGAAAAATTGTATCATTAATTAATTGAAAAATATAACAAGTTGTCGCTGACCTGAACGGACAGACGTTGTTGATTGTGAAACGCCACAAACGTACTGGTTTCGTCTATGTCGTAAATTGATGGTACTATAGCAACGCGTTGACCACTAGACTTTCCATATCCAGCTGAACACAAATGGTGGAGAAGGTGCCCGGAGTTCGCGGCGCAACTCAAACTTTCCTCGAAATCCGTCAGTAATTTGTTGTCGTCGTTCTCGCTGCTGCCTAAATCAGGTTTCTCTGTAGGTGAGCACCACAGGCCAAAATTATTTCTGTGTAAATGTCTGGTGTAGAATTTAAAAGGACAAAAGAGACGTTGAGAAGAGAAGACAAAAATTAGACAAAAAGGACATCTGCATTAATGTTTTTTATAGGACCTAGTAGATTAAATTTAATATGATTATTAGAAATACAATAGATTATTACCTTAAAAATGCTGCAAAATACTAAGCTGTCCTGCATCAATAACTTCTCGTCTTCTACATATTTCGTTTATCTTGTCACTTTGCCAGCCATTTTAAATGTGCGCGTTTTACGGAACCCAAAGCATCGGTTCCCCATGAAGCGTATTATTCGAAACGCGTAGGTTACGAAAACCAATCACAAGTCCTATTTAGCATTTCTGTTAAAGCATACAACGGAACTCTAATCTACGATTGGTTGTATTAGTTACACGTTCCGCACAATACGCCCTATGTGAATGCCGTTCTTCAGAATAGTGTAACCACGGCGTATTTTTTATTAAATCACTAGATTACACTAGAATACGCAGGTTACGCTTAACGCAAGTTACGCCTCATGTGACGGCACCCTTAGGGTGCCATTACATGAAGCGCGGAAACGCGGAATAGAATAGTAACCAGATTCCCGCGTTCCGTTCCGTCTGTTTTGATTGCCTTATATTACATGGACACAGATTAATAGACAGATCGCCAAAGGCCTGTCTAAAGAGAAGACCGTCATTTTTGCCCCTTACCGACACACTTTGCCCCTGGCTCGAGTCCAGGCTAATAAAATCCTTTAATTTTACCAAAAAACTTTGCCTCTAGTGCGAGTTCAGGCTAAAATCCTTTGATTATACGTGTAAAATAAAAAGATTTTAGCCTGAACTCGCATCAAAGGCAAAGTTTTTTGGTAAAATTAAAGGATTTTATTAGCCTGGACTCGAACCAGGGGCAAAGTGTGTCGGTAAGAGGCAAAAATGACGGTCTCCTCTTTAGACAAGCCTTTGGCAATCTGTCTATTAATCTGTGACATGGAGCTGATTTTGAGCGAAAAAGCGGAACGGAAAATTATAAAATATTAATTTTTAACGATATTTATCAATTAAAATGCTTGTAATTAATAAATAAGCTGAAAAAATAAACATATTAATAAAAATTACAATATATTAAGTGAAAACAATTTAAAAAAATGAATAAAAATGTATATTTGTCACCATAACGTTCCGCTTTTCCGTGCAAATAGTGCTCCATGTAATATAAGGCAATCAAAACAGACGGAACGAGCGCGTCAAATCATTGTCAATGTGGACACAGTATTCCATCAAATTTCGGAGTCGATTGAAGAAGAAAGTTTTTATATATTTTGATTGTTTTATTATTTTAAAAGTGACAATATAATATCAAATACAATATCATGGATTTAAACATCATGTTGATGATTATTATGAAGTATCTTATACAAGCACGGGATGAACCAATAAGATAAGCAGAGTTAACTATGAAAAAAGTTTCTTCATGTTGCACACTTTCAGTTTGATGTCTGTTTCCTTTAACATAAATAAATAAACAACTAAAATGATTGCGAAATGACTCAATTGATTGTTCTGACATACTATACGTACTCATAGTAACCACAGCATTGCTGTCAACATTTATAAGATCTGTAGTTTCATCGTATGTGTTGAAACAATGGTGGTTCAAAATTATTCCACATGATCTCCTGAAAATAAAACCGCAATAGCCACACTTTGTTGCCTGTGAATAAATACAATTGTTTAATTATCTTTATTTCACCTAAAATGAAGTTATGACTTTGCAATAGGTGTTAATAATTTGTCTTATTTGACAAGTTTCATGATAGACTACATAACAAACATAATAACAAATTTAATTGGCTAATTAAAATGAAACAAGATGAATATCTTAAAAATATCAAACCGATTAAACTCAGTTACTCCATCAACAACATAGACATACCGCAATCAATAGTTTTAGTAAACAATAATATAAATAACAAAGACATCGTCATATATCTAAATAAATTCAGGGACAAACATATTAATCCTTTAATTAGTACTAATAAAAAATGGTTTATTAATTTGACTGACACAATAATTCCTTCCAATGTTACTAACTTATTACAATTTGGAAGTAAATTCGGCCTGCCGTTTAACAATGATAAAAAGTTGGCCATACACGAGTTTATCAAGGATATGGAAGGAAATTCCACTAGTTCCAACATTAAAAATTTAAAAACATTACGCAATAATTTGGTTCCACAACTTTCCAATTTTTTACATGACAAAACTAAGTTCAATTCAATTCATGATGAATTGATTTGTATGCATAAATGCACAAGGAAATTTTGCCATGATAATCCAGATATTCTTTTTACAATGGCCGATAAGGGTAACGTAACAGTCGCGATGACAAAAAAATATTACACGGATAAGATGGAGGGTTTACTTGATGACAACAGCACCTATTCTATTATAAAAAAGAATCTATCCTCTAAAATAGAAAAGGAACTAAACGATACTCTTAAAAAATGGCAAAAAAAGGGTACATTTCTAATAAAGAATACTATTCACTACGTTCCAGCGACTCCTTTCTTCCAAAATGTTATGGTCTCCCAAAAATACACAAGGAGAATACTCCATTTAGAATTATTGTGTCATCAATTAATACCACACTATACTCGATTGCCACATTTTTACATAAAATTATATCAAATAGTATTCCTACGATTAAAAGTAATGTAAATAACAGTTTTGAATTGTATAGCAAGCTAGCGGGTAAGAAAATTAGTACGGAAGATATAATATCGTTAGACGTGGTTTCACTCTTTACTAACATTCCGATAGATCTTGCAATTGAAAGTGTGAGCAATAGATGGAATGATATCAATACACATACATTAATTCCAAAAAATGAATTCATTTCTATGGTTAAATTTATATTGTCGTCAACATATTTCACATTTAATGACATTGTTTACAAGCAAGTTTATGGCACGCCTATGGGTTCTCCGTTATCGCCAATAATTGCTAACATTGTTATGCAAGATCTTGAAGAATCGATAATTAACGCATTGGATTTTGATATCAAAATGTATTATAGATATGTAGATGACATTATTATGGTGGCATCAAAGAATAAAATAGATAGTATATTGAATAAGTTTAATAGTTATCATCAACGACTACAATTTACGATTGAATACGAAATTAATAGAAGCATAAATTTTCTAGATTTAAACATTAAGATAATTGATAACGTCATACATTTGAACTGGTTCCAAAAAAAGACTTGTTCAGGTAGAGTACTATCTTTTTTATCGAATCACCTCATGTGCCACAAAATAGGAGTAATTTATAATCTCATTGATAGAGCATTGTTATTATTTCATCCCATATATCACAAGAAAAATGTAAAACTTTGTATCGAAATATTATTGGAGAACGGTTACCCTATTCATTTAATTTTTAAAGAACTTAATAGGAGAATAAAAGTATTAAACAATTGTCAGTTTAATAACAATAGAACAAAAGAAATTGCAGAGGGAAAAAATAAGAAATTTTTTGTCATCCCCTATATTAATAACATCTCTGAGACAGTGGCATCGACAATTAAAAACTCAGATTTCAGAGTAGGGTATCGTTGTCTAAATAATCTCAACAAATTTATTAGAGTTCACAAGGACAAAAACGTGCATAATAATAATAATAATGTTGTCTACAAAATTAATTGTAAGGACTGTGAAGCTTCGTATGTTGGGCAAACCAAAAGAAAATTACGTACTAGACTAAAGGAGCATATAAATAACATTAAATTTGATTCTTCCAAGCATTCGGTGGTCTTTGAACATATTGTAGATAAAAAACATGCTTTTGATTGGGATAACGTTAAAATATTTGATATTGAATCTAATTATTATAAAAGACTTATCTCGGAGATGATACACATCAAGAAACAAAAGCATGGTATAAATAATAATACAGACACCGAATTGCTCAACAACGCTTATTTTGACATTCTAGAAGAAATAGCGAATTTTTAGAATTATTAAAATGTTTATGTGTTTTGCGACTTGACACCTATTTATTCAACTTTTTAAATGTCTAGACATCAGTCAAGTACTAAGTTTAACAACAATTAGAGGCATTGTCATCTCAATTTATTCGGAACAATTGTAAGCAACAAGTAACTAATTTTTAATTTTTAATTTTTACATATACATAAGTGGATTTCTATTTTATAATATAAAAATTTTTTAAATTCAGTTTATAATAACAAATATTAAATAACTTGGAGAGGATGGACACGAATCATTGCCGGACTGATAGCCTTTCGTCGACTAACGATTGAGTGATTGGTTTGGAGTAATGTTTAAGTGCCACTCCGAGGTTTTAATAATAATTTTAAAATATTTATTGACTAGCCGGATGAATTATTTTAATTTGATTTCTGCTTCTAATTGGGACTTATCGTGTTAAACTATTTTTAATAATTTCAATTTATTGTAAATGTATTTTGCCTTTTAATTTTGACTTAATTATCTAATTTATTTTGACTGTGTATTGCGACTTTTTATTAGAATTTTTATGTATTTATTTATTTTTTTTATTTATTATTATTGTTTTAATGCGCACTGAAGGAGACTAAGTAAAGTTCGAAACGTTTGTAATTGGTTTTTTAAATTAAAATTTTTTCCAAGTTTTACAATAATTTTTTATTGCTCGTTTCACATGGCCTCGTAATATTTAATAAGTTATCATTGTGTTTGTTTACATACGAGCTTGAGCATTGTTACAGATTAGTTGATTTTGTATTATTTTTTCATTGTTAATAATTTATTATTTTGTAATTTTATATTCATATCAAAAGTGTGTAAATTACTGTGTGTAGAAACTTTTCTCTAAAAATAACAAGCTACTATATCTTTACTGAATACTAAAAAAAATTCAAATACTTACAGGACCATCTATTTATAAAGTTTTCATTTTCTATATACTTTTGAATCCACGTGCACACACGGTAACGGATTCCGCGGATTCCGCTCAAATGTGCGGGAAAAAACGACTCAATTCGCGGAAACACGGAATAGTTACTTTTCTAGTTAAACTCTCTGCCGCGTTTCTGCGTTTCCGCGCTTCATGTAATGGCACCCTTAAAGGACACTTTCAATTCTAACTTTGTAGGTTAGCTAGAATAACGCAACGCATACACGCAAACGCATACGGAAAAAGTAAAGAAAAATGCGGAAGAGCGCTGATTAGCTGTTCAATTCACGCATTCTCTGTTCCACACGTCGATTTTCGTATCATAGGACCGCACCCTGAGGGTGCCGTCACATGAGGCGTAACGGTGCCGTTAGTCACTAGATTACAAAGTACCGCAATTAGGGGGAAAAAATGCTGCCATTTTGACTCCACGCAACGCGGCCGTTTCAATTGTATATAATTGTATGTATAATCCAATTTTTTGTACAAAAGAAAATAAAATTGTAAATTATATAAAAATAATTTTTATTTATGTTTTTTTCCATTTGCTATGGCCATTTTCATCGCAACACTTCTACTGCTATGACTAGCTGCTTTTTTTACATCACTGCTTACATTTTTTAATGAAAAATGAATTCTTGTGATTACAAAATTTTTTAGAAATTTATAACCAATATTATGACACAAAGGAATAAAGTTTATCGAATATTCTTGTAAAAACATTGTTATAAAATCATTGACTTTTAATACATTAAAAAGTAAGTTAATCTCATTTTTCCGAAATAATAGTTCGCACTTATATATTAAATTATATATCTCCACGCTTGGAAATATTAAAATATTTTCTTTATATTCTCTTAATTTTGTATAAAAACTTAGCTTATTGTAGCTAGAATTGTTGTTAGAATCATTCGTAGTCATAAGAACATTAAAACAATTATTGCAATGTGTAAAATTTTTTTGTATTTTAAATAATAATGCACCTATTAAATAATATAATGCAACTTGAACTTTTTTTTTTGTCGCTGGGGAAACTATCATGGTACCGTACACCCCCGGGTAGGGGTGAGAGTTATGTGGGACTCCTTGTTCTCCTTAATCGAGCCACGAATGGTTCGACCAGGGGGCCCAAGACCTACCGCACTAAAACCCCAGCGGGTGTCCACCTCGGGCGTTGGATAGGGGACGGCGAGGATGCTGGAATCCCATGCCGTCTCGCCGCCCCCCCGCCAAGCCATCTCCGGGGAGCTGCCTCAGCCTTGCGGCCAAGACCTCTCCCCGACCGCGCAGTCAATGACTGCGCGGTTTCGTCCCGGTTGCGGCGCAGGGCGACACCGACCCTACGCCGCGCCCTCCCAAAGAGTTTGGGGGGCGGGGCCATGGCTCGAGAGCACCCGCTTGAGCCATCGCCCCCCGCCCCCACGGTGGTCGCGACCCCTAGATCCCCTAGAGGGTGATCCGGTTTGGCGTTCCACCGGGGGAGCCTTCACCAGAGGGCTCCTCTCTGAAGGAGAGGAACCCTCTTCCGTGGACGGCGTTGCCCTTCCCCCGGGTGCCCCCTGGCTCCCGGTGAGAGAGCCCCACGCGTCACGTTCTCACAGAGGGGGACCCAGGCGCCCCGGCCGGACCGCGTGGCCCCCCCCCTCGGCCCCCCCGGCTGCGGCTCCCTCCGCTCCCTTAGGAGTTAGGATTTGGCCGCAGCCGAGAGGGTTTTCCCTGACCGGGCCACTAGGGGGGGGGGCCCTAGTGGGGTGACGCGCCCACGCGCCCGGCCCGCGTGAGGCTCCCGGAGGGGAGGGCCCTTGGGACTTAGTTGTCCCCCCCCCCCGGAACCCTCATCCCGCGTCAATTGTTGACGCGAGTATATTTGGGACGGACCCCCCCTGATCCACGCCGCCACAAACGGGCAAGCCTGCCGACGGCGCGGAAAGAGAGGGCCCGGCCCCTCCTCCCATGGGTGCATGCCTCCTTCGGAGATCGTACCCCCCCCCGGCCCCCACCACCCCCGGCGGGCAGACCCGCCGACGGTGGGGGAGAGGGCACACCCCCCCGTCTGTTTGGTTTCTCCTTCCTCTCCTTCCCCCTCTTCCGCGCCTACCAGGGGCGCCCCCTTCCGGTCCCCGGCGCCACAAACGGGCGGACCCGCCGACGCCGGGGAAAGAGGGGGGACGTCCCCGTCCTCCTCCTCCCCCATTCTCTCTCTCTCCCTCTCCGCCTCCTCCTTCTGCAGCATGACTTCGCCGCAGAAAGAGGAGAACGCCTTCTATGCTTCCTCATTGTCTGTCATTGCCCTCACTACCGAGGGCAATGACAGATCCCTCCCCACCGCGGCCACGAGCCTCTCTCTCTCTCCCGCCCAGGCAACACACTCAGCGAGTGTGTGTTGGGCGGTGTCACGCTCGTGGCCGCAGTGATGACACCGCGTCGTGCGCTCTTTACCTATCCTGTGCAGGTACTCACCGAAACACCCATGTCCGGTGAGCACCTGCGTCATACGGAAGGACACCCCTCCTTTGGCCCTGTCTAGCCAGTTTTCTAGACAGGGCCGTATGGCCCCGACGGTGCGCTGTCCTGGCAATGTTAGATTTGCCAGGCTATCCTTCCAACTCTGGATCAGCGCCCGCCGGGAGTGGACCCTCACGGTACGCCGGAGACTTTCCGTCATAATGATGCCCGCCCGCTGGTACGCACGTGTGCGTGTGTATATTTCCGCATACATGCGGGCGAGCATCTCCACAGGGGGTACTCCGGAGAGTACCCCCGCTGCCGTCCAGCTCACTGTACGGTAGCCCCTGCATATCCTGTTGACTACCCGCTTCTGCACTTGCCTCAGTGCGTTCTTTGGGCCGCGGGCAGCCTCCAGGCGTTTTGACCATACAGGGGCCTCGTACAGGAGCATGGCGTGTATCATCCCGGCGTACAATTTCCTCACACCCCCGCCAGGTCCCCCGAGATTGGGCAGCAGGCGTTGCAGCGCCATTGCTGCCCTCTCTACTTTGGGGGATATGCGGCGGAAGTGCTCTTAGAAGGTCCACTTATTGTCGAGGTGGAGGCCCAGGTATTTCAAACAGGCCCCCACCTCTATCGGGGTGTCCTCCACTCTAATGTGGACTCTCGGTGGCGCCCCATGGGAGCCATTATGCAAGAAGATGGCTTCTGTTTTTTGGGGCGCCACTTTGAGTCCTATACTCCTCACATGGCGCACGACGCGGTTCACCGCTAGGTTTGCTCGAGCGGCCGCTTGTTTCCACGATTTCCCCCCGGCCATCACCAGTGTGTCGTCAGCATAACACACCGTGTGACAGCCAGGGAGGAGGGCCTGCCGAAGAACGGCGTCATATGCAAGGTTCCATAGCAGGGGCCCAAGTACCGACCCCTGTGGAACCCCGCATGTCATATGGCACCTTTGTTCCTCGGCATTTCTATCTGTATAGGCCAATTGCCTGCCCCGGAAGTAATCCGCCAGGATCGACACCAGATATTGGGGGACCCCGTGATGTTCTAGGGCCGCCCCTATCCGGTGCCATGGCAGGGTGTTGAAGGCGTTGGATATGTCCAACGATACCGCCATCAACACCCCGCCCTCCTCCGTTACGGCATCCGAGATCGAACGAACCCGCAAGATCGCGTCGATCGTGAATCGTCCGACCCGGAAGCCGTACTGATCCTGGCTCAGATCCGGTCCTTCCCGGGACAAATGGTAGACGAGGCGGTCCACTATTATTCTCTCCAATATTTTACCCGCCTCGTCTATCAAGCAAATTGGCCTATACGCCGAGGGATTATCCCTCGGCTTGCCCTCTTTGGGAAGGAGGACTACCCTTGCCTCCTTCCACTTTCGTGGGAAACAACCCATGCGGAGGCACTCGTTATACATCCTCCGCATGGGTCCAGCTAGACCCCTGTAGGCGAGAGCCCATATCCTTCCGTGTATGCTATCAGGACCCGGGGCTTTCCCGGGTTTTATTTTCCTGATGGCATTGCGGAGCTCTTCCACCGTGACCCCCATGGCCTCCTCGTGCCACTCCCATTCCCGCTCAGGAATCGGGTTTGCTGGGCCCTCTTCCCGCGGGAACAGAGTTTCGACGATTTGGCCGACAAACTGGGGGTCTAAGGACTCTGTTGTAGGGGCGCCCCCCCCCTTTTAGTTTCTTCAACACTATTCGATATGGGCGCCCCCACGGGTTCTCGTCCAGGTGGGAGAGTAGCTCCTCCTAGGCTCTCGCCTTTGCCTTCCTTATCAGGACGCGTAAGTCATCTCTTCTTGCTTTGTAGATGTCCCACGCGTCCTGATACCTTTCGGGGTCTGACCGCTCGAGTCTTTTCCTCCTCTTTACCAGCCTTCTTGCTTGGTCGGAGGAGCGTCTTGCTTCGGCAATCTCCTCCGACCACCAGTAAGTTTTTCAGGGGGGTTTTCTTTTTGTTCTGGGCATGGCTGCGTCACATGCGTCATTGACAGTCCGCAGCAGCCATGCCCTTTCCTCCTCTAGTTGAACCCCCCCATCTTTCTCTCCTCGAACCATCAGGGCCGCCTCGACCGCGGCCAGGAACGCGTCCTGATCCAACTTTTTCAGGGTCCACTTTCGAGAGGCAGACTCCCTCTCGCGGCGGCGCTCTATTACTTCGCGGGGAAAGGCACCGACGGAGAATTCGATATACTTGTGATTCGATATCGTTTCTGTCTCCGTCAGCACCCTCCACCCGCTTACCAGCCCGGAGGCAGAGGGGGTGACCTATGTTAGGTCTATGATTGACTCCCCCCGCCTCCTGACACATGTGGGCCTCCTCCCCCTATTGCAGGGGAGGAGCCCAAATCGCGCCGCCCAATCCAAAACCTGATCACCCCGCTAGTTGCCGCGCGGGGAACCCCAGACGCCCGATTTGGCGTTGAAGTCCCCGGCGACGACTATCGGGGCAGGGTGATATTCCAGGATCTGCCTCTCCATGGCGTGCAGTCTCCCGCAGAAGTCTTCTTTGTTGAGACTCGGCGGAAGATACACGCCAATCACGATGGTGGACCCCCATCTTACCGTTATCACACCCTCCCCCGACTTTAGAAGTTCTGTCGGGGGAGAGTTGGTCGCGTTCCTCTGGACGATCGCGACGGATCCGTCCGCACTGCCCATCCAGTTATCGGGCACACGGTACGGCTCCGCCACAATCCCCAGGCCGCAGTCTCTCTCCGCCATCGTGTTTGCGAAGAGATCCTGAGCCGGCCCCGAATGGTTAGTATTGGCCTGTAGAACTTTACAGGCCATCTCTCTTCTCTGTTTCCTCCGCAGGTCCCGTTGTGTCCATGGTAGTAGGATCTTTCTCTGCTAGGTCTTCCTGCAGTCTCTTCTTCTTTCTCCCTCCTTCTGTTGGGAGCTTTTCCTCCTCTCCTCTCTTCTCCCCCCTCAGTCTGGGGTGAGGGGCCCTTTGCTGTTTGGGCCCCTCATTAAAGCTTATGAGGGTGGCGGTGGGGACGGTCCTTTGGGCCGTTTCTCTAGGGGGTCCCGTCGTCCTGTTGAGCGGGATGCTCCTTTTCCCTTTATGCACCGGTGTGCACGCCTTGCCACCCGCTCTGTGGTTTGCGAGCAGCCCTTTATCCGCACACACCGGGCATCTCACGACGGCTGCGCAATTTTTTGCCGTGTGGCCCTCCTCGCCGCAGCGGTAGCATCTACCGCTGCGGTCGGTGTTGTTGGGGCATCGCGCGCTCACGTGGCCCCCCTCTAAACATTTGTAGCACTAGAGGGGTCTGGCCTCCAGCATCTCTGCGCGCGCGATCGCTCATCCTATTTTTACCGATCCTGTTTTCATGATAAGGTTCGCTACCTTCAATGGGCAACACGATCCCCATTCCTCCGGGGGTTTTCTTAATTTCCCCGGTTTGTATGTCACCTTCTTCGCAATTGCCACTTCTGGCAATTGCCTCTCGGATTTCGGGGATCTGAATGGATTCGTCCAACCCCCGGAGTCTGAGTTCTGCCGTTTTAGTAGGGCGATGTATTCTCACGCCCTCCTTATTTGCCAGTACCCTCTTCAGTTCAAGGGCAAATCTGTCCGCCTTTTCGTTTCCGTCTGGCTCGGGAATCTCAAAGATGTAGGATCCGGATATAAGACGAGTAAGACTCGAATACCCCCCTTTAGTTCTCCCTCTGCTAGGGTTCCCTTCCTATCAGAGGGATATCTGAGTATCTTTTCCAGATTTCCCTTTTTCCCTCGCGTGTCGTTTACCGGTTATTTATAGTAGAGTAAACGATCTTCCACTAGGCAGACGTCTGTGTTAAGTCAAAGCCGCCACTCCCGCAGATCCCCCAAAAAAATATGGAGCCCCTCCTGCGGGGCTCCTCCTCCTTGTGAGCATAGCCCTTTGTTTTTCCTCTAAGGGTGCAACCCCCCAGCAGAATAGAGGGCCCAGACCCCGCGCATGCCTTATGGGTTGATGTGTGCCAAGCATCACCCAGCGTACGCAGGCTCGAATCCGCAAGAGTACGTGCCTTTTCCCGTTCAGACCATGCCATGTCTAACCAGGATGTTTCCATGCTGAATACATCCCGGCACCGGCCGCCTTACGCGTTTTTATACGAGGGGGAAGGCAGACCCCTGTTTGTATGATGTCTGATCACTCGAGGTAAGCTCGAGCAACCATCATCATCCCTACCCGTGTCCCCGCCTCCGAATTTTTATACGAGGGGGAAGGCGGACCCCTGTTGCTGGCGATGTCAGCCTCTGGGAGCATGTCCCGTCACTTGATATCACCGCGCCCCGACGGGCATCCGTGACTCGAATTAATGTGCTTCCGTATTTCCGAAGGGTGAAGCACAACCCTCTTCTTCCCTGTTGCCAAAGCACCAAGGGATTCTACCCGAGCCTCCCGGTAGAGGCACGCGATCTAAGTCCCTAGCCGCTCTCCGATTTTTCAGGGGGAGGCGGACCCCCGTGCTGTCGGCTAAACGTAGCCCCGGGAATGTTTACAGTACTGAAACATTCCCGGCCCGGCTGCTTCCGCGTTTTTATACGAGGGGGAAGGCAGACCCCTGTTCGTATGATGTTTGATCACTCGAGGTAAGCTCGAGCAACCATCATCATCCCTACCCGTGTCCCCGCCTCCGCGTTTTTATACGAGGGGGAAGGCGGACCCTGTTGCTGGCGATGTCAGCCTCTGGGAGCATGTCCCGTCACTTGACATCACCGCGCCCCGGTGGGCATCCGTGTCTCGAAGTAAGTGACTCGAAGTAAGTGTGCTTACGAATTTCCGGAGGATTAAGCACAATCCTCACGACCATCTCCTTCCACACCCTTTCAGGTGAGTGAGAAGATGGTCACGCGAGCAAACCCCAGGCGATCCATGGGCCCCCCCGTTGATCGCCATCTTGTCGTGGTGGGGGGGCTCACCCCTCGCAAGGGAATAGCCTTGCGAGGGGTGCTAAGAGCGATCGGTACCTCTTGTAGAGGTACAAGAGGCCTGGTGGGGCCTTAGGGTTTCGGCCCACCACCCTTGGAAGGCCACCAAGTAAAAAAACCAAATAAACAACATGGACGGACGAAACAACAGGAGAAAACTTACCGGCCCAGGGGTTTCGGATGCCCCAGGGCCCGGCGGAGAGGGGGGTATCATCCCGGCCTCCACTCCGTCGTTAACGAGCGACGGGTGCGAGAGTGGGGATGGGTGGTCGACGGATTCGTCGATCGCGTCGGCGGGGGGGTTTACAGACCCCAGGGCGGTGAGGCCGAAGTACTTGCTTCCGGGCCTCACATGGGAGAGAGACTTGGCCCCATGGTGGTCCAAGGAGGACATTGATGTCCCCACGACGCGCCTCTTCCGGAGGTCTTTGCGCATCTGGAAGATGGTGAAGAGGAAGGTTGATGAATTCAACAAAGCCATCATGGAGGAAGTCCGGTCGGATGGGAAGATGAGTCCCATCCTGAGAGAAGCTACGGGCTTTGCCGGACGCATGTGGCGCATGACGCGCGAACTGACGGAGGTCTCTGCAGAGCTCACGCGTAGAGAGTGCATCCGCTTCGGGCAGGATGAGGAGGAGAACGCGAGGCTCTGCAGAGACCAAGGGACCCAAACCCAGGAGGAGAAGGGGGTTCCAGCTGGAACCCAGACCGAGGAGACGCCTGCAACGGTGGCCCCTTTGCCGGGGGAGTTGGCGGACAGACTCGAGGAGATATCCTCGGGGCTGGCCGCCAACTCGGACCGGCTGGGACTGCTCGAGGGGCGCCTTGCGAAGATGGGGGTCGGTCGTGTTAGGAGGAAGACTCGGGTGGCCCGGGAGATCTTCGGAGAGGAGAGCGTGATGGAGATTGGCACCGGGACCGAGACCGAAGCCGAGACGGTGACGACGGGGACGGCTACGGACGACACGACGACGACGACAAAGACGGACAAGGGGAAGACGACAAAGGGGGTTGGGGAGGCCACAGGGGTGTGGGCGAGAGTGGTGGGGAGGAGAGCAGGGAGGAGAGAGAGAGGGGAGATGAAGGGGAAGGAGAAGGAGAAGGTGACCGCTGGTGGAGGCGGTCGGCGGGAGAGGAGAGTTGGCGGCGGGGTAACCGTCGCCAACATTATGGGAGCGCTGAGATGTTACCGGTGTCTATGTGTGGGGCACACGTGGCGCCGGTGCACTTCGGCGGTGGACAGGGGTAGCCGCTGCTACCGCTGCGGCTCCCCTGGCCACAAGGAGGTTGGGTGCCTGTCCGGCCTTAGATGTCCACTTTGCGTGGACTTTCGACGGCCGGCCAGGCACCGAATCGGAGGCCCGGGATGCCTAACAGCACCCCTGGCAGAGTCGAGAGAAGGGGGCGCGGCCCTCCGTCCCCCGTCGTTGGCGGTCGTGCTCACGGGTGCGGCTGTCCGCGGCGGGGGTCGGGGGGCCCGCCCGATACCGGCGTCATTAGTTGACACCGGATGAGGGTGTCGGGGGGGACATGGGGGCGCTTAGGCGCTCCCCTCCCCCCCACCTTTCGGGAGGGAGGGGCCCCACCGGTTGCGGGTGAACTCTGACCCTTAGGGGCAGAGGGAGGTCGCAACCGGGGGAGTCAGGAGGGGGGGCCACGTGTCCCTGGCGGGCGGGCATTGCCCTCCCGTCCGGGGTGCCTGGGTCCCTCTCGAGGACGGAGACGTGACGTGTGGGGCCCTCTCACCGGGAGCCGTAGGCACCGGTGGGAGGGCAACACCGTCCACGGAGGGGGTTTCTCTCCTTCTGAGAGGAACCCTCTGGAGAGGGCCTCCGGGGCGAATGCCGAATCCCCACTCCCTTCGGGAGGGGGAGGGAGCATCGCTTCGGAGGCGGGGGTGGCGGCTCGAGCGGGATACTCGAGCCGTGACCCCGCCCCCCAAACTCTTTGGGAGGGCGCGACGTAGGGTCGATACCGCCCTGCGTCGCAACCGCGAGGACCCCCGCACGATGACATTCGCGGGGGGGAGAGTGTCGCCCTCAACGGCACTCTCCCAAGGAGGGATTAGGCGGGGGGGCGGCCAGTCGGCATGGGAAACCAGCATCCTGGCCGTCTCCCATTAACGCCCGGGAAGGTATCCGCAGTGGGTTTAGTGAGGTATGTCTTGGGCCCCCTGACCGATCCACTCGTGGATCGGCCAAGGGGAACAAGAAGTCCCACATAACCATCCGCTCTCTTCCCGGAGAGCGGTGGTATCCATGAGGATTCCCACTGCGTCAAAAAAAAAAAAAAAGGCGATCCATGGGACAAGGGCGGCTGATCACCCCGGCACGGCTAAGCCCACCGGTACATCACCGCCGCCCAAGTCCCACAGTCGGGACTGCACCTACCCGAACATTCCCCATCTTGGAGATGCAATCTACTAGCGAGGAGACGGTTGTTCCCGGGAGGCTCGCCGGTGCTTAGCCGTCTCCCCCCAAGCCACCGCCCTCCCCGTGAGTGCCCCACAAGTGAGGCACCCGTGCCGTGTCTCCATAAGATTTGGGACTTGAGCCAAGCTATGGGTCCCTCCTCCTATGGACGGCTAATCCGAGGGGAAAAGTTTCCTCGGATTCGCGCCTAGTGCGCCGCGAGGCACCTTTAAAGTCTTCAGCTCCCCTGGCCACGGCTTAAGGACAATTGTCCCCGCTCTACAGGCCTAGGCGTTCACCCGGCGTTTGAGCGTGACCGTAGCACTCGAGAGAGGAGCCGAAAAACCCCGCCGATGCCCAGAGATGCGTGTCGGTACACACACTCTGCCCGAAACCATTGCCCCGTTAGCCGCCAAGGGGATACCTCGACGTTTCCAGCTCTCACCGCGTGGAGGTGGGGATGGTACATGGACCGGCGTCCTTTGAGAGCCATGCAGCTTGAACTGTATTATTTAAATCAGTTTCCTTTTCATTTCCAAGCAATGATTGATATATATTTATATTCCATAAATTTTCATTGCTCT
Source organism: Nylanderia fulva (assembly GCF_048542155.1). Lineage (NCBI taxonomy): Eukaryota > Metazoa > Arthropoda > Insecta > Hymenoptera > Formicidae > Nylanderia > Nylanderia fulva. Next base: position 344,134 of record NW_028190873.1, read on the forward strand.
GCAGACATCTCTATTCTGCAGAGGAATTTCTAGAATCTAATTGTTTTATTTCATTACAATAAGTAATAAGATCATTAGAGTCAATAACAGAATAGTTACTACGATTAATATTTGCCTGATATTGTGATAAACAAACAAGTCTAAAGTATCTCTTCCAATTAATTGAAGCCATTCATGCCTTTTTTCTTTATTTTTCGGAACACGAAATAACCGAAATCCTCTTTCGCTGCAATTATTGCAGTCTTTAACACAACAACCTGGCATCTTGATACCTCTTATTTCTCTTCATGTGCGAAGAAGGTTATAACAGATTATAAAGACTGCACTTAAAGTAGAGATGATTTACACAATGTATACGCTATCTACACTTTTTGACACCATCTTGACTCCCATGTATCTTATGAATTGCGTTACTTTGTAATCTAGTGACTTTAGGTGCCGTCACATGCAGCGTAAGGGTGCCGTCACATGAGGCGTAACTTGCGTTAAGCGTAACCTGCGTATTCTAGTGTAATCTAGTGATTTAATAAAAGATACGCCGTGGTTACGCTATTCTGAAAAACGGCATTCACATAGGGCGTATTGCGCGGAACGTGTAACTAATACAACCAATCGTAGATTAGAGTTTCCGGTGTATGCTTTAACAGAAATGCTAAATAGGACTTGTGATTGGTTTTCGTAACCTACGCGTCCTGAATAATACGCTTTATGGGGAACCGATGCTTTGGGTTCCGTAAAACGTGCATATTTAAAATAGCTGGCAAGGTAGCAAGATAAACGAAATAGAAGACGAGAAGTAATCGATGCAGGACAGCTTAGCATTTTGCAATATTTTTAAGAAAATAATATGTAGAAAATAATGCATTAAGATGTTCATATTGTTCAAAATTCTCAAAAATTCATACATGTAAAACAAGAAATCAGTATATGTTAAATATTAGAGAAAGAAAAAACAGATTTGCAAAAAATACGAAGACCTACTAATATACAATTTAACCTTGAAATTTTGTATCACATGTCGTGAGCAGTAGACTGTTTAGTATAATCGAACGCTATTAAGCTTTATATAATAAATTAAATTTTTGTTAACTTATTTGATTATTCTTGTTCATCTTATTAGAAATGTATAGGTATGGATGGATTAAAATTGACTTCTTCTTCTTCTTTGTCTTTGGCAAAAGAACGCACAAATGGAGTTGTGTAGTTTTTTTTACAATCACGCATTAGCGTTTCTTCTGCCAGAAATTGGATTCGGCGTAACGATAATAGTGTACAAAGCATAAAATAACTAGATAGAAGCCGATACTGAAATGAGACAATGTGATTGGTCGGCGTAAATTACCGCAAGTTATGCGTACGTAAGTTACGCCTCATGTGACGGCACGCTACAGCTCACGTGACGGCACCCTAAGTAAGCGAATTTCCATTATATACACAATATTAATTCGCCGAATTTTTATATAATACACAGTGTGTCCTATAAGTTTTAAGAGTGTGGCTATAAAAGACGCAAAAAAATTACAAAAATGTTTTCAACAAATTTTTTATTCGAAATAGTCTCCATTAGAAGTAATACACATGTTGGCAAATTGTAGCCTATGAAAACATTTACAGTGAAGTATATATTTTAATAATAAATTTTATAGATATGGCAATACATAGCCGACCACATCTACATACATAGAAGTACTGAAAAATGTTTTTTTTTTAATCTCCTCCGGACACTTTTGAATACAGAAACTATAAATAATTATTACCAGTTGATGTCAATAAAATATCTACGATTTTAACTGAATTGAATAAGAAATATAAAGATATATATAATCGAAATAATTGAACAAAGGCCTTTCTTCGAGAAAATTTTTTAACAATTAATTTATTATTGAAAAATTATACACTGCGGAACGTTTCGAACATTTACTTATGTCATCTTCAGCCGCTAATCCTTACGAAATACTACAAATTTGTAAGGATTAGCGGCTGAAGCTGACATAAGTAAATGTTCGAAATGTTCCGCAGTGTATGATTTTTCAATAATGAATTAATTGTCAAAAAATTTGTTCGAAAAAAGGCCTTTGTTCAGTTATTTCGATTATATATATTATTAAATTAAGATTTAGAAAGACAGGGCCAACTATAACGAGCAAATTAAATTAGTGAGAGATGTAATGTCAACACATAATTGATTTATTTCTTAGTAGATACAATGATAATAAAAATAATAAAACGTTTCGGCTGTTACCTCAGCCTTCTTCAGTAAATATAAAAACAATAAAAATTCTTTTAAGTAAAATTATGACATATTACGCATTATAGTCTATTTTTTAATGAACATGGTTTAATAAGTCGATGAATTTAAATTGGGTTACGCTTATAACATTTATTAAATTAGATATTGTTTCTAATCGGCTAACCATTTTTTAGTTAAGATGGTAAACTTTTTGATTATGTCAAAAAACATGTAAACGAGTTCCCTGTTGTTAGTAGAACCGATTGACGGTCCATTCCACGTCATCAATTCTTTTGAACATTATTAGTTAAAATTATCGTCAGAACCGCTTGATATGAGAATTGAAAACAATTAGATGTTATCCAGCATCAAAAAGTTAGTCCCCATCATCAAGGATATTTCCGAGTAAGTTCGTCATTGCAGTATATTTCACCGTGATTGTCTAAGTATATTTTTATTTTTTCGGTATATTAATTTATATTAATAAGTTATTTTTTATGTAAAAGATCATAATTGTGATTAGAATTGCTTACTTAAATTGATGAGTAGTCAAGATTCCGCCAAGTTGATGTGTTCACTATACAGAGTCACAGTATGATGTGTCGAGTTCAAACCGTGACTCCTATTATTATTATTATTATTTATTAGATAATTCTTCTAGAATGTCAAAATATGACTCGTCAAGCATGTCGGTATCTTTTTTTAGGTTTAGACCGTTTTTTTGTTCCTTTATATGGATCATTTCAGAAACATTTCTCTTCTGGAAATTAGATTCGGAATCTAAAATTTTTATGTCTTCCCAATTAAATGAGTGTTGGTAATTAAGAATATGTTCCGAGATGACCGAATGCTTTGACGAATCTAACTTTATATTATTTACATGTTCTTTAACTCTCGTTTTAAGTTGTCTTTTGGTTTGGCCAACATATGTCGCATCGCAATCGTGACATGAGATCTTATAAACAACATTGGAATTAGTTGAAAATTGATTTTTATCTTTATGAACCTTGATAAAACGATTGAGTTTATCAAGACAACGATAGCCTATAGTCATTTCTGTTTTTTTGATAGATGATGCGATTTTGTCAGAAATGCTATTCACATAAGGAATAACAAAGAAATTCTTTTTTTCATTATCTCCATCTATTTTAGGAACCTTGGTAATATTATTATCATTAGTCAAGATATTTAGTTTGGAATTAATAAGATACTTAATTCTTTGATTAATAGCGGAGAAAATAAATTCTAAAGGATAACCGTTGTTACGTAAAATAGTTATGATTGAATTTATATTCTTATTATGGAATTCTGGATGTGAAAGAAGAAGAGCTCTATCTACTAAGTTATAAATAATGCCTTTTTTTTGGCAGAAAGGATGGTTAGAGTAATAGGAAAGAGTTCTTCCAGAAAATGTTTTTTTCTGAAACCAATCAACAAAAATGGTATTGTTAATTAATTTCAATGATACATCTAAGAAATTTAAACAACGGTTATCCTCATATTCCAATGTGAATTTGAGTCTGTCATGGTATTTGTTAAAAGAATCCACAATCAAATCAACCTTCTCCTCAGGAACTGTCATAATGATATCATCAACGTATCTATAATAAAATGGGATGTCGATATTAATCAAGTCAAGAACAGAATTTTCCAAATCTTCCATTATTAAGTCAGCTATTATGGGCGATAATGGTGATCCCATGGGGGTGCCGAAAATTTGTTTATAAATTATATTGTTAAATGTAAAATATGTAGATGACAGAACAAATTCTATACATTTAATAAATTGTTCTTTTGGAATTTTTGTCTGTGACTTAATATACTCCCATCTATTATTAACACTGTTAATCGCAAGGTTGATAGGTACATTAGTGAAGAGAGAGATAGCATTTAATGATATCATTATTTCTGAATTCCTTAACTTTTTTCCCGTAAGAATCCTGCACAATTCAAAACTATTATTTATATGGCTTTTTGGTGGGGGAAGGCTTCGTGACAATATATTGTAAATATATGTGGCTATATTGTAAAGAGCCGTATTAATAGATGATACAATAATTCTAAAAGGAATGTTCTGTTTGTGAATTTTAGGGAGACCGTAAGCTTTCGGTAGTATGGAATCACTAGAGTGCATAAAATAATATTCTTTTTTTGAAATATATCCTTTTGTTAGCAAATTTTTGATAGTGTGATTGAGTTCTCTTTCAATTTTTAAGATTGGATTCTTATTGACCACGCAGTAAGTGTTAACATCTGTAAGAAGTTCAGTTACTTTATTATTGTAAAAATCCCTTTCCATTGCAACTGTCACATTACCCTTGTCAGATCGCGTAAATATTATATTGTTGTTTTCTCTGCAAAATTTTACTGTCGTATTGTACATATCAGTAATTTTTTCATTTATTAAATTCTTTTTGTGAAAATTATGTAGATAATGATTAAATTGGGGGATTGCAATATTCCTAATAGTTCTGAGGTTTTGTAAATTATTTCTTTTTCCATTAGCTTCCAAATCTTTGATAAATTCATGTATGGCAGTTTTTTTATTGGAGATGGGAAGATTGAAATTACTACTCATTTGTAAAAGATTAGATACTTTTAGTGGGATTTCTGTGTTCGTTAAATTAATGAACCATTTATTATTAGTTTTGTTTAATGGGTCAATATCATTAATAATAGAGGACTTAGGATCAATATGGATGTCTATGATTGTTTCATTAGAACTCTTAGTGGTTAAATTTTTAGTATATTTGATTGGTTGTGATGTTTCCTTATTTAACCTGCAAAAATAATGAATAGGTTGAATTTTTTTCATATGATCACTAATTTTTTTGTTTTTTAACCACAGGAATTTCTTTAAGTGAGACCTATATAATCTTTCTTTGCATTTGTTAAAGGATTTTCTTTGATATATAATTATTGATTGCCATACATAAACAGGGATAGAAATGGATAACTTATGTAAAAATTGTAATATTTCTCTTTGTAAAGTGTCAACAACTCTGTACAAATCATAAATTTCTATTTTTAAAATTTCTGTTTTGAATTTGTGCTGCATTCTTGTCAATTTATTTATTAGTTTATAATTGTGAATGTTAAATTGTGTTTTTCCAATGTTGGATATATTATTATCATTCGAGCCAATCTTTTTTGTATTATATAATTGTCATTTTAAATATAAAGATATTTGATTAAAATACAGTAATTAATTATGAATGTAATAAGTTCATACTTCCACAAAATATTGGCAAATCTTCAGCCAAACTGGAATTTACAAATACTCTTGCATCATGCACTGAACCAGGGTAGCCAATGAATACATCTAAAAACTTCTTCTGTTCATTAACCCCTTGCATGTATACAGAAAAATAATGCTTTCTATTGATGTAAGCCACTGGATCTTCAGAAGGTTTGTCAATACGGATATGTAAACCGGGTCAATACATCCTATTAACAGAAAAGAAATACATTAAATGAATTAATATAATTGGATTACAAAATTGTGATAAATTAAATATATCATCAAAGAGAATTACATTATTACCAATTACTCCTGAAAAACCTTTACTATCAAGATAATATCTTTGCGGTCTATGTTTCTCTACTTCAGTAGGATACCGAATGACTTCATTCCTTATATCATACAAAAACAGTGTGACCCTCCGTAAGACAGATTCAAGAGTACTAAGAGAGAGATCGAATCTGTCAGCAACATCTCTGAAACTAGCACTTTGATAGCCAGAAAACCACAAAAAAGTGAGAATGTTTTTTAGCTGAAACTACTCTGAATCTTCCATTTCCTATAAAATATTAATCAAACTTTATTCAAAATAAAGTCAAAAATATTTTTAATATACATATCTAATTTGAAAAAATCAATACTTACCTCCTAAATTTCTAAAATATGGCCAATAGCTAAATTGCTCTACCCTAGAAAACACCGATATATAATTGTTACATTGCTATAACAAAACGAAATATAACAGGTAATATAACGTGTACGTTACATGTAACATCCATGTTAGTAATTTCCCACTCATAGATGTAACATTTTCATATAACATATATTACATTGTAGTTATACTATAATTATATACCAAATAGCACATTGATATATTGATAAGTCAGTGCTATCTTGAGATATAATGACAATATAACTACAATGTAATATATGTAATATTAAAAATGTTACATCTATGAGTGGGAAATTACAACTAACATATACGTTACATGTAACATGCTTAAGTATATAACATTTATATACTGTGTTTGCTGGGACCATACTCAAAAAGCGTTCTTTTCAAACAAAAATGCATAACAAATTCTTTATTTGTATACATAGGTACGGTATTTTCAATGTAGTTGGTTATGCATGTCCTATGTATTCTTTGAACAAAACCTTCTGCAATTTCAACAATTGCGTTAATGGCAATATCTGCAAAGATAAATTATATAAAATCCAATAAAAATGCACAAATTACTTAAGAAAAAATGAATTTTAAAATTACAAGATTTTTAGAGATTACACCAAAGTTAGAAACGTCACATCTTTATCATCAATACTCACTTTCTATTAATTCTATTTCATCATCGTTCCCATTGTCTTCTAACAAATCACCAATTTCTGCCAAAGATACAGGATTTTTTGTCAAAAAGTCATCATTAATATTATTTATAATAATAATACGAAAACCGTCAGAAAAATCTAGGCGATCCATTGTCAAATTGTCAATGATGTGCGATGTGCGATTGGAAGGGGAGTCCCCAAACCGTTCGTGTCACTGAACGTTGGTGCACATAAACCCATCTGATCCAACTGCCATCATGTGTACATTGGAGCATGTGACGCGAACAAACCTCTTGGCAGAATGTAAATTTTGATGTCGTAAGTATTAATAAATAATATATGATACTAGGAACGACGAAGTTCACATATGAAACCTTTTTTTGATAAAACAAGCAAAGTCCAGCACGTCGTAGTTCATGAATTGGCCGAAGATCATACTGCGAACAACGCCCAGGAAATGAGACCATATTTTGACTCACCCCCACTACTGGATAAAACAAATAGCTGTGCGTTTGCGCAGTCGCAGTGTCATTAGAATGTCATGGCAGTAAAAGTTATTCGCAAGTATCCACACATGTGATTGCTAAATATATCTGAGGTAAGATATAAATTTTATATAACTTATACTACATTAATACTAAACATTAATAATAAAATAGTCTTAAAGTTTGTAGAAAAGTCGAAAAGAAAAGATTTTTGCAATTTATCAGCTTGTCAGCAGCATAGACGTATTGTTAACTTCACAAATGAAGAGGTTAACTGCACGAAAAAAAGACGATCGAGGTCTTGGCGGGCAAAGTCGCAAGTTTTTTATCAGAGAAATATTGACTAATAATTTAGCGATATAATCTGGCATAGAAATTAGCTATAAAGTAAAGTCAAAAGTGTGGTCAGTACTAACAAGGATAGATTGAAGGAAGGTCCAGAGAAGGTTCGGAAAGGCTGAAATAGAATAATCCTTGTCGGCCCTGGATGAGAGGTTAGGAAGAAAAGGAACAACAGCTCAAAATGGCGAGGCGGGAAAGAGATATGTAGACAAAGAGAAAGGAGATAAGATTAGTACAATAGGTAGAAGAATAACAGTAGAAAGAGAAAAGTATGAAAAATTTTTTGAAGACGCTTTAAGATATAGAAAATTAGCTAAAGAGAAAAGCAGTTATCAAAGAAAATATTATAATATAAAAAAAATAAAATCTAAAGAAGAAAGAATAGGTAAAATAGCAGGTAAAAATGAAAGAAAAGAACAGAATAAGAAGGAAAAAGAAGAAGAGAAAAATAAAGATGAAAAGTGAGACAAAAGAGAGGATAGGTATATAGAAAATAGGATAAAACAGGATCTTAGAATAGAGGGGAAGATAGGGATAGGTAAGGAGATAGAAGAGGAGAGTAACAGTAAGAGGGTAAACAGGGAAATTGACAAGAATAAACAAAATAGTATAGAGGTAGAAGATAGACCAGAAAAAAAATAAATACGACTATAAAGACAAAAAACAATAGAGTAAAGATGATAATTAACAAAGGTAAGCTAAAGTATGAAGAGGAGATAGGAGACCAGGACAGGGAAATTTTAGAAGGTAGGAACCATAGGTTTAAAAGCGGACACAAAGGAGAAATAATTGTTGAGGCAAATATTAATTCAAAATATAGGACAAAAAGCAGAGCACACAATGCAATTAAGAATGGTAATAATTTCGTCAACCATATCTGGCTATAATTACTATTTATTAAGCTTCACGACGTTTCGGGCCCGAAACGTCGTGAAGCTTAATAAATAGTAATTATAGCCAGATATGGTTGACGAAATTATTACCATTTTTAACTATTGACTGGTGACTTCTTAGTTCTTTATATATATAATGCAATTAAGATTGCATCGCTAATATATAGAGTAGGAATTAAAGTAGAAAAGATAAGAAATATAGGTTTTTGTAGATCGCTGATATATTGTAAAAATATAGTTGAAGCAAACAGATGCTTGGACATAGGTATAGGAACAGAGGAACAACAAATACAATTCTCGATTCCAAACAGGGTGAAGAAATGTAAGGGAGTGATATTAGAATGGGAATTGGAGATGCCCTTACATGAGTTGATAAAAGCCATGGAAGATACATCTGGAATAATACAAATTGAAAGAATGAAGAGAAGAGTGTGAGATCCAAAAAGTGGAGAATATAAGACTGACTATACACATCATATTATGATAACGATGGAAGGCAACAAACTCCCCAAAGAGCTCAAAATATTTGGTGGAACAGTTGCGATTAGGGTAAGACCATACATAGAACCAGTCAAGCAGTGTTTTTAATGTTTTAGGTTTGGGCACATCCAGGCGGTTTGTAAAGCTGAAAAGAAGTGCATAAATTGTGGAAGTCAGTATCACGGCAGATGTGAGAAAGAGGCTACGTGTGCAAACTGCGGCGAGAACCACAGGCCCACGAATAGGGGATGTGCAATGTATGAATATAACTATCAATTAAAGAGACTGATAGGAGAAAAAATATATCGCTTCAAGAGGCAAAGAATTTCCTAAGGAACGAGAACAACAGAAAAGTGATACGATACAATCTGAAGGAATGGCTGGAATTAAATTATAATGAACCAGATAGAAGACAAAATGAGCCATAGATTAGAAGCTCAGATGTGGTTAAAAAAAATATAGTAAAATGACTAGGACAAAGGAAGGGAAACAGAAAGAGAATAGTAGAAAAAGACAAGAAGAGATGACAAATAGAATACAAGAGATAATGATAGAAGAAAGGGAAGACACTAGAAGAGACCCAGAAAGAAGAAGTCAAACAAGTCTCCGAAGGGAAGACACTACAAGAGGTGAAGTTGAGATTAGAAATAGGAGAGGACTGGCTGACGGGGAAAAGTATAGACAGTACGATAACAGAGAAATTGAGAAACTGACATATTTAGTTCAGAGAAATGAAGATAGATTTAAAGATATCGAAGAAAAACTGGATAGAATAGTAGTAATGATAATGCAGCGAGATTTAAATATAGGTTATGGAAGTAAAAAAGAATTAGAAGGAGATAAAGGAAAAAGATCCGCAAAAAGTGATAATGGACATAAAGATTTTACTATGGAATGCAAGGGGCTGGAACAATAAGAAAGAAGAATTGTTTAAAAGAATGCAAGAATATGACATCAGTGTGATTACAGAGACAAAAAGTAAAGCACTTGATCTATTTAAGGTAACAGAGTATAATAAAATAGAGAAACAAAGAGACGATCAAAATGGTGGAGGATTTGCGATGTTTATTAAAAAGAGTATACAAGTAAAAAAACTGGAAGAGAAACAGAACAACTTAGATAACATGGAAATACTAGATGTAAAATGCAGAGAACTGAGCAAAGAAATTAATATAATAGGAATACGATATATAGAAGACCTGGCAGAGTGGAACGAAGGGGAGTGTGGAAAGAAATAACAAATATATATGAAATTAAACCAGAGGAATCAACGATAATGTTGAGAGATTTTAATGCACACAGCCAAGTCTGGAACTGCGAGGACACGGACAGCAATGGATATAACCTATTAGAAGAAACAGAAGAGATGAATATAGTGATAGTCAATAGAGATACATTGTCGAAAATAGGAGAAGGAGGAGTAAGACCTTTTAACTTGGATCTGATGTTTGCAACGGATGATATATTCAACCTAATAACATATAAGCAAGAAGAAGATTCCTGGGGCTCAGATCATTTCCCAGTTACATTTGAAATGAAGATAGAGAGAAAAACCTATAAAAAACAAACGAATAAAATATCTAAAAAGAAAACCGATTGGATAGAATATGAAGAATTAATACAACAACAAGAGGGAGAGTTAAAGTAGAATGGTGGGACGATGAGTGTCAAAAAGCAGTGGAAGAAAGAAAAGAAAAACTTAAGTAATATATAAAGGAGCAAAGTATGACTAATTACATAGAATATAAAAGAACGAAAGCTACAGCAAGAAAAATAATTAAACAAAAGAAGAAAGAAAATTTTATAAACTTTGTAAGCAGTTTAAATAAAAATTCGGATAGTAAATATATGTGGAATAAAATGAGAGTGATAAAGAACGGCTTTAAAACAGTGGAATCGAATAAGTGGCAAATAGTAGACAGGGATAAAACTATTGAAAATGAAATATATAAAATAGCTCTAGCATGGGTAGAAAACTGCATAGAAGAAGAAGGTAGAAGGGATGAAGTAGAAGGAATAGAGGAAAAAGTTTAAACAGGCGGTTTGAGTATGAAGAATTTGTGAGAGCATGCAGTAATGCAAAAGAAAAGTCCTGGTCTAAATCAGATAGAATATAAAATGATTTAGTTATTGAGCAAAGCTTTTAAAAAGGAAATTTTAAACTTGTTTAATTACTGCTTTTTGGAGGGAATTCAATTCAAAGAATGAAAAAAAAATCAAACGATTTTTATAGATATATATATATAAAGTAGATAAGGAAAAAGTGAGGCCGATAACACTATCGTCGTGTATGGGAAAGATTCTAGAAAGGATGGTAAATGAAAGATTAGTCTGGTGGGCGGAAAAGAATAAGAAGTTTAATAGGCATCAAAATGGGTTTAGAAAGGGTCGATCATGCACAGATAACACGACAAAAATGACGGCAGAGATCGAAATTGCTCTGCTGGAAGAAAAACATGTGATGGCTGCATTTCTGGATGTATCGTCCGCCTGTGATAACGTCAGAAGGAATGTGTTAGTGAGTATATTGAAGAGAAAAGGATGTTCAAGAAGAATAGTGGGATACATACAAGAATGGATAAAGGAGAGAAAAACAAAATTATTTAGACTCTCGTGGCGGAATACTTAATCGGTACGATGCGAGTCGGGAATTAAATAATGAGAGGCATTAATTGCATATAACTGAAAGTATATTCGTCAAGAAAGTACAGTCTTTAAAAGTCGATACATGAATATTAAATCGCTCGGATTAACAATGTACGTCCGTACGCGGTGACTGTCGATAACCGAATCTCTCGCATGCAAAATCGCTCTTCCTATCTTTTGCCTCAAAAAACGACCTTCGAGAGGCTTCGATAATTTTCTGTTCGTTTATTTCCTTTGTCTCTTAATGTCTCGCTGTTTGTCTCTGTGCTTCTCGTCTTTTGTCTCGTCTGTTATGTTTTTATTTATATTTATTTGTGTCTCGGTACTTTTCGCATGTGTGTGTCCGTATTCGTATACGTGTTTTTGCTCGCTATTTTCCGGGATGTATGTGACGATGTAATCGCCACAATTATAAACAAAGAAAAAGAAACAGAACGAATAATGCACAAGATTCTACCACAAGGAGGGGTTACTAGTCCGACACTATATGCATTTTTTCTGGTGCTAGTTCTAATCCCAAATCCTTCAGATTGCGGTTCACCGTTGTTATATCTCTTTCTAATTCTTGCTTCAAATTTTCTAAGCTTCTTCCTATAACAAACAATCTAAATAAAAACGGCAATTACGAGCAAGCGCTATGATGTTTAAACGCGTACCTTTATTAATATAAAATTAAAAATTAAAAATTTTCCATGAATATACAAAAACATTACAATAATGTCATCTCAATAACGTACGTTTCGGCACCTTTTTTTGGGCCATTCTCAGCGTAAAAAACTTAAAAACTAAATTTAATATAAACATCTATGAAATATACGCAATAAAATTTAAAACGTTTAAAAATATAATCTGTCATTTGTTAATTATATGTATCCATCCATGTTGAAGTGTGATTACAGTAGCAGTGTCGGGTATTGAATTGCTCTGAAAGTGTATGTAAAGCAATAGGTAGTAATAGGATTAATGTCTATCAGAATAAATATATTTATGAACTAAAAGAGAGACTATACAACTGGCAAAAAGAAAACTGATAGAATTATATATTTACATGCAATTACACTCATGAACTAGAGGCTAAAGCTCAACACGCATGATAAGCAACGACGCGATCTCTTAGTGTGCCATCTAGATAAATGTATCAAGAGGCGCACAAGGAATATCGACTCTCTTATCCCGTCACTTCCTTTTCGAACGTGGCGCAATAAAGTCTTGTCAAACCGATTCTCGTGCACGTGTCGTAATAAATTATTTAATTCGCTTCCATCTCCTCCATCAGGTTATGGGCCCAGGTTTTTGAACGATCGGTGCACGGCAATATTTTTAAGGGTCTAGTAAAAACCCATATTTTTGCGATCAGACAAAAGGTTCGCGAAAAATAAATTGCAAAGGAAGTCAGAGTGACCGCGTGTTCGCGAAACGTATAATAGCTTCGTTGCAAACGGGTCGGAGTGACCGCGTGCTCGCAAAAAGGAACAATAGATTCGTCGCGGACGGTGAACAATTCCGTAAGTAAAAGAATGTCGAATAACACTAGTGCTTTACCCGCTATTGAGAAGCTCTGCGGACGAGAGAACTACAACACGTGGCAATTCGCGCTTAAAAGTTATCTAGAGTTAGACGGGCTTTGGAAGTGCGTACTCGGTACAAAGGCAGACACTGACAAAAATGCTCGTGCCAGAGCAAAAATCGTCCTGTGCGTCGAACCAATTAATTATGTGCACATCCAAAATGCAACTACGGCGACAGAGATGTGGAACAAACTCAAGGCCGCCTTTGAAGATTCCGGGTTGACCAGGAAGGTAGGACTATTGAAGAAAATGGTCACCACCAAACTCGAAAATTGTGACTCCGTGGAACAGTACGTCACGGAGATCATCACGACGGCGCATCAGTTGAACGGAATCGGCCTAGAGGTCAAAGAAGAATGGGTGGGAACCATTCTCCTCGCAGGTCTACCGGATCGCTACAGTCCAATGATAATGGCGCTGGAAAGCTCCGGGATTCCCATCACTGGGGACTCCATAAAGACAAAGCTGCTTCAGGAAGTGAAAACGAACGACAGCGACAAACATAAAAGTGTCGAAAGCGACACGGCATACTATTCCAAGAAAAAGGCCAATAGAAATCCTTCAAGAAAGGGCCCGAAATGCTTTAACTGTGATAAAATAGGTCACATAGCAGCGGACTGTCGAAGTAACAAATCAAAAGACAATTCCTCCAAGCCAAAGAAGCATGAGAAAATAAAAGCCTTCTTTTCGGGCAAGGAAAAACGAGTAGAAGAAGATCTATGGTACATTGACTCGGGAGCTTCAACCCATATGTCAAGGAACAAAAGGATTTTTGAACAGATCAAACCGTACAGAAGCTCACAAATCATGACCGCAGATAACACAAAACTCAAGATCGAGGGAATAGGAGACGTGAAAATAAAAGTTAAGGATGAAGATAGAATCCAGACAATCACTGCAAAGGATGTTCTCTACGTACCAGAAATTGCTGCAAATCTTTTATCAGTCAGTCGGATGACAAAGAAAGACCTAACCGTTAAATTCAACAAGGAAGGCTGCAAAATCTATGACAAAGACATGTCACTTATGGCCACAGCCAAATTGACGGATGAAGTCTACTGTTTGAATCAACCTTCGACAAAGAGAGCACTCACCTGCAAAGAATACGCAGACAGTGAGCTATGGCACAAAAGACTTGGCCATCTAAATAGAAACAGCATGAAACTACTACGTGATAAACATGCAAAAGGTTTAAAATATGACGATCCCTCAGATGAGCCATGTACTACGTGCCTAAAAGGGAAACAACAAATACAGCCATTTCAAGCATCCAGAAGGAGAGCGAAGAATCCACTGGAACTGGTGCACACAGACCTATGCGGGCTAATGGAGACGAGGTCAATTGGAAGATCCAAGTACTTCATGACAATCATTGATGACTCAAGGAAAATATTCATATACTTCCTAAAATCAAAGGAACAAGCATTGGAATGCTTTAAAGAATTCTATGCAGCATCTGAAACAGAGACAGGACACAAGCTAAAAAGTGTTCGGTCAGACAATGGGAAAGAGTACATAAATAAAAAAAACTTTGCTACTTATCTGAGGAACCACGGGATACGTCACCAAACGACGATCCCATACACTTCAGAGCAAAATGGAGTTGCAGAGCGAGCAAATCGCACCATAGTTGAGAAAGCACGATGTCTTCTTGCAGAAGTCAATCTGGAGAAGAGATTTTGGGCGGAAGCATTGTCTACAGCTGTCTATCTTGTGAATCGATCTCCATCGAAGAGTCTTCAATTCAAAACGCCAGAAGAGATGTGGACCTCGAAGAACCCAAACCTCGAGTATCTACGAACGTTTGGCTGCAAAGCGATGGCCCACATACTTACAGAAAAGAGACAAAAATGGGATCAAAAATCACGTGAGTGTATAATCGTTGGATATTTAGAAAACTCTAAAGGTTATTGCCTATTTGACATAAAAACTGATAAAGTTTTTAAAAGCAGAGATGTAATTTTCCTTGAAAACATAAAAGGAAAGGAAATTACGACTCAACCACTTCAGTTGAATAAAAGTTTTAGAGAGATCACCAATGAAGTGGGGGATGCAGACTCATCAGACAATGAGACAATGGCCAGCCAAGAGAGCGACGTCGAAGAGGATTCCCAGGATGATGAGAGCTTTAATTTTGAAGACGCAGATACAGATGTTGAGCTGATCGAACCCCCCACTGACATCGAAGCAGAAGATCCACCATTGTTGCAAGAAACTAGAAGTAGTGACACAGAAGCACAGGCATTGCGGAGATCATCCAGACCAGCGAAACCTAGGAACATGAAAGACTATGTTATACAATGCAATGGAGATATCGTCAAGTGATCCCACCACAGTAAAAGAAGCTATCTCCAGCGAAGAGACATACGAATGGCAAAAGGCCATGAAAGAAGAACATGATTCTTTGAGAAAGAACAAAACCTGGGACCTATGCAATTTACCGTCAGGAAGAAAAGCGTTGAATTGCATGTGGATATATAAAACAAAGCGGAGCAATGATGGTACAGTTCAAAGATATAAAGCACGCCTAGTAGTAAAGGGTTGTGCGCAACAGGAGGGCATAGACTTTCAAGAAACATATGCCCCTGCGGTGCGCTATAATACGATTAGATGTCTTACCTTGGTTGCTAGATATAATCTCGATCTGGATCACCTTGACGTAGTGACGGCTTTCCTGCATGGAGACCTTGACGAAGAAATCTACACGAGACAACCCGAAGGCTTCATAACTAAAGGACAAGAAGAAAAGGTATGCAGATTAAGAAAAGCTATATACGGCCTAAAACAAGGTAGTTTTGCATGGAATAAAAAGCTTGACGACATACTCACCAACATGGGCTTCGCGCGTTCCAAAGTCGACCAAGGAGTGTACATCAAAAGAGTGCAAAACAGAATGGCCATAATAGCAACATACGTTGACGATCTGCTACTAATAACCAATGACAAGGACCTGAAAATCTCAACAAAGGAAGATTTAAAGAAAAAGTTTCAAATGAAGAATCTGGGAAAGGCATCCAGATTTCTTGGCATAAGGATCACAAGAGACAGAACAAAAGGACTCGTCGCAATAGACCAAACAGAATACATCGATGAGATTCTAAAGAGATTCAACATGACCGAGTGCAATCATGCTCTGACACCGCTTGATCCTAACCAAAGATTAGACAAGCATATGTCACCGAAGACAGCAAAAGACAAGAAAGAAATGCAGCATATACCCTACCGAGAGGCACTTGGGGCACTAATGTTTGTCTATCAAGGCACTCGCCCTAACATAGCAAGTGCACTAACCTCTCTAGGGAGGTTCACTGCCAATCTTGGCAAAGCACACTGGACTGCACTCAAGAGGGTCTTCAGATACCTGAAAGGAACAAAGGATTATAGACTCCTATACTCGTCAACGGGGAATACTAACCTCACTGGATACAGCGACGCAGATTGGGCTGAAGACGTCGACACGAGACGTTCCACCACAGGCTACACATTTGTATTGCAAGGAGGAGCAATCTCATGGTGCAGCAAGAGACAATCTACAGTCGCATTGTCGACAACAGACGCAGAATATTTGGCCCTAAAAATTAGTTTATCAAGAAGGTTGTAGTTTTAAGGATTATACGGAAAATACTACATCTTCAGTAAAAGCTATGACAGCGTTGTATGCGATTTCAAATTTAATCGCAAAAAATTCGAAATCGTTTAGCGAAGGAAAATTTATAAAGGAATGCCTCATCGCAGCAGTAGAGTCGTTTGGAAATTCTTTGACTCTTGAGGAAGCTGCTGCCATTCCTTTAAGTGATAAAACAGTAAAATCCCGCGTAAATGATATAGCTTCTTCTTTAGAGCAAAAATTAAAATTTTTATTAAAATCTTGTTGCTATTTTTCATTATGCCTTGATGAGAGCACCGATAATCGGCATATAAGTCAATTGAGCATTTTTGTTCGAGTCGTGCAAAACGATTTTTCATGTGTCGAGGAGATTTTATCCCATTACATAATAGAACGACAGGCGTTGATATTTTCAAAGCTGTTAGCCAAACCCTTGAGAAATTTAATATAGATTTTTCTAAATGTTCAGCTATCGTAACGGATGGCGCAAAAGCAATGATAGGTTCCAAAAATGGATTCTTTGGTCAATTAAAGCAGCGAAATTTAAATATCCCTGTTATACATTGTATTATACATCAAGAAGCGTTATGTGGGAAATTTGTGAAATTATGCAATGCCATGCAAACCGTCACAAAAATTGTTAATACAATTAAAGGCGGTCATAAATTCCTATCTCATCGGAAATTTCAACTCTTTCTCGAGGAACATAACGCAACATATACAGATGTGCCTCTGCATTGCGAAGTTCGGTGGCTTAGTGCAGGAAAATGTTTAGAAAAGTTCTTTGCATTGAGAAAAGAGATCTTCCTTTTCTTACAAGAACAATGTTCAGCAAAATATGAAAAATTTAAATTTGTTTTCGAAGATTGCAACTCGCTTTGCGAACTTGCTCTAATAACCGACATGACAAACCACTTGAATATTTTAAATTTAAAGCTGCAAAAGACCGATCAAATTATTTCACAATTAGTTAGTCATGTCGATTCTTTTCGCAGAAAACTGCTATTATTTAAAAATCATTTACAAAATAATAATTTGCATTTTTTCCCTTTATGCCAGATTCTCTTTGAAGAACACGGCAAAAATTGTAATTTTTTAAACCACATATATATTATCGAATCCTTAATCGATCAATTAGATACGCGTTTCAGAGATTTTGAAATGCTACGAAAAGATTTAATACTTTTCGAGAATCCTCTCACAGTGCAAATCGAGGAACAAAGCCTAGAATTTCAGGCAGAACTTTGCGATTTGCAGTGTGATCTTTCTTTAAAGGCGCGATTAGAAAAAGGAATCGAATTCTTTAAATTATTAGATGTGTCATATTATCCACATCTTAGAAATTTCGGTCTTCGAATTTTCTCCATGTTTGGGTCCACATATTTATGCGAATGTTCTTTTTCCAAAATGAAAATAATTAAAACTGAAAAACGTTCCTTCTTAAGCGACGCATCATTATCCTCGCTGATGCGAATTAATTCTTCTAAAATTTCTGTGGATATCTCATCCCTAGTAGAATCGTGTAAACGACCCAGAAAATCTAAATAAAATTCTTATTTTTTAATTATTTTCTTTCTATTTTTTCATAATATTGTTTTTCTGCCAAACCACCGCACTTTTTATTATTTTCAGTGGAATAGGCCTACTGGGGAAACCACTATAAAAAAAACGCATCTGCAATAGTACCTCATGGGTGATGTGAAAAACTATTGTTGTGTAAGATTATAATTATTAAATATTATTTTTAATATTTATATTATTTCTATTATTAATATAATTATAAATGTAATCTATAACATATATACGTATACAATATATATACATGTATCTATGAACAATATAGATTACATTTATAATTACATTAATAATAAAAAATGTTAATATTCAGTTATTATTTAACAAAAATATAAATAATGTAATAATAATGACGATTTGGCGGAAGGCACAACTTAACATGTTTAGCGACGCTCCTGAGATATAGCGTTGCCCGGAGTGACGACGACTCCGCCGTCGAGTCTCGACGGTAGTGGGGGAACCCGCCCCGTCGCTCGCGAAATCGGCTCAAAAAGAGCAACTAATTCCGAGCACTGGAGTACATTAAAAATATTGATCCTATCGAATTAAAAACAACATCATCGACAAATATTGTTGATAACATTGTTTCTGCCAACAGTTTTCGTTGTGCTACACATAATCCTATACAACAAACTAACCAGAAATGGTTTATTAATTTAACTGATAAAAATATTCCCCCCAATGTAACCAATCTATTACAATTGGGAGGTGAATTTAGTCTCCCAGTTAACTTAAATAAAAAAGTAGCTATACACGAATTCATCAAAGATATAGAAAGCAATTCTAACGGGATCAGAAATCGTACTTCGATTCGTAATGTTGTTATTCCACAATTTTCATTATTTTTAAACAATAACGACAAAAAAACGGACATACAAGAAAAATTATTTCACATGCATAAAGACACAATTAAATTCTGCAATCAAAATCCTAATATTTTATTTACTAGAGCAGATAAAGGCAGCATTACAGTCGCACTAAAAAAAGAATTTTATATAAAAAAAGTTGAGAGTCTCCTAGAAGACGATTCTACGTATACCATAGTTAAAAACAATCCATCAACAAAAATAGAAAAAGACCTCAATATTTGTTTAAAAAAATGGTTGAAAAAAGATTTCATCAACAAAAAGGAATATTATTATTTATTTTCAAGCGACTCTCTTCTTCCTAAAGCCTATGGGCTCCCCAAGATCCACAAGGAAAATATTCCTTTCAGATTAATAGTTTCCTCAATAAATACTTCTCTATATAATATTGCTTCCTTCTTTCATAAAATTTTAAAAGATAGCCTTCCTAGAGCGAACAGTTTTGTAAATAACAGTTTTGATATATGTAACATTCTATCAGGGAAAACAATACAAGATTCCGACATAATAGTTTCATTGGACGTTGTTTCATTATTTACCAATGTTTCCGTAGATCTTGCATTAAACGGTATCAATAATAGATGGCATTTTATAGAGTCACACACAAAGATTCCCAAAAATGAATTCATAGATATGATAAAATTTATATTAACTTCTACATTTTTCACTTTTAATAACATAACTTACAAACAAATTTATGGGACTCCTATGGGTTCCCCACTTTCTCCGATCATTGCCGATATAGTCATGCAGGACTTGGAAACATTGGTAATTAGTAATTTAAATTGCGAAATGACTTTCTATTTCCGTTATGTAGACGACATTATTTTATGCACTTCCGCTGACAATATTACATATGTTTTGAACGAATTCAACAATTATAACGATAGACTACAATTTACATTGGAAAAAGAGGATAATCGGTGTATAAGCTTTTTAGACATAATGATCAAAGTAATAGATAATAAAATTTATTTAGATTGGTATCACAAAAAGACATTCTCAGGTAGATTACTTTCATTTTTTTCAAATCATCCGACTTGTCATAAAATAGGAACAATTTATAACTTGGTAGATAGAGCTTTATTACTATCACATCCGCAATTTCACAAAAAAAATATAGAGAAAGCTATTAACATTTTGCTATCCAACGGTTATCCTCTTGATCTAATTTTCACAGAAATAAAACGCAGATTAAAAAATCTCTCAACTAAGAAATTTAACAAGCCTAATAATAACAATATAACAGATACTAATAATACTAATACTAACATTAAATATTTTGTCATACTATATATAGAATCAATATCTGAGAAAGTTGCTTCAGCAATAAGAAGACCTGACGTAGTGGTAGGATATCGTTGCATTAAAAAATTTAATGACTTCATAAAAGTTCAAAAGGACAAAAATAATTGCCCCACGAATTCTAACGTTATTTATAAATTGAATTGCAACGATTGTGACGCCACATATGTCGGACAGACAAAAAGACAGTTAGGAACGAGACTTAAAGAACATAAAAATAATATTAAATTAGACTCTGCTAGACATTCGGTTGTCACGGAACACATTCTAAACGAACAACATACATTCGACTGGGACAATATTAAAATTATGGATCATGAAAAGAATTACCATAAAAGATTAATATCTGAAATGATCCACATTAAAGAACAGAAAAATGGAATTAATTTAAATAAAGACACCGAATTGTTAGACAGTAGTTATTTTGACATACTTAAAAAATTTGCTGAATCATAATTTAGAAAAAACATTGGTAATAAATAAATACATCACGCTCTCTATTTTGACATTTGGTATTCAGACTTCGCAACACACACTTGAAATATCGGGAAAAAGGACTTGTTAAAACGATAATGTAAGTTGAAAGATTTTTTAATTTTCTCTGACATTGATTTAATTTGCGTATTATATCCGCAGCATGTTCAAATGTCGCATAACTTGGCATCTCAGACCAATCGCCTTGCATATCTATTGGTCAACAGCGAAGAATCGTTTCAACTTTATATTTTAATATTTAACTAACTTTGTATTTTTAACATTTAACTTTGTATTTTAATATTTAACTTTTACGTATTGATAAAGACTGTAGTGCAGTCGAAACGTTTACAATTTATATCGATTCTGTAACGGAATGTTAATTTAATTATTTAACTATTAATAAAAATTTTTACACCTTATTTATTTGCTCGTTCAGTTGGCCTACTATATTTGATTTGTTTAATTTATCTTTTTTAGGTTTAGATTCCCTATTTAATTCGAGGTAAGTTAATAGGTCTTAAGTGGCTGCCGGTAGATCTGGAGTGTGGCTTTCCGTAGGCTCGATTTTAATTCCGTTAGACGCGGGTGTTAAAGCTGATTGTGAGTTGGTAGAATTAGGAGAAATGTTAGTCTTCCAGAAGCTGCGCAATATGTATCGAGGGAACGAAACCGTCTCGATTGTTTTGATGCGAGGTTTATTGGCAAACGGTTCACGTGTTAACCAACGCAGGCACGCGGCTACATGCTTCGCACGGGTCTTTACGCCGGCTCGATGGTTTTATTTATTTCGCCGTTTGTTTTTAGCTTTCCGGTTGCTCATCTACAATGGAGTTAGAATGCGTCTAGATCAGAGTGTTTATTTGGTTTTATGTAGTAGGGGAGATAGTTCTCGGGAGATGAAAAAAGTTCGATGGTGGGAAATGAGGGAAAATCATCAAGGGCAGAATTATACTGTTCGATGATTATAAAAGAATAGATATAGCAGGCGAGAAATAATCAAGAGCAGAACGCAATGCTCAATGACTATTTAAGCATTGACGAGACGAAAAAAAAAGGTGCTCGACAATAGAGAAAGAAGACACAAAATCGTCAAGAGAAAAACGCAGTGCCCGACGATTATAAAAGAATAGAGAAAGAAGGCGCAAAATTATCAAGGGCAGCACTATACTGCTCGATAATTATAAAAGAATAGATAGAGCAGGCGCGAAATAATGCGCCCAACGGCACAAAAATGGCGCGGGTTCGGTGCCCTCTCAGATCGGCGAACGCCATAGCCAAAAAGGCCCACATACAAATAGGGTGGGCTATGGTAAGGGCAGAACTGCTGGATAACCGCCCTCTCCAGTGCTACAAATGCCTGGAGAGAGGCCATGTGAGGGCCAGGTGCCCCAACAAAGCAGACCGCAGCGGTAAATGCTACCGCTGCGGAGAAGAGGGGCACAGGGCCAGCACCTGTGAAGCCCCGGTGCGCTGCGCGGTGTGCAGCGACAAAAACCTCCCCGCCAACCATAGAATGGGAGGAAAGTCCTGCACACCGGTGCAGAAGGGGAGAAGGGGCATCCCGCTAGCAAAGATAGCGGGGACCCCCAAGCGACCCGGGACCACACCAATGGAGGTGGAGCCTCTGCGGAATGCCTCTCCCCCTAAGGAAAGACCACTGGAGCAGAGGCCTCCCAGAGCCAAGGGAGGAAGGAGATATGCGGGGGAAGGAGAAAACCCCCCCTCCGGAAGCCAAGGCGCTGGCAAAAGACAGCGCCTCAAGGAAAACTTGGAGGGGGGAAACAACGATGCCATGGATGTGGCGGAAGGAGGAACAACCAAGATGATTGATGTTGGCCAATAAGATTTTACAGGCCAACATTAATTATGCGAGGAAGGCCCAGGATCTTTTCGTCCATACTATGGCGGAAAGATCCTGCGGCCTAGGTATTGTGGCGGAGCCGTACAGGGTGCCCGATAGAAACTGGGTACGGAGTACTGACGGCCTCGCCGCAATCACAAGGAGGAATACGCCTGATTCCCCCTCCCCCCTAAATCTCATTGGGGCGGATAAGGGGATCGTGACGGCTTCCTGGGGGCCCATCATTGTGATCGGAGTATACCTCCCGCCGAGTCTGAAAAACTGGGAATTCGGCGGGAGGTTAAGAATCCTGGAGAGGGAGATCGCCCGACATCACCCCAAGCCGATAATGGTCGCGGGGGACTTCAATGCCAAATCAACGGCATGGGGTTCCCCGCGAACCGACAGGCGAGGTAATGAGGTCGAAGAATGGGCGGCGCGGTGCGACCTCACGCTACTCAATACGGGGAACGAGAGAACATGTGTGCGCCGGCAGGACGGGTCGATTGTAGATCTTACATGGATGACCCGCCCTGCGGCGAGAATGGCGCGAGGTTGGAGAGTGGCGACGGAGATCGAAACATTGTCCGATCATAGGTACATAGAGATCTCCGTCGCCATGATCCCAAAGGAGGTTGCGGAGCGTCGCCGGCTTAGAGAGGCGAACTCCAGGAGGTGGGCCCTCAGGAAGCTAGATGAGGACATGTTCATGGCGGTGATCAACGCCGCGATGATAACAAAGGAAAAGGAAGAGAGGACCGGGAATTTGGAAGCACACAGGGCATGGCTAACAAATGTCATACTACAAACGTGTGACGTAGCCATACCCAAGGTCAAGACCCGGTCCCCGAAAAAGGCATATTGGTGGTCGGAGGACATTGCCGAGTTGAGGCGGTCCTCCGACCAAGCGAGGAGAAATGTCAAAAGAAGGGCAAGGTACGCGCTGTCGGACCCTGAAGGATTGGAGGACGCGTGGGACGCTTACAGGAATAGAAGGAACGACCTGCGCGCCTCCATCCGACAGGCGAAGGCGAGGGCCTGGGAGGAATTGATCTCCTCCCTGGATGAGGACCCGTGGGGCCGTCCCTACAGAATAGTTCTAAATAAACTGAGAGGAGGGACGGCACCATTAACGGAGTCACTGGACCCCCATCTCGTTGAAAACATCATAGGGGTCCTGTTCCCCTGGGTAACGGGTACGCAAAACCCGATACGGGCGGGGGAGCAGGACTGGAACGAGACAGAGATGGGGGTCACGGGAGGAGAGATCCGGGATGCTGTCAAGAGGATTAAGAAGGGGAAAGCCCCTGGACCAGACGGCATCCACGGAAGGATCTGGGCCCTCGCCTTTAAAGAATTGGTCGAGCCCATGAGGCACCTATATAACGGGTGCCTCAAGGAGGGCTCCTTTCCCCAGGAGTGGAAAAGGGCGTCAATAGTTTTAATCCCTAAGGAAGGCAAACCTAGGGATTCGCCCTCGGCGTACAGACCGATATGTCTGTTGGACGAGGCGGGAAAGATTCTGGAAAGAATCATCGCTGCCCGCCTCGTCCACCACCTGTCCCGAGATGGTCCGAACTTGGACGAGAAGCAGTACGGCTTTCGGGCCGGGCGGTCAACAGTTGACGCAATTTTGCGTGTCCGCTCGGTCTCGGAAGCCGTCGTGAGGGAAGGCGGGGTGTTGTTGGCGGTCTCACTAGACATCAAAAATGTCTTCAACACCCTGCCATGGCACCGGGTGGAGGATGCCCTGAAATACCACAGGGTTCCCCCCTACCTGGTGTCAATAATTTCGGACTATTTTCGGGACAGAAGTCTGGTCTATGTGGACCAGAACGCCGAGGAGCGCAGGGTCGAAGTGTCGTGCGGGGTTCCGCAGGGGTCAGTATTGGGCCCCCTCATGTGGAACCTCGCCTACGACGTGACCCTGAGGACTGCCCTTCCCCCCGGCTGTGACGTCATCTGCTATGCGGATGACACGCTAGTCATGGCCGGGGGAGACTCCTGGGAGGAAGCGACAGCGCGTACCAATATCGCGGTGGCACGTGTCGTGCGCACAATCAAAGGAATTGGGCTGAAGGTGGCGCCCCAAAAGACAGAGGCCGTCTTTTTTCATGACGGCTCCCATGGGGCGCCTCCCAAAGCCCAAATAATGGTGGGAAACACCCCCATAGAGGTGGGGACCCGAATCAAATATCTGGGTCTCCACCTGGATGGCAAGTGGGCCTTCGGCGAGCACTTCCGTCAATTGACCCTGAGGGTTGGTAAGGCAGCGATGGCGCTATGCCGGCTGCTGCCGAACCTCGGGGGACCGGACGGAAGGGTTCGCCGACTGTACGCCGGAACTATACACTCAATGATTATGTACGGAGCCCCCGTGTGGGCGGAAAAGGAGGAGGCCACCCGCAAATTAAAAGATGCGCTGCATCAATTGCAAAGACGGGTGGCCAACCGCATATGCCGGGGGTTCCGTACCGTAAGCTGGACGGCCGTGGGGGTGCTCTCAGGAGTACCCCCTATCGAGTTATTAGCCCGCATGTACGCCGAAGTGTATAGGCGTACACGCGGGCTACAGAGGCAAGGAACGGCCGTCACCGATAGTGTCCGGCGTGCACTGAGGACCCACACCCGACGGCAACTCATCGAGAGTTGGTCCGGCAGTCTGCAAGACCCGCGGCTGCCGGGACAATAGACCGTCGGGGCCATCCGGCCCTGCCTAGAACAGTGGCTAGGCAGGGCCAAGGGGGGTGTTACATACAGAATGACACAGGTGCTCACCGGACATGGATGTTTCGGTGAGTACCTGTGTCGAATCCAGAAGGAGCGCACGAGACGTTGTCACCATTGTGATTGTAGGAGAGACACGGCCGGCCACACACTCTTGGAATGTGTGGCCTGGACCGAAGAAAGGAGGGAGCTGGAGACGGCGGTAGGAGGAAGAGTTCTCTCGCTACCAGGACTAGTCAGTGAAATGGTAGCGAGAGAAGAAGTTTGGATGGCGTTCTCCTTCTGCGAGAGTGTCCTCTCGCAGAAGGAGGAGACGGAGAGAGGAAGAGAGAGGGCTGGGAGAGGCAACTCCCGGTCCTCGGAGGAGGAGGAGGAAGATGACTCGGAGGACGGGGACGGGCCACCCTCTTTCCCGCCCATCGGGGGTGGTGGGGGCCGGGGGAGGTATAACCTCCGAAGTAGAAGAAAGGCATCCATGGGAGGTGGGGCCGGGCCCTCTCTTTCCGCGCCGTCGGCGGGCTTGCCCGTTTGTGGCGGCGCGGATCGGGGGGGGGGGGGGAGTCCGTCCCCAACATACCCGCGTCAATTATTGACGCGGGATGAGACTTCTGGGAGGGGACCGGGGACAATTAAGTCCCAAGGGCCCTCCCCCATTGGAGCCTCACGCGAGCCGGACGCGTGGGCGCGTTACCCCACTAGGGAGGGCGCCCTGCGCGCTCGGTTGGGGAAAACCCTTCCGGCTGCGGCCAAAACTCCCAAGAAAGCGGAGGGAGCCGTAGTCGAGGGGGGGGGGGCGAGGGGGGGCCGCGTGTCCCTGGCGGGTGGGCACCAGCCGTCCGTCCGGGGCGCCTGGGCCCTCCTCAATGACGGAGACGTGACGTACGGGGCCCTCTCACCGGGAGCCATAAGGCACCGGTGGGAGGGCAACGTCGTCCACGGAGGGGGTTTCTCTCCTTTTGAGAGGGACCCCCTGGTGAGGGCTCCCCTGGTGGAACGCCGAACTGGACCACCCTCTTGGGGGTCCAGGGGACGCGGCCACCGGGAGGGGCGGGGGCGATGGCTCGAGCGGGAGCTCTCGAGCCATGGCCCCGCCCCCCAAACTCTTTGGGAGGGCGCGGCGTAGGGCGGGTGTCCGCTCTGCGCCGCAACCGCGAGGAAACCGCACAGTCATTGACTGTGCGGTCGGGGAGGGGTCTCGGTCGCAAGGCCGAGGCAGCTCCCCGGAGACGGCATGGCGGGGGGGCGGCGGGTCGGCATGAGATACCAGCATCCTCGCCGTCCCCTATCCAACGCCCGGGCAGGACACCCGCTGGGGTTTTAGTGAGGTAGGTCTTGGGCCCCCTGGTCGAACCATTCGTGGCTCGATCAAGGGGAACAAGGAGTCCCACATAACCCTTACCTCTACCCGGAGGTGAGCGGTACCATGACGGTTTCCCCAACGTCAAAAAAAAAAAAAAAGGCGCGAAATAATCAAGAGCTGAATGCAGTGCTCAATGATTATTAAAGCATTGACGAGACGAAAAAAAGATGCTCGACAATAGAGAAGAAAGGCGCAAAATCGTCAAGAGCAGAACGCAGTGCCCGACGATTATAAAAGAATAGAGGAAGAAGGCGCAAACTTATCAAGAGCAGCACTATACTGCTCGATAATTATAAAAGAATAGATAGAGCAGGCGCGAAATAATCAAGAGCTGAACGCAGTGCTCAATGATTATTAAAGCATTGACAAGACGAAAAAAAGATGCTCGACAATAAAGAAGGAAGGCGCAAAATCATCAAGGGCAGAAGACAAATTTTTGCACTGTTTGATGATTATAAAAAAATAAAGAAGGAGGCTGGAAATCATCAAGGGCAGAAGACAAATTAATGCACTGCTCGACGATTATAAAAGGATAGAGAAGGAGGTTGGAAATCATCAAGGGCAGAAGACAAATTAATGCACTGCTCGACGATTATAAAAAAATAGAGAAAAAGGGCACAGCAGTATAATAGTAGGATGATAATTATTGATCCAGCGCGACTTCTGAATAGGATTCAGATTCTCATGCAAGTGATATATTAGAGAGATTTTTGTTAGTATGAAAGGTACTTACCTTACGTTGAATGAACTTTTATATACCGTCGCTCTGCAGCACGTTCACCTGTCGTCACCCCCTTAGAAGACCTCGGTCGGGATGCGCGTAGTGAAATCAAAAGTACACAGATTCTAATGGTTTAAAGTTCTTTATTGTATCTCTCTTTACTTTACAACTATGCGCGATCAAAAATTAATAAAGAAAGTCAACGTCGTCGACGGCGAACGCGTGACAAAGTTTCGTACAGAAATTTAGAGTGACATAATGAGATGCAGTATCTAGTGTGTCGTAATATGCCGAGTATAATTATGCCGCTCAGATGCTAGGACCGCAGGGTTTATATACCCATCGAAACGATTTTGTTGCGTTTTCTTTCTCTATTGACGAACATCCTTTCTTCGTCTCGTCAATGCTTTAATAATCATTGAGCACTGCGTTCTGCTCTTGATTATTTCACGCCTGCTCTAGTTATTCTTTTATAATCATCGAGCAGTATATTTCTGCCCTTGATGATTTTGCGCTTTCTTCCTCTATTCTTTTATAATCGTTGAGAAGTACATTTCCGTCCTTGATGATTCGCCTTATTTCCCACCACCAAACATTCTTCACTACCCGAGAATTACCCATTTACCTCCCCTTACTACATAAAACCAAATAAATACTTTGATCTAGACGCATTCTAATTAATTTAGATAAAATATCTCTACTTGGAAACTTTATTGTAGATGAGCAACCGGAAAGCTAAAACAAACGACGAAATAAACAAAACCATTGAGCAGGCGTAAAGACCCGTGCAAAGCACGTAGCTTCGTGCCTGCGTTGGTTAATACGCGAACAGATTGCTAATAAACCTCGCATCAAATCAATCCAAACGGTTTCATTCTTTCGATACATATTGCGCAGCTTCTGGAAGACTAGCATTTCTCCTAACTCTACCAATTCACAAACACACCCGCGTCTAACAGAATTAAAACTAAACCTACGGAAGGTCACACTCCAGACCTACCGGCAGCCGCCTCAGACCTATTAACTTACCTCGAATTAAACCGAAAATCCAAATCTAAAAAAGATACATTACAAGGAGAGCTATTACCTATCGATTTACAATAAATACAAGACTAAAGGACCAATTACTAGAGAGACATACGGAAATAGACCAATAGACAGCCTATTTGCAAAATTAAATTAAGTAACATCTGTATACTCATATAAAATACCCAATAAAATGAAATAAAACTATCTATTTGTTAATTTCTATTCAAATGAGACCTAAATTTTCGGATAAGACTGTACAAAAACTCAGGAAAATAGATCTTTATTCTATTATCGATATTATTATTGGACTATTAATTGACTTAGCTACAGGATTAATAGATACCAATTTGTTCACAGTCCTCGTAGAAAATCTTTATATTCCCAAAGTAAAATTAAGAGTAGAAATTATAAGATATCTCAAGGATAATTTTGACTTCTTTTACAATTTATAAATGAACTGCACAATTGTTGATAGAGCTATAGAAGAGTTTATGCTAAAATTGTTATTTAAAGCATTAGTTGGCGTCGTTTGTGATTTTATGACGGACGATTTGACCGCCGATGAAATAATCTCCATTCTAGAAAACTTCAAGAATCTTACACGAGGTCTCGTCACGCCTACTAGTGACTTAAATTCTCCATCCTAGTGCCTTCCCAGCCCCCAAATCTCCAACATCAGTCCTAGCTCTCGGCGTCCCTGGGGTATAGCCGGTGTAAAGCCTTGTGTCCACGATGCTAGAAATCGGTCCGAGTTCTCGATTCAAACTCTCGAATAGAATTAGTTCTACTTTGATGACTCCAGATAGCATTATAGTCGAGTATGTGAAATTAGTTACTATAATTTATACCAACATTAAAATATTGGAAAGAAAAACAATAAAATATTGTGAATTTCTAATTATTATAAATTATAATAAAAACAATATTTTGTATTATAATAGATTTGTTCCTACATACATAATTTGATACTACAAAGTTTTGATTCATTTAATAAAGCAGTTATTAAGAAGCTGAAAGAGAACACATCTAATATAAAAATGAATAATTCAGCAAAAAAGAAACAACTCAAAAAATTGCTGATTTTTACTGCCTTTGCTGCGGTTATAGAACAGCAAGAAAAACGGCCAGAAATACAAGAAAAAAGACAACGGAGATGGTGGACAAGGGCATGGATTTTACGAAGAGAATTCCAATTAAGAGGGTCTGTGCACTTAGCCCTTAATGAACTTCTTCATGAAGATGTAGAATCTTTTCATAGATTCTTTAGAATGGATTATCAATTATTTAATAATTTGTTAGATAAAGTATCTCCATTTATTCAAAGACAAGATACAGTTATGCGAAAGAGTATTCCACCAATTCAAAGACTATCCCTGACTCTGCGATATCTAGCAACGGGAGAATCATATTGCAGTATGGAATTCACAACAAGAGTACCTGCTTGTACATTATCACGTATCATTCCTGAAACAGTTAGAGTAATTTATGAAGTACTAAAAGATGAATATTTAAAAGTGAGTATTAAAATTGTAATTTTTATATTTTCTAATATCGAATATGAATAAATATTTAAAGTAAAACATATACAATATTTTAGATTCCAGATACTGAAGAAGAATGGAATCATGTTGCTGACAACTATTTGAGACAATGGAATGTACCAAATTGCATTGGTGCAATGGATGGCAGGTTATGAATATTTTCATGTCCAACGCGATTGACTAGCTATTTATAAAGTAATAATGTTGGCAACAAGAAATAAATCTAGTAACTAGTATGGAAAAATGGGACAGGATACATTTTTCTGTTCGACATTTCTATTCGAGATATTCATTTGAGTTGGTAGTGTACACGATTCGAGTTTTAGTAACTTTTTCTCGGATCGAGAACTCGGACCGATTTTTAGCATCGTGGACACAAGGCTTAAGCAGGTTGCCCCGCAAAAAATAGAGAGCGCCCTCTTTTCTCCCTAGCCTAGGCGTAGGAAGAGAAAAGGAACCATCGTTTGGACGTGACAATTAGTGTATTTGAACTAGTCAGCCAATAACTGAACCAATTTACTAGTAATTTACTATTTGATACACGTATCAAGTGCTTGATGTAAACTTGGCCAGTGTCGCATTTATATGCGGTTCAGTTAGTCGCACGAATGTATACGTGTGGTTGGAAGTATGCGCCCCGGTATAGTCTAGTGACGCTGTTCGATTGGCTGAGCCGCTTAGTTAGAACTAGGAAGACTCTATATGTTAGTACGGTTAGTAAAATCGTCCTAATAATTATAAATAATGAATAATAATAATATTGAGAAATATAATTGCATTTCTTAAGTAATTATTTAGAAGGATTTGTAGCGCACAAAAATACGGTTTCGAAAAATGACGGGATGTTACAGGAGAAAGAGTATGCAGAAACGATTTTACTAGGAGATGGATATTGTTTAAGTACTTAGTGAAAAGCGTGATGGAATACGGCGCTGAGATTTGGGGATGGAGCGAAAAAAAGGAGCTGGAAAAGGTCATGCTGGATTACATAAGATGGGTTTACAACTTGGATTTCTGCACTTCAAGATATGTGATCTTGAAAGAACTAAATTTGGAAATACTCAAAATAAATTAGGGAATAAGAGCTATGAGGTATGAGAAGAGAAGTAGAGAAAGTAAAGATAAAAACCTAATAAAATTATGCTGGACGGAAAAGGACAAAATATCCAAAGGAAAAGGAGATTTTTACAGAATGGAACGAGAAAAATATTATAATAATAACAGGTGGAGCTCACTAGTAATAAAGGAATTGAACAGAGAAGGCAGAAACATGGAAGGTCAAATAAGAATAAGAGAACAGGACATACAAGGTCAATTAATAAATAGCAAAATAGTAGAGGCAAAATACAATATAGGATATAAGGAGATAGGGTTGAGGAACGAAACACCCAACTATTTATTAAAAGAAAATCTGGAGAAGGTGACAACAGAATTGTAAACGAGTCCTATTCTTGGCATATAGCTGAATAAAGATTATATATATATATATATATATATATATATATATATATATATACGAGGGCGGTCCGATAAGTACTTAGCCTACAAAAGAAAAACGAAAATTTTGGAAAAATGGCGACTTATTTTTCAACATAGTCTCCTTTTAGCTCGATACACTTGACCCAGCGATGCTCCAACTTCTTTAACCCATCTGAAAAATACGTTTTCTCGAGGTCTGCAAAGTAGGCCTCCGTGGCGGCGATGACCTCTTCATTCGACTCAAATTTCTGCCCGGCGAGTGACTTTTTCAAGTTTAGAAACAAAAAAAAGTTGCACGCGGCCAAATCTGGAGAATACGGTGGATGGGGCAGCAGTTCGTAGTGCAATTCGACCAATTTGGCCGTGGCGACGGCGGTTGCGCTTGTTGTCCGGAGTGAGCAAACGCGGCACCCATCGCGCCGACAGCTTTTTCATGCCCAAAATTTCATGCAGGATATAACCCACGCGGTCTTTTGAGATGCCTACTGTTTCAGCTATCTCGCGCACCTTCAATCGGCGGTCTGCCAATACGAGATCGTGGATTTTTGTCACGTTATCCTCCGTGGTAACCATTTTTGGGGCACTTGGACGTGGCTCATCAAAAACCGACGTGCGACCACGTTGAAACTCGTTAAACCAAATTTTGACGGTCGCCATCAAAGGAGAAGAGTCACCGTACACAGCATCCAAGCGCTCTTTGATTTCGCTGCGCGATTTCCCTTCCAAAAACAAGAATCGAATCACCGACCGATATTGCTCTTTTTCCATTTTTCTAAAATCCGCGGACACGCCCGCTTCTACACGCGGTCAAAACAAAACTACGAGTCCGATTCGGCTAAAATTTTGACAGTAGCCGTCTACGAGAATGTACTACACAATAGTAAATCTCTCTTGCAATACTGGCACCATCGGGCGGTGAGGCTAAGTACTTATCGAATCACCCTCGTATATATATATATATATATATATATATACACCCTGATAGCTAAGCATACCAATAGCATGTATTGCAAATTGGTGCTATATATTTTTGCCAGCAAAAATACTGCAGATTATATATAAAACCTGTTATATCAGATAATGATAGCAAAATGTTGTTAGAAATGTTATAAAATTTTATCAATATCATAATAAAAACCTGAAATATGTAATAGACACTTTGTTGGAAAATGAATATCCCCTGTTTTTTATCTACAAGCATGTTGAGGAATTTTGGGCATGAGAAAGCTGTCGGCGCGATGGGTGCCGCGTTTGCTCACTCCGGACAACAAGCGCAACCGCCGTCGCCACGGCCAAATTGGTCGAATTGCACTACGAACTGCTGCCCCATCCACCGTATTTTCCAGATTTGGCCGCGTGCAACTTTTTTTTGTTTCCAAACTTGAAAAAGTCACTCGCCGGGCAGAAATTTGAGTCGAATGAAGAGGTCATCGCCGCCACGGAGGCCTACTTTGCAAGATAAAAAAATTAATGTTTACAAAATTATGTCAGAGTAATACTGCTGATAACCAACTTAATAAAAAACCAGATGTGAAATTTATAGCAATTCTTTATATTAAATATTTAACTGAACATATCTGCAAGTCCTTTCGGAATACAGATTTTGCACCGAGATATAAGTGCTAAAATAGGCTTGATAATATGATTAAGGTTCATAAGGATACCACTCCAAAAGAATATAATAATAACGTTATATACAAGATCGAATGCAAAAAATGCTCAGCATCATATGTTGGACAGACTAAGCGACAGTTGCATACTAGGATAAGAGAACATAGGACGAATATAAAACATCATGAGACAAAACACACGGTAGTGTCTCAACATATCATGAAAACTAATCATATAATTTTGACTGGGATAATCCTAAGATTTTAGATTACGAAAGAAATTATTATAAAAGATTGATCTCGGAGACTATCCACATAAAACAACAACACAATGGTCTAAACGCGACAGAAAATAGCAAATATTTAGATTCTTCGTACTTTCCGTTATTAGATTCTATTTTTAATAAACAAAATTATATAACATAATTGTCATCGTCCTTTTGTCACTGTTTTGCTTAATATATATAATACCGTCGCTTTATTTTTGATGTCATTGTCTGTACATAACCCAATATAGTTATTGTTAAGTAATCGTGATTATTATACACCGAATAATTTTGACACGTATACATGCAAAATAATTTTTATCTTTTGACACTTTGTAAAATTTATTTATTCTAACTTGGACAAACAATTGGTGAGTTTAATTTAATTATGTAGACAATACCCACATTATATTTAATATTTAAAAAATTTTTAAATTTAAGTTTTATATTATGTTTATAGCGTCTGTATATTGCGGCTGAAGAAGTCTTGTAAAAGTACGAAACGTTCCGCTTCTAATAAATGTTACATTTTATATTTTGTCTTTTTTATTTTATTTTATTCTAACTTCGTGCTCAAAAAAAGCCTAATAAAAATTAAATCTTATATTTTTAACTATTGAGCTTGTCAATTAATTTTTGTTATAAAATCTGTTAACATAATTTTGCAACAAGTTAGTTGCAGAAATTAAGCAGGATTTGTATAGAATTATCATAAGATGGGCGGCAGAAACCGAGCAGGATCTGTGCAACGTAGTTTGATGTCGGATTGCGGCAGAAATCAAGCAAGATTTGCGCAGACACAATCTGATGGCAAATTGACAACATGGATCTGCATTTTGTAGCTATTTAATAGTTCCTTCGCTATGCGATGTATTTTCTCGCAGTTAAATTTCTAGACATAGATGTAAAGTCTGCAAGTCGTGGCTATAAATAAAAGATCTAAAGTATATATTTTTCTTTTCTGATATCTGACAAGTCTAATATAAGAATATTAAACTAATTAAAATCAATAGGATTTATATCCTATAAATGAAAAATTATCCATTTATTTCCCATTTAAAGCGTAAAACAAGAGAGAATTTAATTCTTATAAATTATATCTTGAATTTTATAAATTATAAATTTAATTATTTTTAAAATTTATTTTATTAATTAAATTAAATTAAAACATTTCATTGCTATGTAAGATATAATTACAATATATAATATATGTTATACATTAAACTTCATATTTATGAAAAAAAATTATAATTAACGGATGATACATCTTATGTACATATTTACGGAAAAATATTCAATTCTATCATATATTCAAATAACAAGGAATTGGGTAGATCGTGCTCGATTTCTGTCGCCAATCTGTTATCAGATTGTGTTTGACAAATCCGCTCGGTTTCTGCCGCCAATTTGCTATATCAACTATATTGTGCAGATCTCGGTTTTTGCCGCTAATCTGCTGTCAAATTTTGCTTACTGTTTATGCTTGCAGAATGTCATCAATTGCGGAAACAGTGGACAGGAATCTGCTTCAAAATCATGATTAAATTTGCTGTCATACTGCCGACATTCTGCTAACATTTTGCTAACTGAGTAAATATATATATATATATATATATATATATATATATATATATACAGGGTGTTCGGCAACAGGTGGGCCAAAATGTAAGGAGTGATTCTACATGATAAAATAAGACGAAAATCAAGAATGACAAAATTGCGTTCGAGACTTTGTTTATTAATTATAAATATTTTACACTTTGCGTTAAGGACGCCTGACGCACGGCAATCTGCCGATATCTGGCGTGCGAAAGGTACATCGGTGGAGTCGCCGTCAAAATACACTGTGACGCATAAGTACACAGATACTTACATCGTAAAAATATTAATAATTTAAAATATTTATAATTAATAAACGAAGTCTCGGACGCAATTTTGTCATTCTTGATTTTCGTCTTATTTTATCATGTAGAACCACTCCTTACATTTTGGCCCACCTGTTGCCGAACACCCTGTATATATATATATATATATATATATATATATATAGGGTGTTCCGGAAAAACCTTCCGTCCTTAAAATGACAGATTCCTGACGCAATTCTGAGACGATTTTTCTTTTACCATTTTTTTTATTTGAAGTATAGTTTTTGAGTTATAAGCAAAAATAGTTAGCCAATCACGCGTCGAGTACAGAAAGCAGGCAGGAGCGGCGCGCCGTGGAGACTGCGCGATCACGAGAGCTATTGAGCTATTGATAATCGCTCCTGCCTCGTCTTCTGTACTCGACGCGTGATTGGCTAACTATTTTTGCTTATAATTCAAAAACTACGCTTCAAATAAAAAAATGGTAAAGAAAAAATCATCTCAGAGTTGTGTCAGGAATCTGTCATTTTAAGAACGGAAGGTTTTTCCGGAACACCCTGTATATATATATATATGCAGACGCAAAGACATCGCGTTACAGCCTATATATATTGGCGACGCAAAGATTTCCCGAGCGCTCGTGGCGGCCAGATCTCGAAGTAGTGTAAATGAGACAGATGTGAGACAGTGGAGCTTATTGTTAGTAAAAAAGCAATCAATTGCCAAATCTAATAAGCGCCCGTGTTTTACATTCTGAACATTAGTTTACTCTTTGCATTATTATTTTATTATTATTATGTATCATTGTACATTTTGGAAACATGTAATTTTTGATTTATTATTTGCATATATATATACACACATATATGCATAAGCATATATAAAATTTACAAAAAGTAGGTGCTTATTAGCCTTGCTACATTACTGCCTTCTGCTACGGAAAGCCAGAAAGCATTTTCAGGCCGCATCTCACGTATACCGGCACGGTAGAGGCACAGATTAATAGACAGATCGCCAAAGGCCTGTCTAAAGAGGAGACCATCATTTTTGCCCCTTACCGACACACTTTGCCCCTGGTTCGAGTTCAAGCTAATAAAATCCTTTAATTTTACCAAAAAACTTTGCCTCTAGTGCGAGTTCAGGCTAAAATCCTTTGATTATGACGTGTAAAATAAAAAGATTTTAGCCTGAACTCGCACCAAAGGCAAAGTTTTTTGGTAAAATCAAAGGATTTTATTAGCCTAGACTCGAACCAGGGGCAAAGTGTGCCGGTAAGGGGCAAAAACGACGGTTTCTTCTTTAGACAGGCCTTTGGCGATCTGTCTATTAATCTGTGGTAGAGGAACAAGGACAATACGTGACTATCGGTCCTTGTCTTTTTACGGTGCGTCCGCGTGAGCAATGCAATGGTGTATGTACGTGTACACATGGTGTCATGTGTGTACAGACATGCGCCACTACATAAAATCCGAGAATTGGTTTCGCAGCATTGGCAACACTGAAACCGGAGTTTCGCGTTGTCACCGCGTAAAGCCTCCAACATCAATTCGGAGTCTGGCCTCTTGCCGACTTTTAATATTATATATTTTTATATAATATTATATTATTATAATAAATTTTGTATGTCTGTGTTTTAAAAGGATGTGCAATAATAATATACAAATATGTTTTAAAAAGTATTTTATTCAGACCTTACAAACATTATTCCAACAGGTTGGTAAAAGAGCAAGTTAAGATAACTTAAGTAAAAAATAAGTGTTCTTTGTTTTTCCTTTTTATTAATATAAAAAAATTGTAATTATTTTACTGAAAGGAAATTACACAAAATTGATAAAACAATAAATTTGAAACATTATAATATCTGCACAGTTAAATTTCTGCTGTTCATCTCAAAGAGTTTACATTTTACATAAACTTATCTAATTGGGAGACGAAGATTAATTAAATTAGCTGCAATTATCAAAGTGTCGTCAAAATAGTGAGCCAGTGGCCAAAGTACTGGACCTTTTAATAATTCATATTCTCATAGCCTCTGAATAACTCTCTCCACATGAACTGTGGCTCTGACAATGTCTGCTATGTCCGATTAGTATCCAATTTGCTGCTTTTGATGCAGAAAAATAGTCTTAATCGTCGATTTCGCTGAAATAAAGAAAGTAAAAAAGTGTAAGTTAAGAAATCAGTACAGTATGAATATAGTACAAAATTGCAGACATTCACTTGCAAACATTCTGCTTCAATTCGAAATCCTTTATCAACTATAACACCATCATAAAAATCTAGTTTTTTAAGCACTCCTGTTCTATTAACAATAAATTTATCAGAGGCACGACCTCCAAATGTATAGCTGATCTTAATGATAAATCCAGATGGAGTTATCCCAACGTCAAATTTAACAGTGTGATTCTTCTTATACAGAGGATAAGTAAGTACTCTGCACTTGAGGCATTTGCATTTTTCTATTACTGTTTCAGTACAATCCAATATTATTCGAGTGCATTTGTATTTTTTGAAGGATAGTGACAAATTTTTCCTGATTATTTCTTGGTCAGGCCACGGTATCATTACCTTAAAAACTCTTGTTAACATAGGTATCATGTTCTTGAAATAATTAGAAAATAATAATAAAATATATATAATAATTATTATATTATACGTAATAATATATACATATATATAGAGGCTGTGCGATGTCTTTGCGTCTGTTATTATGAAAATTAATTTTTTGCAATGCCTGTTGCGAAAGTTCAATTTTCGATTGCTGTTTAGCGTGCGGAAAATGGCTTATTTTTCAACAATTCAATGTATTTACCTTACCGCACTAGTACGGAAAAAATCTACTTTCTTAATAGTTATTGGTTGATAGTTTTTGTTTTACGATTTCTGGATTGACATAACAAACTTGAACGTAACAAAATTCACGTGAGATAAAACGTCAATTTGTTATAACCTTCATTTATTCAAGAAGGATCAAATGGATAAAAGAAACGAGTGTTCAAGACCGTCCACGCCGTAGACGTAGCCGTATAATTAGAACTTATAGAAGCAGCTGAATCTGCCACGAAGATTTTATTACCAAAAAAATCAAGAGATAAGTACATGAGTAAAAACATCTCAAATCGAACTTTCGCGATAGGCATTACAAAAAATATTGTATGTAACATGTGCGGAGGACAACGAATACATCGCGCGTAAAGCGGGGAGCACACATTTTTCCATAAGGCATAATGCATAAGCATAAGAAATTGAATTGGTCCATGAACGTGCATAACGCATATGCATAAGAAATTCAATCAATCGAATTTCTTATGATTATGCGTTATGCGTTATGGAAAAGTGTGTGCTCCCCGCTTAAAGTTGCCGCATTCGTCTTAGCTTATGATGCATTCACACTCGTACTCCTGTAGTTACAGCACTCGCCTTCGGCTCGTGTTGCAAATTACATTTGTATTCGTGTGAATGCATCACAAGCCTTCGGCTCATGCGGCAACTTCACGCGCGATGTAATTCGTTATTTTCCGTACTTGTCACATAAGATATTATTTTCGTTAATTAGGAATAGTATCCTTAGTTTGGATCTCTAATTCCTGTATTCCCTTTTAACCCCCTTTTGCTAAGCAACAAAGCTATATATAGGCGAGAAAAATATCGGTCCGAACTGCTTAAATTCTATTATATAATTATTAAGTATTTTTATGTATTATGACTCTAAAGCAAATTTTCATCTAAGATGCAGTTATAGATAATATTTCTATTATTTATATGTATTTATATGTATAAAGATAAGATGTCAAAATTTCATCTAGATTATCATCTAATTTTATTTAGAGAACAGCAAACACTGATTACAACTGTTAATATCAAAGTGTATATTTCGAAAAATTTTATTTTGATTGTCAGGACACAAGATTTCAGCGTTACGCGTCGTTTATATAAAAGCAATGCAATTTGTAGAATGTAACATTAACATCTCAATGCTTTTTGCACGCCTAGCAATTGCGTAATTTTGGAATGTCTTTTTCGCTGCGCGCTTATACTCGCGCGGATTGGTTGATCTTTTTTAATTAATTTCTCGTTAATTATTGCGAAAATTGCAAAACAGAAGAGAACTTTCTCACTCGGTTTAACCTTCTCTAATACCTGTATATGAGAAATTTGGCGATTATTATCGGATCCTGTAAATATATCTATAACTATATATTGTGATTAAAAAAGTATGCAATTTGTAATGTACAATTATATACTGTTTTTAATAATTATATTATTTTATATTAACTGATTTTTATCTTATTATTATATGTAAAAAATTATTAAGGAAAAATTACCGAAAATATAAAACTATCGAGAAATAGTAACACATTATTTAAAATGGGACACCTTGTATGTACATATACATTACAAATATAAATTACCATAAGAATAATTAATAATATACATTACCACATATATATACAGTTAAAAAATAGAAAACACTTTTTAAAAATTACTTATTGCTACTTCCAGATCGCTTAAACTGCAAAAAATCATTGTGGACTAAAAATTAAAAAAATTATTTTAAAGCTTGCAATTTTTCAATTTTAACGCAGAATCAGTGATTTAAAAATAGTTTTATCTTTTCCTTCTGTGCTTTATAAAAAACATTTATAAAATGACATTATTGTTTTGTTCCTTATTATTATATAATTTTGACATTTTTCTTTGGACTTTTAGAAAATCGAGGTTTTTTCAATAATAATAAGATCTCAAAATTTTAAAAATGTTTTCTAAAATAAAATTATGTTAACACAAAACGTCCCCTTCCAAATTCTACAACTTTTGTATTTTTTAATGGAAGCCTTTTAGTTTTCGAGAAATTTCAATCCGAAAATTAAAATAGGACATCCTGTATATATAAAATTTATTTTACCTTAATATGTTAATTTGAACATATAATTTTTTTCTGTTATGATTTAAATCAACACTGTACAATAAAATGTGTAAAAGCATATTATATTACGTCTGTGCGCAAATTGTGTTCAATACGAATAACAATAATAATAACTTGTAGTATTTGTAATTACTTTATTGTTATAATTACTTATGCTATTAGAAGTTTGTATATGTCGTAGGCCAATGGTTATTTTTAGCAAATAGCTTTTGACTAATCAAATGCTATGTCTGCCATGTCAAATGGTTTTCGTCTCTTTTCAAATGCTACTTTCCTAGTCAAATGTTATTTTCCTAAGTCAAATATTATTTGACTGAACCGCTGTTAGGCAAATGGTATTTAACATATACTTTTCCACGCGAAGCGAGGTTTCCGCATGAGTTTGAAACTTTCCACGCGAAGCGAGGTTCAGCCCAAACCTATATGTGTCTAGTTTTTTTATAGTGGAGCCCTCCGCAAGAGAGCCCACTGTGTCCACGCATACACTTTTCCACACGAAGGCAAGGTTCCACATGGGTTTACAACATTTAATGGGATTGTAACATTGTATATTATATTGTTTTATCTATTTTCAGTACGCAAAAGGGCTGCTAAACTCAAAGTGTCCCATTCGGAACAATTTCCAAATTTATTTCCATTTTCCTAAAAAACATTCAGGTAAATACTATTTGCCTAGGAAAATAGCATTTGGACACAAATAAATGGGCGAAAGCCATTTGACATGGCAGATAGTATTAGACTAGTCAAAAACTATTTGCTGAAAATAACCATTGGCCTACGATCCGACATATATGTATATATATATATATATATATATATATATATGTATATATATTGTACATATATATATACAACAATTTTTAATATATTATTAATGCGTATTTTGTATCCAATCGAATTTGCTATAAATTAAAAGGATTATTTGATTTATTATTGCTTATTGATACTTTAACGCTTAATTGTCAGGACACAAGATTTGAAGATACTTTTGTTGTAAAAATAAAAAAACTATATATATATATATATATTGTATATTGTATCTTTTATGTTGTATTAAAGAAACTTTATTTTATTGCATTTAATATACATAAAAATATTCCAAAACTAACTTATACCACTGTCTTTAATTTACCTACTAAAAAACTATCACGCGTGTAGCTAAGAATAAATCCATATTGATGAATCGATAAATTCCTTATTTCTGATCTATAATTTACGAATGCAGTATAGACACGCATTAAACAACGATTCTACTTGCATCATATACCAAAAAATGAATGTAGCCATATAGTTCTAGCAGCTAAAATAGGTAGAAAAACACTATTATAAATATGAAAACAGATATGAAGTGTCGTACAAAAACAAGCGAGAATGACCGCTCTCAAGCTTCTCTCTATTGCAATGTTTTCAGAAACGTTTTCTCGTGCATGCGCAGTATAGTAACGATATGAAATCCAGCGATTGTGAATATATACAAAGTGACTCATATAAAATATTACAAACAAATAACTCTGAAAATATTTATATCGTTCAATCAAAAATTTGTTTATAAGAAAATTTTTCATAAAAGGCTCTTTCTATAATAATTACATAAACATCGCACCTATCCCCTTTTCAAGGAGAGCAAGGAACAACTTAATAATTTCAATTGAATTCCTTTTATATATATAAATGTACATTGGATTTTACGAAAAAAAAAAAAATAAATTTTATCTGAAATATTTCTTTGAAAAATATTTTTCTATTAAAAATTAAAACATTTAACTTTTAAAGTAAAGTGCATTCAAATTAATAATATTAAGAAAAAATAATAAATTGTACAAAGTAATACAAAATAAAAGATTTAAATTTTAATTTTCTATATAACTTTCAATTCTAATTTTTTTATAATAAAATATAATTTTTTTATTTTTCTGAAATAAATTTTATTTTATATTAAATATTAAGCTTTATAATAATTTTTTTTTATTGCTCGTTTCACATGGCCTCGCAATATTTAATAAATTATCATTGTGTTTGTTTACATACGAGCTTGAGCATTGCTATTAATTAGGTGATTTTGTATTATTTATTTATTGTGATTAAATATTATATTTTATTTTATTTTTCCTGAAAATAAATTTAATTTTTTTCATTTTCTTAAAAATTAATTTAATTTTACATTTTTTAGAAATAGTTTTAATTTCAAAAAATTTTTCAAAAACAAATTAAAAAATGTTATATTAATTTTTTCATTAAATAAAAAAATGTAATTAAGTAAAAAACAAAAATTATAAAGTTTTTCATTTAATTTATGATTTTATCATTAATTTGAATGTACTCTATATTATAAAGTTTAAATGCTTATAAGTTTTAATAGAAGCATTTTTTAAACAAATGTTTTACATAAAATGTTTACTTTCTCCATAGAATTTAAATATGTAACATTTTATATGGAGTTTTATTTGAAATTATGAAATTATCCCTCGTCTCCCTTGAAAGTGCTTTATATTATGTAGTTAAAAAGGCCCCTCAAAGACTTAAAACTTTCTCATGAACAACTTTTTGATTGGACAAATATTTTTAGAGTTATTAACTTTAACCCTAACACTCTTTTACCCTACACATACACACGAATGGACACGAAAGTCTCGAACTCCAGAGTAGATATATAGGTTAAGTATATTATAATAATTTTTTTCTTTGAGCTTTTCTCTCTTTTTTATATTAATATTTTATAAAAATTAATATTCTATAACTATATCTGCCTGCGTGTACATACATCGAGCAATATATTAAAAATTTGATTTGTTTTTACAAACAAACAATTAAAATTAAGTAATTCGTTTTATATAAAAATAATATATTTAATGCCAGAAATTTTCTTTAGCGAATACGTATATCGTTTTTTATTAATTTGCAAAACATTTCAGATTGATTATCAGAATATCTGATACGAATATCAGGTCTAAACAGAGCACCCTTTCTCTCACAAATTTAATACTTCATTAGATGTTCAACGCGCATGCGCGGAAAAGCGTCTTTGAGAAGAACACTCTGAATTTGCCCGTAACTCCTGTCGACATTTAATCGGAGTTCGGTCGAAGCGACCCTCGGATCGAGTCCTAATATTACAGACACGAGCTCCCAAAGGCCTACGATACACCGCGATATCTTTGTAGTGTCCGTAAGCTAGTAAATTACTAGAAATACATTCAATGGCATGCAGTATTTCTAGTAATTTACTAGTTCGCGTGTGATCTAATGAGAAAAATCACACGGAGACGATATTCGGAGTGAAGGCTGCTTATAATGAAGTTTGCCGTGTTTTCGATCAGTCTGGTACGGTTTGGTGTAATACGTGAAGTGCGCTGAATGACGAACGGTGAACGTGAATGAATACAGCTTAGAGCAGCGACGACCAGTTCAGCGATAACACGGTGCGGATATGGTCGTGTTGGCCGTATTGTATTTAGGTAATACGATTACGTATTTGTAGCACATATTTTCGTTTAGATAGGCAACGCATGACTTAGGCGCGAAGTTAGTCGAGAAGCCTTCTTTCTGTCAAGTGATTATATAGTATATTTTTCTACTTATCCCTTTCGCTTGTTTTCGCCCAAGCAGATAAAATATGATTTTTGCAAACGAGAGAGAAGAGTTTTTTTATATTTCTTTCTTTACATCAAATACTATCACATTACTATAGTATGATTCTATGAATTTTATTCTATATTCTTATTCCATTTAAAGCACTAATTCTTAGATGTATCGATCGGCTTCATCTCTCTCTCTCTCTCTCTCTCTCTCTCTCTCTCTCTCTCTCTCTCTCTCTCTCTCTCTCTCTCTCTCTCTCTCTCTCTCTTTCTCTCTCTCTCTCTCTCTCACTCATTCTGTTCTTCATACCAAACGTATATGCATGAGCTTACGTCAACTATTTGCAATTTCTATTATTTCTTCTTTAAGTATGACATATATTTAAAATTAATGTGAAACAGAAATAAAAAGATTTACATAAGGTAAAATGCATTACTCCAATTTAAATTGTGTGTTTCGTCTTAAAATTATTTTATATATTTTTCTTATAAAAAGTCATAATTATATTGGAACAAATGCTATTTTTTAACAAATTACTATTGGAACAAATTACTATTTATTAAAAAATTATTATTAACTATAAATTATTAACTAGAATTTTTTCCCATTTTATATAGTTAAGATGATAAAGATAGAAAGATATGCGGAATTACATTGAAAATAAGACAAGATTTATTGGAACAATTATTTATTGTATACTTCAGATTATGCAAGGATGACAATTTTATAAAAGGAAG
Organism: Nylanderia fulva; assembly: GCF_048542155.1. Classification (NCBI taxonomy): domain Eukaryota; kingdom Metazoa; phylum Arthropoda; class Insecta; order Hymenoptera; family Formicidae; genus Nylanderia; species Nylanderia fulva. Next base: position 388,853 of record NW_028190873.1, read on the forward strand.
GAATTTTATCGAAGGAAGAGAGATAATCTTATAATTATAAAAAATTTAAAAATTATGATAATTGACTACATTTTTTATCTTGCTTTTGTCTAATTATATTGGTTTGTTATTGTTACTAATTCAAATTCTATTAACACGTTTTTAACTGTATTGTAACTAATTTATTAGAAAAAAGTAGATTATAATATAAACATGTGTATATTTACACTTAAAAGTGCATTATATTGTACGTATTATAAAGCATAAAAATATATAAATATTATATATAAATATACCATTAAAAAATCTTCAAAGAAGAGAAATACGCGCCAACTATGTAAAAAATTTGACATTGTATGCAAATATGTCTTTGTAAAAATGTTTTAAGTTTGAAAATAAAATTAAAAAATAAATTTAGAGATGTACAGTTCAAAAATAAATAAAATCAAAGCTACTCAGTATATATAAATATATAAATATATAAATATATATAAATATATATATGAATATATAAACAGATAAATAAATAAAACAGAAAAATATATAGTTAAATATAATATAAATATATACTCATGCTCCCCCCCCCCCCTCACCCCAGAAATGATATCGAACCAACGTCGATTCGTCATTGAATCAACGTCGATTGAACGAATTGATATCAAATCGATTCGACGTCCATTTGTTCAATCATTTCTGATTGAGTGACAAAAAAATGGGCCACTAAATTTTAGCACAATTTTTTGACATCTTTGTATTGCGATAACTCAGTAAAAAAATCATCGTTAAGATAAACCAAAACTTAAATTAAAGTTTGAACATTTCTCTTAATAATATGAAAAACTAAAATTAAATTATAAAAAATGTTATACAAAATGCGAACGTTAAAGGTAAGTCGTTAAAAAATTGATAAACATAAAACAATGTCTTTTTAAAATTTTTTTAAATTTTAGCTAAGAAAAATTGGTTCCCCGGTACAAAAAAATATGAGTTTTTAAACTTATTAATTTCCTAACAAATCCATGTTTTAGAAAATTTTTCGATGATTTTTTAAAAAATAAAATTATACCGTTTTGAAAAAAGTTGCAAAATTTTTTCTTGTGAAATCTGTAATTTAAAAAGAAATTATCGTGAAAAACTTTTTGAAAAAGGAAATTAAAATGTACACTTTAAATCTCGAAACTTTTGTGCCGATAACAAACATAAATTTGCCGATAATAAATATTTGTTTAGACAAAATGTAAAGTTTAAATACATAATTCTACAAAGAAACGTATCATACATATTCTTTTCTTCAATTTCTTTTTCAAAACAATAATATTTTAAAGAATTATAAGAGTTATATATATCTTTACTTTAATAGATCCTAGAAGAGGTTTGGGGTTAAATCCCCTTTCCCTTCAAAATTAAAAGAAATAATATTGTAATCCAATTTGCAAAAATATTTTTTCTAGAAAATCAATAAATTTCGTAGAAACCATCCCCTATTATCGATTTGCTAGTGTGTGTGTGTGTATACACACATACATACTAATAATGTGTTTGCGTGCGCGCGCGTGGTATGGAAAAAAAAAATAAAAAAAGATAAAAGAAAAGAATTAAAAAAAAGGAAAGGTAGTAAGAAAGGGGGGGGGGTGAGAGGGAGGAATACGCAATAAAATATTGTATTATTAAATTTTTAAATAATTAATATTTAGAAATTTAATTAAAATCAGTTCATTAGATTGATGCGAATAAGATTTATTTCTAAAAATGTTGATATGTTGAAAATGTTATTATATACAATTAAAAGTGCAATTATATATGTCGCAGACAAATGGTCACTTTAAGCAAATAGCTAGTCAATTGCCGTATCAGTTGCTTTTGATCACACACAAACACACACACAGGTTGGGAGGGGAGGGCTTTGACACTCTCTCCCCCTCTCTCAACCATTCCGTCCATTTCTCTCTCTCTCTCTCTCTCTCTCTCTCTCTCTCGGTTTTAGAATACATATTTTCAAGTTTGTTGATTTCCTCGCGAAATTTTTGTTAATAATTTAAAATAAAGCAAAATTTTTCTCATTAATTACATAGAATATTATTTACATCTAAAATAAAAATTTTTTCACAATATAATCGAATCGAATAGATAGGTTATACATTTTATTCAGATACGTCACACCACTCTATTTATCAATTTAATTTTAATCAGTTATCAGAAATCGATATCTTTATTTAAAATAGGACAGACACGTGTACATGCGTATGTAAATAAAGTGGCATATATAAATATATTCAGAGCATATTAAAATCAATGAATAGAAAAAGTAGAATATGATTATTCCATTTATTCGCAATTTTATAACGCTGAAATCATGAACAAAATGCAAAATCATGAACATCATGAACAAATGCTCTAAAATATAAATTAATTTTTCTCTTTTTGCGTTTACGATTTTATTTTTCTTGGTAGTCAATTTTAACGTTGCTATGATTAGAGTCACATTTGTAATGGAATTTGGTTCTTTAAAATAATACTTTAATCCATTAAATAAAAATTGTAATTAGTTCTGTTAAACTTAATAATTGTAAACAAAGAAGGGCAATAAGAGCTATTAAACATAATACAGTTGTCAGATGATATTAATAAAATTTATTTAAACAAAATAATAAATACATAAGAAATAAACATTTATGCGAACGTTTCGGCTGACATTTCAAGCCTTCTTCAGCGCAATACAAATATTTGAATTATAAATTGAATTGTAATATTAAACATTAAAGACGGTAATTAACAATGTCAAGATAATACAGTCAGTTGTTAATTACCGTCTTTAATGTTTAATATTACAATTTAATTTATAATTAAAATATTTGTATTGCGCTGAAGAAGGCTTGAAATGTCAGCCGAAACGTTCGCATAAATGTTTATTTCTTATGTATTTATTATTTTGTTTAAATAAATTTTATTAATATCATCTGACAACTGTATTATGTTTAATAGCTCTTATAGCCCTTCTTTGTTTACAATTATTTAATCCATTAGTTTTCTTTAAACCCCATTAATTGGAATAATAATTATATAATAATTATATAATTAATACTCTTCATCCAATATAACACTAAAACAAATTTCATTATTGTACATATGTTTGTAGCAGGCGGAACGATAAGTTTATTCGCAAATTGCTGCATTAACAAATATACTCAAATGGCGAAATTATAGAAATAAGTACTTATTTTCCGAAAATAGTCGCCTCTATAAATCATTTGGTAATTAGTGTTATTTGAAACCTTTACCACACCTTTTTCCTTCCAATCTGACCTATATAGAATCTAAAAGGTAGGCGCGGTATCCCTTTATTTTGGACTATAAATAATCTCTATAATAACGAAGAAAACGATACAATTGAAAGATTAATCCGATACAACTTGCGGATCGTTTTGCGTCACGAAGCTTCTTTTTTCTTATTTGTAAAACATGTTTGTAAAAAAGCAGAAATTAATTTTGTTATAAACAAGCAAAGTATCATTTAGCGATAAAAATATATACTTCAGCATGATTCGGTTCTTCTCCTTTAGAATGAAAATTTTTTCCTGACTTTGGGAACAAAGTGCTCATAAGATTCTTATTTTTTCTAAAAAGAAAAGTGAAAGAAAAGATTAAGTCGCTCTCTCAACGTTTACGTTAATGCGCGGAATACGTACTGTATCGCGATCTCATTGCCAAATATGGCTAGCCGCGGTATTCTTAGCACTGCTCGAGCGCGAACGATACTCGACGGAGCTACCCGACAAGTGCATACTTCTTTTGTCATCTTTGTCTTCGTTTTTCTTTTTTCTTCATTTTTTTCTTATTTTTTTTATTATATTAAAAAAACTTGTGTCCTGACTTAACATAATATGTGATATCTAAAATGGAAGCTAAAATTTCGAAAAAATTAATTATCGCTTTAATAGTCATTAACCTAATTAAAAAGTGCAAAAACGGGCTCCAAAATGACGGAAAACATGAATGGGACGATCCTCAGTTTGATAAAAAATAATATTTAAAAAACATGTTTTCTGACTTAACATAATGATATCTAAAATGGGGCCTAAAATTTGGAAAAAATTATCGTTTTAATGATTGAACCTAAGTTTTTATTTTTTCAATTTCTACTTGTGTCATTATTATCGTCATTATCTTTATTATCGTTGTCATTGTCATTCTTTCGATTTTTATAGTGTCAAAAAATTTATAATAGAGAAAATTATTTTATGAAAAAATATATATACATACACTGAGAAAAATAAAATTACATGTACTCGTATATATTAGCATTATAAATCATATATAATATATAATGTAAATAGCGAAGCACATGTAAATTTAAAAACTAACAAAGTATAAAGTTACAATTAAATTTATAACAAAACATATTTTACATTTTATGTCAAAGATTGTTAACTTCAATTTTTAATAATTTAAAAAGAGAAAAATGCTTAAAGTGTCTTGGAAAGTTCTCGAGATAAACTACAAGAATATATGTAATGAATAATAGTAGGTTCCATTTAAGAAATTGAAGTTGACCTTCACGTGACCTTCAAATGATTAATAAGGTCAAATCAATGACACTACTATTTATGTTCCCCTCAAAGTCAAAAACCTTTTGTTTAAAACATTTTTTTGTATTTCTCATAATTTTCAAAATGTTTACCTAGGGCGATTAAAATGAATCATCCTATATAATATATATGTGAATATATTAATATAATTTAAATCGATATTTTAAACAATAAACATTTAGTAATGTTTATGTAAAACTCTATAAATCTTTTAGAATTTATAATGTAACATTATTAGAAAAATCTTGCAGAAGAAAGTGAAATGATGCATGAACTTAGTAATTTAATAATTTACCCTCAAGCCTAACCTTTACCCTTTAGTCTAAGAATCAGAATTATATTTATTTAAACTATCAAGACTTACAATAAATTTATAATAAAATTATAAGAAAATATATATTATAATAATAAAATCAAATTAAAAGTTTATTAATTAGGCTCATGTAAATTCAAAAATTAATAAGAAGATATAGGCCTAATCGAGCAAGGAAGTTTTGAATGTTGTGAATAATGTTTATTTTAATATATTATCATAATTATTTATATATATAAAAAATTATTATTATAAAAATAAAATAATTATTATAATAATAAAATAATAAATATACTAATAATAATAAATTATAAAAATCATTATTTATCCTTTTGTAAAAAAGGCATGTAAAGTCGATTTTTGCATGTATTGTTGCCGCTTTTCCGCGTTGCTGATTGGCTGTCTCGATTCGCATTGTGTGTTATATTCATATCAAACAACTGTCATTGCGAAGGTTAATAGTTTAACAGTTGTTCAAAATAATATCAAATCAAAGTACATAAAATCAATGGCGCGCGCGAAGCACGCGCTTGTCTTGTCTAGTCCTTTTGTAAAAAAGGTATGCAAAGTCGATTCTTGCATGTATTGTTGCCGCTTTTCCGCATTGCTGATTAGTTATCTCGATTCGCATAATGTGTTATATTCATATCATTGCGAAGGTTAATAGTTTGACAGTTGTTCTAAATAATATTAAATCAAAGCATATAAAATTAATGATGCGCGCGAAGTGTTGTCTAGTATTATAAAAAAATAGACGTTTCTCTCTCTCGACTATACTTACAGTCTTCTTCAATACAATAATATATCAACGTAAAGTTCTTATCGCAAGAAATGGTTATGACGAGCATATAAAAGCATACAAGCATATAAGAAATTTTTTTAATCCAAAAAAGATGGAATAAGAAATGCTATGACAAAATATGAGTTTGATAATCGATTGTAAAATGAAAAATTAAGATGAGTTATATATATTATAATATCCTTAAAATTAAGATGTCATAAATAAAAATAAAATGATAATAAAATAAAATTATAATAAAATAATATTACAAAATTATAATAAAAAAAAGTGAGGGCCCTTAAAATAATTTATAAATTTTTTTAATAACATTAAATTGACACATACGTATGCATGTAGAGAAAATAATAATTATATTATTTTTTTACTGAAAAAATAAAAGTAATCTTTTTGTAATAGTCATTGCTTATTAAAGCTTATTAAAGCAATGACTATTACAAAATAACGCACGTGGAATTTTTGTACTATAACAATTGACGATTTTTCTGTTTTTTTTTGTCTCGCGCGATATAATTATGGCTATTACTATAACAACCACTACTTAAGCAAGAAAACATATATTACAGCTGCTGGTTTATTGTCGTGATATCAGCCCTTTAGTGACAATTAGACCATAATTAATTGATCATAAAGAGCAGCCAACAACGTTATTAAGGTTAGTAACAGTAGTGGACTTGTAACATAAAACAGTTAATATGCAAATTTTCTATAAATATAATTCTTGCTTCATTGCGTACGGAAAATTATGAAAAGAACAGTTTGTATAGAAAACGCTTTTGAAAGCGCGAAAATGTGAAAAATAAAAAATGTCTTTATGCTTGAAATGGCTAAATTTTTTACTTTTTATTCCAAGCAGCAAACTGACGTCATTCAATGTTAAAATGACGTAAGCTTGCTACCTACGATATTTCTATCCTAAAGAAAAAATTACTTGCTCAATTTTGTGAGAATTGGTAGTATATAGTTTTTTAATTTAAAATTAAAAAAAATTAAAACAGTCACGAACAAAGATGTGCGTTATTTAAAAATATAGATGCATTTCAAATGGAAATACAAAATATAAAATCTTTATTTGCATTTTGCATTTCACATACATTTTTTTTAAACTATTGTACATATTATTTCTATTTAAATGATTTTTATTATCCATTTTCTATACTTTAAATGAGGGTTACCCTATACTTTAAATACATTTTTTTTGTAAACTAAAAATTAATCGAGATGATATGTACAATAATATATACATGCAATGCAATGATACCACCATATTTTCATTCTGTATTAGTTCTAATTTTAAAATCTTCAAGAAGGAAAATAGGGGACATTCCCTCTTTGAAAAACTTGTTTTTCTGAAGCACGTTCAACTTCTAAAGATCATTATATGTAAGCAAAATGTCATTTTAAAAGAATAAATGAATATCTGTAAACAATATAAAAAAATAGTATATTAGCTAACAAGTGCGGGGGATTGTAAATCGGCCGAGAGTGCGGAAGTTTGGCGCAAGAGGCGAAGCCGAGTATGACAATCCGCACGATCGGCCGATTTATGACCCGCACATGTTGGCTACGATATTTTGTGTGACCGATGCGTGGAAAGGGACCCCTTCCAAAAATCCCATTATGTGAGTAAAGAGCGACTTTTTGCGCGCCGGTTGCACAAAAATATTTTTATAATCTTATAATCCTATAATCCTATATATATATATATATATATACAGGGTTTGTCCGGAAAGTAATGCGTCGCATTTTTTTGTGACGCGACTATACATCGCAGAGCGATGGGACCGGTTGGGGAGGAAGGGGGGTACCCTTAGCTTTCCAACGGTAGGTCGCTCAATTGTTTCCATGCGCTTGGAGGGTTAGGACGGCTTATTCTGTGAACCTCTGCTTAGTGGTCGCGTCGAACTTGTGATGGAGAGAACGATAGAGCAACGCTATGCGATAAAGTTTTGCGTGAAGCTGGACAAGACGCCGCTGGAAACTTTTGAAATGCTCAAGAAAGTTTTCGGGGACGATTGCCTTTCCAAATCGCAGTCAAACAGATGGCACAAGATGTTTAGAGAAGGTCGGAAGGAGGTCGCCGACGAGGCCCGCGCAGGACGCCCGTCAACATCGCGAACGGACGACAATGTGACTCGTGTGCGCCAATTATTGAATTCAGACCGTCGAATGAATGTTCGCTTAATGTCGGAATTATTGAACTTGCCGAAAACGATTGTTCACGAGATTGTATCGGAAGACTTGGCCATGCGGAAGATTTGCGCAAAACTTGTGCCCAGAGTGTTGACCGATGCGCAAAAGCAACACCGAGTGGAAGTTTGTGAAGAACTCAAGCAACTCTGTGCAGATAATCCCAATTTCCGGCGGACTTTTTTTTATTTCCTCGGCTGAAAAGGGAGCTCAAAGGACAACAGCTCGAGTCGGTTGACAACGTACAAGCTACTTCGACGGCCTCCCTGAACAGCATCCCAGTCAAGGAGTTCCAGAAATCTTATGACGCATGGAAATCGCGTTGGCAAAAATGTATTGACGCAGAAGGGTCATACTTCGAACAATTTTAAGTTGTTTTACCTATGCGATCAATAAATTCTTTTTTAAAAAAATGCGACGCATTACTTTCCGGACAAACCCTGTATATATATATAAATTATTCATGTAATTCAATTTTTGTAATTCAAAGTTATATATATATATTAAAAGAAATAAAAAATTTAAAACACGATATACACCTCCTCCTTCTCGACCATAGAGCTAAACGCGATGTTATTGCGAAATTAAGTAAGAAAATTAAGGAATCTGGAAATTTGTATCCTATAGTTGGGATCTCAAAAATTTCCCTTGTTCCTTTTTTAAGGATCGACAGGAGGCTTGGTGGAGACGCCTGTCGGCCGGCCGGGAATTACAGATTCTTAATTTTCAGATTTTAGCCAAAATACTAAATAAATCTCATTAAATTTAGGATATTCTTAATCAGTAAGCTCATATGTAGTTCTCTAAAGAGCTATTTTATAAAAAAAGGTAAAAATAAAAATATTTAATAAACTTGGGGAAACGGACAGCAAGGAACGGGTAAGGTTGGGTTAGCTGCGAGTTCTTATTTAATTTATTATAAATTTTTAAGAGCAAAAATGTAAAATTCGGCTCTTTGGTGGACTGCTTTATTATATAAAGAATATATTAAAAAAAAATTTATGAAGTTATGTCACTTATTTTATGAAATATCTGGACGATAAGATTCTCATTAGATTCATAAGGAGCAAGAGAAATTTCTGTGGTAACATAAGGTTTGTTCGCGTCGCATGCTCCAACTTGCTCCTTTTTATTTCAATGCGCTCGTATTGGTCCAATTCGAGGAGCGCACCAATACGAGCGCATTGGAGTAAGAAGGAGCATGTTGGGGCATGCGACGCGAACAAACCTATACTGACTGCTTGACAAGGAGAGAGTATCATTCTGTCTTTGTCTCTCTTGCATCTGAAAACTCGAGTTCAAGTCTATCTGGTATAATAATTTTTTTTATAATATATTAGAATATATAAAAATTATTTTAAAAAAATATATTTTTAAAGACGATTTGTAAGAATTTTTTAATATTAAAAATATTTCAATAATTTCACACACATTGTATATAAATGCAAAAGAATTTCGTAAATAAATTAATCAAATATTTTCTATATTTTAAGAACTTTAGTTTTGTCTTTACAAAAAATATATTTTTAATAATTTTTATATATTCCAATAAAAAAAATGTTGATACCGATATATTGGAACCCGAGTTTTCACGGAGAGAGACTGAACACCTTTGCACTCACTATTATATATTTTTCTTTCATACTTATTTATGTAGCAGATATTATTAATATCAATATAATTGAAAAGTAATTAAGTAATAAATATTGTAAGCCAACTAAACGAGCAAAATTACATAAGATAAAAAGATTTATTAATAATTAAATTCTCATTCTATTAGAAAAACAATATACAACGTAAACGTTTCGACTGCTTTACAGTCTTCTTCAATACATAAAATTCAAATATTAAAATACAAAGTTAATGATTCTTCGCTGATGAACAATGAATGAGTAAGACGATTGGTCTGAGATTCCAAGTTTTCTCATTTTTTTCAAATCATCCGACTTGTCATAAATTAAGAACAATTTATAGCTTGGTAGATAGAGCTATATTGCTATCACATCCTCAATTTCACAAAAAAAATATAGAGAAAGCTATTAATATTTTGCTATCCAATGATTATCCTCTTGACTTAATTTTTATAGAAATAAAACGCAGATTGAAACATCTTTCAACGAAGAAATTTAGCAAGTCTAATACCAACAATATAATAGATACCAATACCACAAATACAAACATTAAATATTTTCAAAAATAAATATTTTTATCGGCTCTCAATATAAATAATATAAGTATGCTGTCTTCTAAGCTGGGCAATAGAGCCAAGGAAACGAAACGAAAAATTAATTAAACGGAACTGTATCTCAATTTGAGATCCCAAAGTTCCACATATAAATTAATTTCGAAACTTACATATGGAGAAATAAGCGAGAAAAATATAGGTCCGAAAAGTCGCTGAAGCGGGAATCGAACCCGCGTCTTTCACTTTCCGGGCGACTGCTCTTACCAACTAAGCTATTCAGACCCTTTCGATCCTATATTTTTCATTTGCCTTTTTAGTAGATGTTAGTAAATACCGCCATGATTAGCCCAAGGCGTGAATAAACTCAGAAATAAATATTTTTATCGGCTCTCAATATAAATAATATAAGTATGCTGTCTTCTAAGCTGGGCAATAGAGCCAAGGAAACGAAACGAAAAATTAATTAAACGGAACTGTATCTCAATTTGAGATCCCAAAGTTCCACATATAAATTAATTTCGAAACTTACATATGGAGAAATAAGCGAGAAAAATATAGGTCCGAAAAGTCGCTGAAGCGGGAATCGAACCCGCGTCTTTCACTTTCCGGGCGACTGCTCTTACCAACTAAGCTATTCAGACCCTTTCGATCCTATATTTTTCATTTGCCTTTTTAGTAGATGTTAGTAAATACCGCCGTGATTAGCCCAAGGCGTGAATAAACTCAGAAATAAATATTTTTATCGGCTCTCAATATAAATAATATAAGTATGCTGTCTTCTAAGCTGGGCAATAGAGCCAAGGAAACGAAACGAAAAATTAATTAAACGGAACTGTATCTCAATTTGAGATCCCAAAGTTCCACATATAAATTAATTTCGAAACTTACATATGGAGAAATAAGCGAGAAAAATATAGGTCCGAAAAGTCGCTGAAGCGGGAATCGAACCCGCGTCTTTCACTTTCCGGGCGACTGCTCTTACCAACTAAGCTATTCAGACCCTTTCGATCCTATATTTTTCATTTGCCTTTTTAGTAGATGTTAGTAAATACCGCCGTGATTAGCCCAAGGCGTGAATAAACTCAGAAATAAATATTTTTATCGGCTCTCAATATAAATAATATAAGTATGCTGTCTTCTAAGCTGGGCAATAGAGCCAAGGAAACGAAACGAAAAATTAATTAAACGAAACTGTATCTCAATTTGAGATCCCAAAGTTCCACATATAAATTAATTTCGAAACTTACATATGGAGAAATAAGCGAGAAAAATATAGGTCCGAAAAGTCGCTGAAGCGGGAATCGAACCCGCGTCTTTCACTTTCCGGGCGACTGCTCTTACCAACTAAGCTATTCAGATTAATTTTTCGTTTCGTTTCCTTGGCTCTATTGCCCAGCTTAGAAGACAGCATACTTATATTATTTATATTGAGAGCCGATAAAAATATTTATTTCTGAGTTTATTCACGCCTTGGGCTAATCACGGCGGTATTTACTAACATCTACTAAAAAGGCAAATGAAAAATATAGGATCGAAAGGGTCTGAATAGCTTAGTTGGTAAGAGCAGTCGCCCGGAAAGTGAAAGACGCGGGTTCGATTCCCGCTTCAGCGACTTTTCGGACCTATATTTTTCTCGCTTATTTCTCCATATGTAAGTTTCGAAATTAATTTATATGTGGAACTTTGGGATCTCAAATTGAGATACAGTTCCGTTTAATTAATTTTTCGTTTCGTTTCCTTGGCTCTATTGCCCAGCTTAGAAGACAGCATACTTATATTATTTATATTGAGAGCCGATAAAAATATTTATTTCTGAGTTTATTCACGCCTTGGGCTAATCACGGCGGTATTTACTAACATCTACTAAAAAGGCAAATGAAAAATATAGGATCGAAAGGGTCTGAATAGCTTAGTTGGTAAGAGCAGTCGCCCGGAAAGTGAAAGACGCGGGTTCGATTCCCGCTTCAGCGACTTTTCGGACCTATATTTTTCTCGCTTATTTCTCCATATGTAAGTTTCGAAATTAATTTATATGTGGAACTTTGGGATCTCAAATTGAGATACAGTTCCGTTTAATTAATTTTTCGTTTCGTTTCCTTGGCTCTATTGCCCAGCTTAGAAGACAGCATACTTATATTATTAAATATTTTGTCATACTATGTATAGAATCAATTTCTGATAAAGTCGCTTCAGCAATAAAAAGACCTGACATATTGGTGGGATATTGTTGCATTAAAAAATTGAATAACTTCATAAGGGTTCAAAAGGGCAGAAACGATTGTCCCAAGAATTCTAATGTTATTTATAGATTGAATTGCAATGATTGTGACGCCACATATGTCGGACAGACAAAAAGACAGTTAGGAACGAGACTTAAAGAACATAAAAATAATATTAAATTAGACTCTGCTAAGCATTCGGTTGTCACGGAACACATTCTAAATGAACAGCATACATTTGACTGGGATAACACTAAGATTATGAAAAGAATTACCATAAAAGGCTAATATCTGAAATGATCCATATTAAAGAACAGAAAAATGGAATTAATTTAACTAAAGACACTGAATTGCTAGACAGTAGTTATTTTGACATACTTAAAAAATTAGCTGAATTATAGTTTAGAAAAACATTGGTAATAAATATATACATCACGCTCTCTACCTTGACATTTGTTATTTAGACTTCGCAACACACACTTGAAATTTCGAGAAAAAGAACTTGTTAAAACGATAATGTAAGTTGAAAGATTTTTCAATTTTCTCTGATATTAATTAATTCGCGTAAAATCTCCACAGCATGATTAAATGTTGCAAAACTTGGAATCTCAGACCAATCGTCTTACTCATCCATTGTTCATCAGCGAAGAATCGTTAACTTTGTATTTTAATATTTGAGTTTTATGTATTGAAGAAGATTGTAGTGCAGTCGAAACGTTTATGTTGTATATTGTTTCTCTAATGGAATGAGAATTTAATTATTAATAAATCTTTATATCTTATGTAATTTTGCTCGTTTAGTTGGCCTACAATATTTATTTCTTTTAATTTCGTTAATTTATACGAGCCTTTCATCAATTAATTTTAATTAAGTAATATATATTTATTAATCTATAAATTTACGATATGTCCCAGCAAACACCGATATATATGGTAATTGTTACATTGCTACAATAAAACGGAATATAACAGGTAATATAACGTGTACGTTACATGTAACATCCATGTTAGTTGTAATTTTCCACTCATAGATGTAACATTTTAATATAACATATATTACGTTGTAGTTATATTGTAATTATATACCAAATAGCACATTGATGTATTGATAAGTCAGTGCTATCTTGGGATATAATGACAATATAACTACAATGTAATATATGTAATATTAAAAATGTTACATCTATGAGTGGGAAATTACAACTAACATATGGTATACGTTACATGTAACATGCTTGAGTATATAACATTTATATATTATGTTTGCTGGGGTTTTACATAATAGACTAAAATTGATAATCATTTTCTCCTTATTGTCTCTCTATCGCGCTGACGATATGTAAAATCAATGAAAAAATATAACGTAAAAAAAGCAATCAATTACCAATCCTAATAAGCGCCCGTGTCTTACATTCTGAACATTAGTTTACTCTTCGAATTATTATTTTATTATTATTATTATTACTGCACAATTTGGAAATATATATGTAATTTTTGATATTATTTGCATATATATACGCACATATGTGTATAAGCATATATAAAATTTACAAAAAGTAGGTGCTTATTAGCCTTGCTACATTACTGCTTTCTGCTACGGAAGGCTAGAAAGTATTTTCAGGCCGCATCTCGCGTATACCGATACGGTAGAGGAACAAAGACAACACGTGATTATCGTTCCTTGTCTCTCTACGGTGCGTCTGCGTGAGCAATGCAATGGTGTATGGTGTATGTACGTGTACAAACATGCACCGCTACATAAAACCCGAGAATTGGTTTCTCGGCGTTGGCAACACTGAAATCGGAGTTTTGCGTTGTCACCGCGCGAGGTCTCCAACATCAATTCGGAGTCTGGCCGGACGACCTGTCGACCCTTAATTTCGCAATAACATCGCGTTTGGTTCTATGGCCGAGAAGGAGGAGGTGTATATCGTGTTTTATATTAAAAGAGCCGATCTAATATTCTTATCATTGTAAAAATTTTAACACAAAGAATAATAGTAAGAAATATAAATAATAAAAAATAAAGAATTTAAATAGAAAAATAAATATAAAAATATAAACATTTAAACAAAAATATTTTTATTGTAAACAATTATTTTAAAAATGTTTATTGCTAAAAATGCTATTTCGTATTTTAAATGGGATCTAAAATTAATCTTAAAAAATTAGTATTTTGCATTTTTAAATGAAATAGTTTCAATTATCTTGCATTATCTATTTCAAAGGATTTATTAATTATTCATTTTGCGTATTTCTCATAACGAGAAACTATATAATATAATATAATAATTTGGTTAGGTTAGGTTATATAAAATTTATGTATCTATATATAGGGCGTCTATAAAGTCTGTCCTCAATCTCTATATTTCGGAAACTGCTCAAAATTATGAAAAATCACAGAATACAACAAATTCTCATTACTATTTGAAAAATAACTAAAAAAATATTCGAGGTACGAAAATGTTTGTTTTTTTAAGTATTTTCCATAAAAAATTCAGATTTGACCTTATATATAAGATTTTTTTTGAAGAAATTTTTAAGGTTCTTTTGGAAAAAAAATTCAAACAACTTGTTAAATTCACGTCTTACTAAAAAAAACTATATATGTTAATACTTAAAAATATTTATTTGAAACTAAATAATTAACAATGTTAAAATAATAGTTTAAAAATGTTAAAAATTTGAAATAATAACGCAGGCCTGCAAGATCTAGTCTTTTGAGAGGCAATAGTGCGCTGAATCAGTATCCGTCCGCAAAATCTGCCTAGCACGTCAGGATTTCAAAATGTTTTATTCTAACAATAAAAGTGTTAAAATAGTCACTTTTTGTCATTTTAAGGCTAGAGAAACTATAAATCCCGTATCTGTTCGTCAATTTGGTCAATGGATTCGAATGTATGAGAAAATTCACAGAAATGCATATAGTCTCCAGCACAGTTAACTGTACTCTACAACTCCACAACTCGATTATTTCAAATATTTAATTTTATACATGTATAATTGTCAAATCAAGTCAATTTTGTCAATAACTTTTTATTTTAAAAATTTCACCCTCTCCATCTCTTAAGGATGTATCTGAGGTACAATCGTTGACAAAAATGCTCTAAATCTGGAATACTTGCATATTTACACTTTACGTGTAAATCCAGTAATAACTAATATAAATGAGTAGCTAACATAATATATTTACTGTTAAAACATTATTTTTCACTTTGTCAACAGTTTT
This sequence comes from Nylanderia fulva, assembly GCF_048542155.1. Classification (NCBI taxonomy): domain Eukaryota; kingdom Metazoa; phylum Arthropoda; class Insecta; order Hymenoptera; family Formicidae; genus Nylanderia; species Nylanderia fulva. The sequence continues at coordinate 404,353 of NW_028190873.1, forward strand.
TTAACTTTATTTGCAATTTTTCAATCTTCCGTAATAAAACTTTTGGCAGTGAAAATGCCCTGAATTCAACTTTATAAAATAAATTTCTTGTTAATTTAACAACATTATTCATTAATGTAAAATAAAAAACTAATTAGAATATAGTTAAAAAAGAAATATATACTATTTAAACAATAACTATAATTATTATTTATTATTAATATTATGTTTGACACTTTACGTGTTTAACGCGACAACGTCATAACACGTTTGGCTTGTAAGTTGGTAGTAATTAACAATGCACTTTGTAGAGTACAGAGAAAATGTCAAAAAAAAGTATAGATTGATTTGAGGTTACACGCTGTCGAGATGTCAAAAGTCATGAAGACTTATCGATGGAAAGGTAAAATTGTGAGTGAAAGTACATATTGGAAGAGAGTTGCACAACACAAATGTGGACAATTAAGAAAAAAAGTTAAGAAAGGAGAAGAAGAAAAATTGAGTCCTTGACAATAAAGAAAATGTGAGTGAGAAATCAGAGCAAGAGCCAGATTTTATGACATGACTTTTTTACTCTCCCGTACCGTATAGAATTTAAAGACTAAGTTCACTTGACACGTTCAACTGATTGCGACGTTGCCGCACTTTCACGTTCAATAATTTAATCATTATAAAAATAATAAAATTTCACAGATAATAATTAATTTTTCTGAAACCGTGTTGTGAAAACTAGTCAACTTTTGCAAAAAATTTTGATAATTCAAGATTTATATGTATAAAAAAAATTAAATTACTGGTACTATTTTTTCAATATTTTTTTACCAATTATATTCGAGGAAATCGCATTTTTTCGTAAAAATACGTACAAAATTGACAATAATTAACATAATAATTATTTCTTTACTCATATCTTTTTATCTATTTACTATTTTATTTATTACATTCGAGAAAATCGCACTTCTTCGAAAGAACAGCTGTAAAATCAGTCTAAATTAAAATAATAATTACTCTTTAATGGTTTAGTGAATCCAATTAAATTTTTTTTAAATACATTAGAAATAATAAAAAAAGAGTTTCTCAAAGTTTCATCTACTTATTTGTACTATTTTTAGATAGCTTAGATACATCCTTAAAGCGCGATTCCTTTTTGTAAAAAAGGCATCCAAAGTCAATTCTCGCATGTATTGTTGCCGCTTTTCCGTGTTGCTTGGTTGTCTCGATTGGCGTTGTGTGTTATATTTGTAGCATTGAACGGCTGTCAACGCAAAGGTTAATAGTTTGACAGTTGTTCAAAATAATATTAAATTAAAGCACACAAAATCAATGGCGCGCGCGAAGCGCACGCTTGTGTTATCTAGTTTCGTAAATTTGCATAATTCGTTTTGATTAACAAGGGGACTGCACGGCCTTCCCCTCACCGATTTTAACGAAAATTTTTTTTATGATTAGTACTTAATTAGAAACAAATTCGGTTAAAGCGAGAGAATGCGCTTCTCAAGCGTTCGTCTAAAAAAAATGTTAAAGATTTGCCAGCATGTCTTAAGCCGTTACTATTTTTTTGTGTAATTTATTTCTTTTTGTTTCTAGGAATATTTGTTAACATTAATAAATAAATATAAAGTTTTTTTTTAAATTATTGGCATTTAATTTTTAACATGTTCCATATATTTAAAGAAAATTCGAATGGTTTCTGTCAAAAATATAATGTAAAGAAATATTTAATATTATACGAGAAATATATTACTATTAATTGAACACATAAATAAATTTACAATAATAATTTTTAATAATAATTATTAATTATTTACAATAATAATTTACAATAATAATTTACAATAATAATTTTTTAGACGAACGCTTGAGAAGCGCATTCTCTCGCTTTAACAGAATTTGTTTCTAATTAAGTACTACACATAAAAAAATTTTCGTTAAAATCGGTGAGGGAAAGGCCGTGCACTCCCCTTGTAAGAAACTGTTATACATTCACGTTGTTAAATATAAAATCAAACATCCTGTAGATAAATAGCTAGATTGTTTTGCCTTTCACAGACTTTTATATTATATACTTGATTGCTAACATAATAATTTCTTATATAATAATATATAAAATCAGGGCAGCTATTTACAATTGATTAAAATAGCATAACAGGTGCCACAAAATTCAATATGTATCATTCAACTGTCATTCAAAATAATAAATATTATAATAAATATATTATAATAAATAATAAATATTTGTATAATTAATTTGACTCGAAAATTAGAAGATTATTTATATTATATATATAAAATAAATAAAATACTTATATATATTTTAAAACAAATCTGAAGACAAATTGAAGACAAATTATCGATTTATGACACACAATATATATTAATTCAACCTACATATCGAGTGATTTATTTTAATCTTAACAGGTAAATATCTGGAAATCACAGAGGTTTAGATCATTTTTCAAGATTATTTGAAAGTCAATCTAGTTCTTTTTAATGGAATCACTCAATTTTTATATAAATTAAATCTTCGTAATATTCGACTTAAAAAGTTATAAGAATAACCAAAAAATGAATATTTTACAAAATATTTTATACTTAATATACTTATACTTTAACAATTTTACATATGAAATGCTATAAAGTATCTCGTAAAATATTCATTTTTCGATTATCTTATCTTAATACTTTTATACATAAAATAATGAAAGGAATCAATCAGTGTAAAGAAAATACATAGTTGTTTATAAGAAAAAAAATATATATTAATAAGAATATTTGTCAGTCAGCTCTCCTATTTTTTAAAAAACTCCATCTTCATCTCGACTAAGAGCCGAACGCGATGTTATTGCGACAAATTAATATTTAGAAATTTTTGGAAACTGAGGAATTTGAATCCTATGGTTGGGATCTCAGAAATTCCCCTTGTTCCTTCTCTTAACATCCCCTGTAAGAAAAAGACGAGAAAAAGTGAGTTTTTAAAAAAAAATATATATTTTTTGTACTAAAATTAAAATTATATTTCTATATATTACCTTTAAATTTATTTTATTTTCTCTCTAAATCTATTTTTTTTTAGATTTTCCTTGATTTTATTCCTTTATACTTACAATTTTCTTTATCCCATTGATTTTTTCTCCCTTCTTTCCCAATGTGCCTTTTATTTCTACGATATTCAATTTCTTGCTAAGTAATCAACTTTCTTCTGAAATATCCTTCACATTATCTTTTTCTATTCACGTTAAAATTTACGAAGTTCTTCATGTCTATATCTGAACTTTTCGAATCTAAAATTTTTGAAACTTGTAAAATATATTTGTCGATCTTTGATTGTTTTTAAAATAACAAGCGCATACATATATGCACAAAAATAGTCAAAAATATTTTTTTACTATTATCAGTTTAAGTTATACTTTTACTCAGTGCACATGTGTTAAATGATGACTGAATTGTTATTTATGTATGGTCATTTATTAGTGTTCACGTCTAATTTATTGAAATTAATTATCACATATATAACATCATCTATATATATATATAATTTGTAATTTTGTACATCAAATATCAGGTTTCTATTATTTTAATTTTATTGTATAATATTATAACTTCGAACGTATTGTCATAGTTATTTTTGTTATGTAATAATATCATATTGCCTTTGTTATGTAGCCTGAAGAGGACCCAATTCGGGGTCGAAACGTCACTGAATAAATAAAGTAATTTTCCATTATTAGCCAGTTTGGTCGTTTTAAAGAAAATATCAACCTTGATAATTATACAATCTACACTCCATTCCTCTCAGCCATAAAGCCACACGCGATGTTATTGCGATAATTAAGAAAGAAAATTTGGAAACTAAGGAATTTGTATCCTATGGTTGGGATCTCAGAAATTCTTCTTGTTCCTCTCTTAACTTTCCCTGTAAAGAAATAGGCGAGAAAAATATTGGTCCAAAAGTCGGCTGACTTTCTGAAGGGGAATTTATGAGATCCCAACCATAGCATACAAATTCTTTAGTTTCCAAATTTTCTTTCTTAATTATCGCAATAACAACGCGTGTGGCTCTATGGCTGAGAGGAATGGAGTGTAGATCGTGTTTTTAAAAATTAAGGAGCCGACTTAATATTCTTATTATTTACTTGATAATTATATAATATATCAATTATAAAGGTTCATATATAATCATGTCAAATTATATATATGAAACACATATATATTTATATATGTATATGAGGAAATACTTATTTATTATATATGTATATAAATTTATTTAATTATACAGGGTGTCCCAGAACTGGCGGAAAAGTTTTTAATGGCAGATTCCTGGTATCATTCAGAGACGATTTTTCCTCAGCGAAAATGTCGAGACACCAATAATTTTCAAATTATAAGCAATTGAAAATAAAGGCTGTTTTAGAAACTAAGCCTTGTGGAAATAAAATATTAATAGAATTACATTCTTCAGTTAATTTTAGATAGAGTTTACTTTAATAGAATTTTAATATAAGGCATAGTTATAAAGATACATAATAACAAAAATTAAGAAATGCTAAAAAATAATAGCTCCCCCTCGACATTTTCACTAAGGAAAAATCGTCTCCAAATGATACTAGGAATCTGCCATTAAAAATTTTTCCGCCAGTTCTGGGACACTCTGTATATAAAAAGTACTTTCATCTAATTATATATGAACATATATTTCATATATATGAAATAATTATATATGAACATATATTTCATATATAATTTTGCGATTATATGTATAATTTTTTATATTTCTATATAATTTTAGATTGTTATATATAAAACATTTTTTACCGAGTCCTCACGTCAAAATAAAGATAAATTAAGTTTGTATAGTCAAAAATTAATGTTTTTTTCCTAAGGAACTTCCGATGAGAAGCGTGCTTCTAATTTTTACGGCTATTCTTGCACATATACTATACTCCCTGTTTTTTTTAAGTTTTTTTTTCTTTAATTATTTGTTTATTTATTTTTATTTTTTTATTTATTTATTTTATTTTTTTAAATAAAAACGTAATTTTATAATTTACAGCTTCTGGACCCTGTTAAAAAGGTATGCATTAAGCACGATAAGATAGAAACTTACTAATATATCTTATATTATTTACCCGTCTTTGAAATAAAGTTCATTACAATTTTGAGAATGTTCATATCCTCCTGTTGTAGCCAATTTCATATACACCATGGACCATATGTCCCAATTTTTCTAAAATTTATGTATAGTTCTTGTCTAAGATCATCATATTTATTACATTGAAACAGTAGGTGATTGATGTCCTCCTGATAATAACCGCATTCACACTTAGATGAATTTATGTACCCGACTCTATTCAAAGATTCATTCAAATTATAGTGATTTGCCCTAATTCTATTTATGGTTGTTACGATTTTTTTATGCGCGTTTATACCCGCGAACCATGGTTTCCTGGAATCTATGTTGTAAAACTTATTATAATAGTTATTATAATAGTATAGTATAGGTTTTTATTTATCGGTTATTATAATAGTGTCTACCCTTAAATTCAAACTGATATTTTATTTCTTGATTCGTTCTTTGATCCATGTCTCTTCTAAAATATCCTCTGAGGTCCGTGATAGGTATTTCAAGTTGGTCTGTGTGTGGACTGACGCTTGCCTCTTTTGCTAGACCATCCGCAATTTCGTTATACCGTATATTCCTTTATGTGCTGAAATTCATGCTAATACTACTTTTCTCCCCTTTCTCATCAGTCACATCTGAGACACGATAAAAGTAACAAGCAATACAAACTGAGACCATTACCATACACAAAGCACAATATAAGTTTTTTTTTAATCTTTTTTTAAAAAAACAATTTTAACATCGTTTTAACATTGTTTAATTATTCTTACATAAGTTTAACCGAAAATCATAATCTAATAGAAAGAGAATATACTGATCACCATGGAATTCGATTTGATGGACAAAAAATATTTTCTCGCCTTCAAACGAAGAATTAGTTATACAAAAATCTACTAAAAACAAATGTTCCATAATTATATAAATATAATGAGTTCAAATTTGTAAAATCTCAAGTTAATGTTTTATTAATAAATTTAATTATTTGTTGACATCTAATATTGCTCGTAAGTTGGCTTTTATTTTATTTTATTTTAAGATTATTATCAATATTGCTGTAACGTTACACGAGCCTAATACTTTATATTTTTTTATATATTTCTCTCTTTTCTTGTAGCCATGTTATTGAGTTTATCTACAAATTGTCTGATCTCCGTGACATAAAGGTTAGTATAGGCGCTGATTACATTTTTTAAATTACATATAATGCTAAGCGAGTCCATAAGAATCATAATGTCCTCCGAGCATGCCTCCTCGTACATGCAATTCAATGACTTAGTTATGGCGCAAGCTTCCACTGTAAAGATAGACGTTAAGGTGTTAAGACCAAACATATAACCAATCTCTTGATTTTCAATGAAAAAAGCGCATCCGCTAGAAACGCCGTCCTTGGATTTAGATCCGTCTATGTAGATTATAACTGCGTCTCCCGATAACTCGTGTTTGTTTGTTAATGCCTTTAAGAATTCATCGCAACTACTATATTTGTTGAAATTGTTACTGAACGAGTCGACGTTAATAGCCCCTGTGAGGGACCAATAATTCGCCTCAAAAATTTTATACTACCTAGGCGGTCGTGGAGCTCCAAGTGGAGTCCCCCCCCCCCCCCCGCCCACACAACTTCTCCACGCATCCGAGATAATATAACTCGTTTTCTTAGGTGTCTCATTCTAAAAATGTCTTCCTGAATTACCATCTCCGCAACGGCTTCTCTTAGTTCGACGTTTTCATACACAATGATTTTAGTAATTGCATTTCTGGCCAAAAAACTTGCTCTGTCTCTGATAGATATCTATATATAGAGTCAATTTAGATTCTACCAACAGGATGTTTGTCGGTGTAGAGTTTTTATACCCTAGGCTGTTCTAATGCCTGCATACTGCGATCTTTTTAATTTGGTCCTGTTATTTCTAGATAACAGGGTTTAAATATAGGATCCGTAGTCTATCACGGATCTAACCAGACTCTTATACAATAATAAAGCGGTACCAACTTCCATAATCCGCGACACCCCGTTAATTGCAACATTGAGTTAACCTTAATTACCTTATCCTTGATTGCGTTGCACTGTTTGTCGAAATTGAGCTGCATGTCCAAGATAATGCCCAGAAATCTCACATGTGGTTCAGCCTTACAAACCGCCCTTCTCAAGCGAACTTTGAAGTTTCTGTCTAGAGTATTGATTTTGTAACTTTTTCTAAAGTAAAAACGTGAAAAGTGAAAAATTTCTATCAATTACACATTGATTTTAAAATAAAATCGATGTGCGGAAATTTTTCACTTTTCACGTTTTCACTTTAGAAAAAGTTACAGAATCGATACCCAGGTGTCCTGTCTTGTTAAAATCAATCACTACTGATTTAGTAGGTTGGAGGTCCAATCCAAGAGCAAAAAATCCCCGACTCAATCCAACTAAAGCTTTTTCTAATAGTCGTACCCTGGCCTCCTTGTTCTTGACGTCACTATATATAACCAAGTCATCAGCAAATTAAAGCTGCCCGACCTCCTCTGGAAGGGACTCGGAAAGCCCATTAATGTAGAGATCGTATAGTAATGGGCTCATTATTGCTCCCTGCGGTAGTCCTTTACCTGAAAGTCGAGCTATTTCAGTTTGAATCTACGATGAATTTAGATTTTCTGCTGTACATCCATTTTTCAATGAATTGCACTATTCTATAAGGACATTCCTCGGCTATGGACTATTAATCAAGACTGAATACAGTACGTTATCGTACAAAGGCAACATCCAAGAAGGTAGCAGTCGTGTATTTATTTTTAAAGAAATTGTTTCTAATAATAGAGGTAAGTTTTATAAGATTATCTCCGCACGATCGTCCACGTCTGAAATCATTCTGATTAGAGTCCAGTTTTTTTTATTTTCAGACCACCAGTACAAGCGTTCCGTTACAACTCGTTCCATTATTTTACCAAAGCAAGAGGACAAAAATATTAGCCTTACTTTATCTTTGTTTTTTTTATCTATGAATATTACCTGATATTCTTCCCACACTTCAGGCATAGGCCCGCCACAAAAGATACCGTTGAAGATTCGCGTGATGATTGGTAGTAAGAGGAAGCAATCGAATTATTCTATATTCAATGCCATCCATTTCAGGAGATGAATCTTCTCTTACGCAGTCCATTACTCGTTTTATTTCTTCGGATGTTATGCGTTTGTTTAGATAATTATAGACGTTGTCATAATTTGGTTTGACTAATATTCTAGGTTCCATTTTCCATGGTGGAGATATATTATTAATGGTATTCATAATTACTTGAGTTCGATCATTGTTTTGCCATTTATTCCAATGTATTCTACAGGAGGATCGTTTTAAAACCTTAATTTTTTTCCATACATAGTTAATGTTAGTGTATCTATTTATGGAAGCAATAAACTGTATAAAATGCTCTTTTTTAATATTATTTATTGTTTTTGTAGCTTGCGCTCTGGCCTTTTTGTATGATATAAAATCCTCCATGGAGCCTGTTTGCATAAAGATGTTTAGCTGAGAAGACCTGTTTCGCACTGCACATTCACTATTCCATCATTCTACAGGATTTTTACTTTTATTTTGTCTTCTATAAAGACCGCCTGAACGCGGATTACTAATATACGGGAAATTATATGTGTAGGTGTCCATGGACTTCCCCGAGGCTTGCCATACTGCCCTTCTCATGTCTTGGGTTAGGTCTTTATAAAGCAGTCTTCCAGGTCATTGTTTATTTCTTTGTAGTTAATACGTCCCATCGCTCCTTCATTATTTAAACGTACTCCTTTCAGACTATTTTCCTTGTTGATATGCTATTGGTTTTTTTTATATCCTAAAATAGTAGTCTTCAAAGGAAAAACTTATTGGAAAGTGGTCTGATCCCTATAACTTCGTATTTTGTTCATAATGTATTAAGCTAACTACGAGGGTGGTCCGATAAGTACTTAGCCTCACCGCCCGATGGTGCCAGTATCGCAAGAGAGATTTACTATCGTGTAGTACAATACATTCTCGTAGACGGCTACTGTCAAAATTTCAGCCGAATCGGACTCGTAGTTTTGTTTTGACCGCGTGTGGAAGCAGGCGTGTCCGCGGATTTTAGAAAAATGGAAAAAGAGCAATATCGGTCGGTGATTCGATTCTTGTTTTTGGAAGGGAAATCACGCAGCGAAATCAAAGAGCGCTTGGATGCTCTGTACGGTGACTCTTCTCCTTTGATGGCGACCGTCAAAAATTGGTTTAACGAGTTTCAACGTGGTCGCACGTCGGTTTTTGATAAGGCACGCCCAGGTACCCCGAAAATGGCTACCACGGAGGATAACGTGACAAAAATTCACGATCTCGTATTGGCAGACCGCCGATTGAAGGTGCGCGAGATAGCTGAAACAGTAGGCATCTCAAAAGACCGCGTGGGTCATATCCTGCATGAAATTTTGGGCATGAGAAAGCTGTCGGCGCGATGAGTGCCGCGTTTGCTCACTCCGGACAACAAGCGCAACCGCCGTCGCCACGGCCAAATTGGTCGAATTACACTACGAACTGCTGCCCCATCCACCGTATTCTCCAGATTTGGCCCCGTGCGACTTTTTTTTGTTTCCAAACTTGAAAAAGTCACTCGCCGGGCAGAAATTTGAGTCGAATGAGGATTTGAGTCATCGCCGCCACGGAGGCCTACTTTGCAGACCTCGAGAAAACGTATTTTTTAGATGGGTTAAAGAAGTTGGAGCATCGCTGGGTCAAGTGTATCGAACTAAAAGGAGACTATGTTGAGAAATAAATCGCCACTTTTCCAAAATTTTCGTTTTTCTTTTGTAGGCTAAGTACTTATCGGATCGCCCTCGTATATCTGGAATAGTCCAAATTAAATCAAGATTCGATGAGTCTCCTTCCATGATAGCGTATCATCGTTGATCAGATAGAAGTCAAGTTCCATACAAATCTTCGCCAAGTTTTCTCCATTCCTATCTGTGCTCTTGCAATTCCAACACGTATTGTGTGCGTTGAAATCTCCAAGAACAATGGTTTTATTTGGAGGAAATTGTTGAAAGAACTCTCTCCAATTCTCTCTCTTTTCTGATCCCCGGCCTTCTATATAGTACTGCAATTGTGTATTTTCCTCGTTGACTGTCTACTTTAATTCCCACACATTCCGCGCAAGACAATCGATACTTGGGACTTATGATCTTATGTTTGATGTTATTCCTGACAAGAATCATCACTCCACCAGATCTTTCTCCTCTCAATGTCGTGCCATCTTATCTGTATATAACGAAACTTGGAAGTCGACACCTGTCTTGGGTTTTTAATTTAGTCTCTGTTATGCATACGATATCATAATCACTAATATTTGGACTAATTTTCCATTTTTTGTTTCTAATACCTCTAGCATTCCAAATGATTTTCTTTATGTATTCTGAATTCCAAGGAAGGGATATTCCTGAGGGCTGAGTATTCCTTTATGTCCCTGTTTATAAGGTATTCTAGGCAGGAATATGAGTCCGCTCTGTGGTTTCCATCACAATGTGTGCATCTCACTTCCTCCGCAGGGCATCTCTCGATGTTGTGTGAAGTTTCTCCGCACTGAACACAACGAGGCTTGCTTCTGCATAAGGCTTTAATATGCCCGAATCTATAACAAGAATAGCATAGTTGTACTATCAAGATATATGGGGTAATTTAATATTTGACGTAGAATAGGTTTGCTTGTTTCGAGATTTTTTGTTCTTCAAATGTGATGGCGACGGTGAAAGTAGGAGTGTATTCTATTTGTGTTGATATGGGAGGATACTTTGCAGGATACTGTTTGTGGTTTTCAAAATTGCGACATCTATCTCATCTTCATACATCGAAAGATACGACGGACGAGTTATTTTGCGATATTGCTGCTGCTGGCGGTTGCAAGTTTTTTGGGGAAAACAGTGTTGCTGCGGTCGCTGGTACTTGGCTTTAGCGTCTTCGACATCGTGCTATAACCGGACGATTTGACGGATGAATCTGACTGCTTTTGTCTTGATATATTTGTTTGAGAAGGGCTGGTAATTCTGCGGTTAAGTCTTTTGACTGCGAAGACTTTAAGGGGGTTGATTATATTTTCCAGAATTTCTTTCTCGGAAAGCTCAAGGAAAATGCTTCTTATAATATCCTTACGTGAAGTATGAAAAAGTGATATGAATGAGATAAGATCTTCTTTTTGAGACACTGTTGGTCTACTATTCGATTTGCCGTTCCTCGGTCATTAAAGTAGGCCAAAACTTCGGACTAGCCTACTGCTTTAATCTCTAAGATGTCTGCATTAGTGTATTTTAAAACTCTACTCACCGAGATGCAATGAAGAATTTGGGTTTGAGATACGTTGAATGTGAATCTCATATGGACCATGGTTACCTTTTGTGTATCTGTTCTTTAAAATTGATTCTGAAATAGAAATAACACAGAACCGGAAATAGAGGAAGATTGCGATAGTGTCCGAGCCTCTTGTCTTCCTTCTTGGGGAAGTTTCCAGACCGTGATCCTGGGAGACTGGAGAGACGGGACGTTTGAGATTCCTGCTGTCTTTATGTTGGGGGTTATTAGTGATAGGGACCCCTGCTTCTTGTTGAAGCGAGTCGAAAGCTGAAGAAATGATAGGCCCAGATAGGCTCATGTTGTCGAAGGAGTTAGTGGTAAAGATGTTAGGACCTCCTTCTTCTTCAACTATGTCCATGTCATTGGGTTTCTTAATATCAATCATGAATATATTTGTGAAATATACTCACTGTTCTTAAATGTTCGTTCTCGCCTGTTCTTCGTGGGTTGAACAGGAAATGGGTGAATGGGTATGTGGGAATGTATCCGCGCGAGGCGACGAGGAAGACAAAGAAAGAGATGATGTGCGCGGCAAGCCGCACGAACAGAAAAGCTCGTCCTGAGATGTTCGGGTAGTTGGCCGCCTCTATTTCCTTGTCCAGATAAAGCACTCAATGCGAGAATTGTTTTCCAGTATTAAAACTGAATAAATAGTCCATAAATAGGCTGATTTTGCTATCACGCGGAAGCACTCGATAAAACGCGACTATCACGCAGTACGTTCAAGATAGCGGTCCAAATTTCGAATCAGATTCTATCTAAATTTTGTATAGACCTAGCTGATTCAATTCAGTCTTTATTATTATTAATTCTACATTCTTTACTTATAACAAAGTGTTCCTCTCTAACTTGATTGTCAGTTTCCATGTCATCTATGCTATCGTTGGACATATAATTATTTTGTCCTGAATCTACTTTAGTATTATTATTTTCCCGATTCAGCGACTTTCGGATCTATATTTTTCTCTTGCATTTATTTATTTTCGTAAGGGGATTAGGGGTTTTTGAAATTAAATCTCAAGTAAGAGATGATTTCAAATTAAAATTTCAAGTAAGAGATTATTTCAATTTTCAAGTCTTGGTTAGTACATCGAGAATAATACGTTGCCTTGTGCACGGTTTATTTTCAACATCCGCGTTTGGCTCTTTACGCCTTCTTGTGATTTAGGATTTATATTTATTATTATTTTTTTTGATACATTATTATTTTTTCTTTTGGTAATTTTATCTACTTTATTATTTTTTTTAAATGTTTTGTCATAGAAGGACTGTCCATGTAAATCTACGTTACTTTTATCTATTACTTTTGAACAAGGTCCGTAGATAAACAACGGGAGGGGAAGGAAGGTCCTAGCATGAACCGCCATTTTGGGGCCACGAAGTTATGTGTGTTGTATGTCGGTATGTGTCGTACGAGGTGTTAGTGAAAAAAACTGTAGTTGAACAGCTGTCCGGTGGCTGGATTGGCGGCGCCATTTTGGGGCCCAAATGCTTAAATATGAGTGCGATAACCTTACTTCCCCTCCCGTCATTTTTCTACGGACCTTGCTTTTGGATAATTATATTGGATGTTTTCTTAAAATAATAAGAAGTTTTTTGTTATCCCCTATATTAATAACATTTCTGAAACAGTAGCATCGACAATTAAGAAATCAGATTTTAGAGTGGGTTACCGTTGTCTTAATAATCTTAACAAATTCATTAGAGTTCACAAGGACAAAAACGTGTATAATAATAATAATAATGTCGTCTACAAAATTAATTGTAAAGACTGTGAAGTTTCGTATGTTGGGCAAACCAAAAGAAAATTACGTACTAGACTAAAGAAGCATATAAATAACATAAAATTTGATTCTTCCAAGCATTCGGTGGTCTCTGAACATATTGTAAATAAAAAACATACTTTTGATTGGAATAACGTTAAAATACTTGATATTGAATCGAACTACAATAAAAGACTTATCTCGGAGATGATACACATAAAGGAACAAAAGCATGGTATAAATAATAATACAGACACCGAATTGCTAAACAACGCTTATTTTGACATTCTAGAAGAAATAGCGAATTTTTAGACTTATTAAAATGTTTATGTTTTGTGACTTGACACCTATTTATTCAACTTTTTAAATGTCTAGACATCAGTCAAGTACTAAGTTCAACAACAATTAGAGGCATTGTCATCTCAATTTATTCGGAACAATTGTAAGCAACAAGTGACTAATTTTTAATTTTTACATATAAGTGGATTTCTATTTTATAATATAAAATTTCTTTTTAAATTCAGTTTATATTAACAAATATTAAATAACTTGGAGGAGATGGACACGATCATTGCCAAACTGATAGCCTTTCGCCGACCAACGATGAGTGATTGGTTTGGACGAATGTTTAAGTGCCACTCCGAGTTTTTAATAATTAAAAAATTTATTGATTAGCCGGATCAATTATTTTAATTCGATTTTTGCTTCTAATTGGGACTTTTCGCGTTGAACTATTTGTAATTATTTCAATTTATTGTTAACGTATTTCGCTTTTTAATTTTGACATAATTATCTAATTTATTTTGACTATTGTATTGCGAATTTTTATTAGAATATTTTTTATTTTTTATTATTTTTTATTATTTTTTTATTGCGCACTAAGGAAGACTAAGTATAGTTCGAAACGTTTGTAATTAAGAATATTAGAGTTTATATTGTAATTAGTTTTTTTAAATTAAAATTTTTCCAAGTTTAAAATAATTTTTTATTGCTCGTTTCACATGGCCTCGTAATATTTAGTAAGTTATAATTATGGATGTTTTCCATTTATGACGATTTGTGTCTACTTGAGTTAGCTCAAGTCAGCAGCGCCAATACGATAAATGGAAAGCATTTGCTGCGCAGAAGTTGATGCGCATAGGTCTGCCCTATGTAAGAAAATGACATGTCGGAAAGACGACTATAGACAGTTATGTCGTTTAAGATTGAAATTAATATATATTTAATTAAACTATTTTTCAACTTAAAAATTATCGAAAATTATGTTTCTATATTATATAAAACGTTTATTTGCAGATTTTGCAACTTCTGTATCATAATATGAAGCAGTTTAAAAATAAATAATAAATATCAAATTAATAGAATATAATATTTATCAAATAAGTTGCAAATCTTGCCAAATTGTAACATTATAGAAACATATTTCAATATATAATATTAATATTAATAATTAATATTAATAATTTAATTAATGTTAGTATATTAATATTAATAATTTTTGGAATTAATATATATATATATATATATATATATATATATTAAATATTATATATAGCGTTTTTTTGAATAAAACAAATAAAATAAATATGATAATATTTAAATATTAAAAAGAAAGTGAATTAATGTAAGAAATTCAGCTATAAAAAAATTAACTTATAATTGCAGTCAACCAAGTTCTTAGCCAAAATAAATCTTTTTACTTTTCTCTATTGTATGTACAATCTAATATACAAAAATAAAAAATCTTAGATTATTTTATATTAATAAACTAATAAACTAATTAAGATTTAACATTATATTTAATATTTTATTGAATATATTTTACTTACGTGTAAAGATATATAATTTTCTACGATAATCTCATCTCTCTTATTAGTACTAAATATAACAGAACCTATAGGTGTACGATCAAATAAATAGATAAATTTATTTTTCGACGTTGGTAAAACTATAAATGTCACACAACCTAACCTAATCTAACTCTCTACAAAAGCAGAGTTAGCAAAAGTTGACATTGCCGTAGAGTTAGCAGAGGAATTGAATATTTTTTAATTATTTTATATTATATAATTAGGGAATCGTTTGGCGAAGTTTAGAAAAACTATTTTAACATTTAGGAAATAATAGTTTTTTGTTAATAACAAAATTTTATCAACCGTCAAGTTAGCAGATAGTAATAATATTTAACATTAATTATAAATGAAATCGATTAGAAATAATTTGAGAATAACATATTCATTGTTATTTTTATGTGGCAAAAGTCCCTTTTTTAATTCAAATAAATTTGTATAATAACAAAATTTTATCGAGCGTCAAGTTAATAGATAGTAACATTTACTATTAATTATGAATAGAATCGATTAGAAATTATTTAGGAATAATATATTTATTGTTATTTTTATTTGAGAAACGACCCTTTCTTTAATTTAAATAAAGTAGATTATAAAAAATGCATTATACGTTATGCATAAAGCATAAGGAATTCAACCAATGAAAACCTTTCATTTCTATTCTAAGAATAAAATAAAAGACATATATATATTTCAATCATTTTACAGTTGTTGATTGATTATAAAGGGAATAGGTTAGTTTTCGGACAATTTTACAAGTGTGCCAAAGGCTTAGAGCATATATACCTGGAGAGGGAATTGCTTTGTCTGTCGTGCTAAAAATCTATGTCTAAATTTGGTGCAAGAGAGAAAGATAGCTTTTAACCTTTATCCGCAATGCGCAAACGTAGATGACGTCACGGTGACGTCACGCTCACCGCGCCGTTTGAAACTGGAAATGTAATTGGTGCTTTCGCTAATTCGCGTTTGCGCATTGCGAACGGAGGTAACAATCTACCCTTCTCTTTCCTTAAAAACGTGGTTCTCTCTCGCACCCAACTTGGACACAGTTTTGCGCTCCTATTCCCCTTCCATATCTATATGTTCTAAGGCCAAAGGATTTTGTAGTGTTGATTTATTGAAATATCGTTTTATCTAAGGCCGAATTCACACCTTGACAGAAAAGCAAAAACAGACAAATAGAAGCCAATCAGAACTCGCGCTGGTTAGTAAGTTTACTACCTAGTAAGCTTACTATCAGCGCGATTCTGATTGGCTTCTGCTTTTCTGTCAAGGTGTGAATTCAGTCTAAAAATATCTTAAATGTTTGCTTATAATTATTTAATAATAATGTTAATAATATAATTATTTATAATGATAATTAAATATATATATAATAATTATTTAATAATAATGTTAATATAAAACATTGTTTTACTATAACTTCACAACTATTTTTATTTTTTACTATAAGTATATATAAACTTTTGTCTTTATTTTGATATGAGAAATGTGTCCTAGAAGTTTGTTTAAGTATTTTGTAAACAAAACCTGCATATTGCAATAAATATATCAATTTCAAATATACATATAATTCTGATTTTAATTTTCAAGAGAAATTTTCTTCTTGTTAATAGATTTTTATTTATATTTTTTTCAGATTACTCATCCGCCAACTACAATTCGAATTTAGGCATCGTTCAATCATGTTATTGACTGTCAAACTATATTAATAATTTTTAAATAATAATATTAATAATTACATACGGTGACAAGAAAAAAAAGAAGACACTCTTCAAAGCAAAGTTGGGAAAAGAAGTGAAACAAAGAAGTGATGACGCATTATATGAAAGAAAATTATAGAATAACTTGGCAATTAAAGAAAACGGGAAGTTTAGGCCAACCGGCCTGAGATATGCCAGTAATAGCAGTGACACCTCAACAATCAGTAAGGACATCTTCGTTGCTGTTAGCTGATACAGCAGAACAGTGTCGATCATCATCATTGTCGTGGGGTTGCCGGGTCTACGCGACCCGACGCGATCTCTTTATACCAGCGATTGTCGACCCACGTCCGAGCAGAACGGTGCACTGTCCAGATTTAAATGCCTGTTTAGTGAACGAGTCGCGCTCGAAACACGATCGAGTGGACTGTCAAACAATCCACTTTGGTTACGCGATCCCAATTAATATCGTGTCGGTTCACGAGAGTCCTGAATTAGTCGAATTGGTATTAGACCAGTCTGCCGAATTTAGTATTCAGGCAATAAATTTTCTATTCGATCATCATCCGCAATTGCGTAAACAACAGCGTTCCCATGAAATGGCTGCCACAGCCAAGCATGATCTTCGTCGAAAATTCCCTGCGGATACGACCCCTTCTGGTGAAGAGGATATCGCCGCTATCGCTAAACAGATCAGTGATCATGCAGAAGCGATTTACCAGACGTGGAAGAGTCGTGGGTTAGCGCCTACGGAGATCTTAACTTGTCACAGTAACGAGATCGCTGTTGATAAGTTTGGTAGCGCATTAACACCTTGCAAATTATCAACTATTGAGAATAATGTTAGCGGTAAAACGTTGTCAGCGCCATTACTTGAACGTTCTTCCTCGACCACGGAAGATATATTAACTCAAACGCCAAATTTGGACAATGGAAACCTCGAAAAACTAGTCAATAATTTTGTAGTAGAGGATAAAGCTAGGATAGCCGCTTCCAAGCAGAAATCGTCGTCGAAGTCATTACCGTCTTCCATACAATTCGCATTACAAAAGTTCGAGAAAAATTCTGTGCAACAACAACAGACGACAGCAACTTCCACGAAAAATAATATAACTGATAACTCGAAGAAATTAACAAACGTCTTGTTATCTTCACCGTTTTTGAATAAACCATCGCAAATAGTAAAACCTCAAATTTTTACAAAAACTCTCGGCTCTCATCACTGCGAAGTTTTTCTAGAGACAATTGAAACTACTTTCCCAGTCGATCTGACATCTTCCAAAAAAGCGACACAGCAGAAGAGGCCCGCCAGTATATTAATTGCCTCATCGCCCACTAGTTCTTCATTAAATACTGATTCGATACACTCGAAAAGTTCGGGTTTGACAACATGGCCATTAAAAAATAAGTTAAATGATGCCAGAAGAATCGTAGATATATCAACCAAACCATCCCAACTAAAGGAAAATATTGAGAAAATATTACCAGCGAAAGAGGAGAAAAGACCAATCGTGATAGAAACAGATTCGCGATGTACGTACTTCGATGAAGTTGCACGGGAAGAGGAAAGGTTAATAAACGCTTTAAAAACAGGCGCCGTCATTACTGAAGAATCAGAAAGGACGATGATGTCTAAACGCACAAAGCCGGCTATTACGCGGGAAAAACCAAAAATTGAACCTATTAAACAAATTATTATCGGAAGCCATCATGGAGCTGGTTCAGCAGTACCCAATTCAGCAGCGTCTAGCTTGACAACATCTAGTTCAACAGCTACTGCGGCCAATATCGACAATGTTGCTGCTGTTGTCACCACTAGTCATATCCCATTAATCAACGAGTCAAAATCGCTTAACAAAGATGATTTGTCCGCTATGTCAGTGGTAGACTATGCTAAGATTAGATATAAGGCAGCTCAACAGAATTCGCCTACTCAACAACGGCTCGAAGAACAGCGAGCCTCCAGCCATCCATCTCATTCCACTACGGAACAATTGGTTTCTAACACAAGAACAAAATTCGAGATAGAGATGCGAAAAGATAAAGATGTTAAAGATGCTGAAAAGGATGTAGTGGCATCCAGATGGGGGCCGAGGATTTCTCCAACGCGATCTCGCCTAGAACAGACTGTACCTCATCCAGAATTGACTAATCAGCAAAAGCAACACATAAGAGCGGCCGCAGCAACTGGCGGAACAGGCAACAATCCCGTCAGACCGTTCCTTACCAGAGGTTCTGTAGCAGAACGTGTACTTATTTTTGAAAAATGTCCGAGTGAGCTACTATTGGACAAGCGTGGTCCACGACAACCAGCCATTAATACATGGAGAAGTGGTCATGAGGTGCAAAACAAAGCTCAGGTAAATCATATATTTCATATACATATATGTATAATAATTTATATAAGACGTCCCGAAAGTTACAAATTATTAGCAAGAAAGTTCTCTATAAAATTAATTAAAAAAATATTTCCCATTTTTCATTCTATAAACAATAGTTTTTGAGGTAAAAAAATGTAAAACTAGCCAATTACAGATTACGATTAAACAGACACTTGTCAGTGAGTTGCGCATCGCACACTTTACGTGCTTCGGGCATTTGTTTAATCGTAATCGATTGATCAGTTTTAAATATTTTTATTTCAAAAACTACTGTGGAATAAAAAATGACAAATATTTTTTGTTTTTTCAAGAACTTTCTTGCTATTTGTATTTGTAAATTTCAGGACGCACTTTATATATAATATATTCAGGTTGTATAAAAAATTCTGGAACAGTGAAATATCTTGAAAAATATAAATTTTATAAAAAAATATTTTAAACAAAAGTTATAGACAAGACGTGAAAAACAATACATATAATTTTTTAATATTTTTATTTATTAAAAATTGACTAATACAGTATAAAACTTTCAAGTATACATATATAAAACGTAATACGAAATTAATTATATGGTTTTGAGAAAAATTATTTTAAATACGTAATATAGAACAAAGATTTAAAAATAAAAATTAATTTTTTGTAAAATATGTATACATATTGTTTTTTTAACATGAAATTTACTTATCGATATTTAGCAGTGTAAAGGCTTCTCATGCAAACATGTAAGTGTTATGTAAATCGAATAAGAGCAGTCCTATAAAAACTGATGATGTAATTCACTACATGAGAGATGTGTTAATCATCTCTCTTTGAAATTTTCTTATGATGCGACGTAATCAGTATATTTTTTGATCAAATAAGTTCAAACAAGTTACAATAAATTCGCGAAATACAAAATTGCAATTTTTAACATGATAAACTTCATTCATTGACGTAATAATGCATTTTTTATAGATAAATGTATATTTCTTTCTTAAATAAAATGATTTTTTAAAAATTTCTCAAATATCTTTTTTCTAGATTTATACGAAAGAGAAAACTCAACAAAAGAGTTTGCCGCCACATACAACTTTGCAAAGACAGGTGAAAGCTAATAAGACCGTTTATATACCGAGGTTCGTATACAAATATGTATTCCAGAAAATATTGACAAGATCTATTCTTGCCAATATTTTGTGCACAAGCTAATCAGATTATAAATAGTATAAATATCCATTTAAGGCTTCTGGCTCGCCGACCATGTTGGAATTGTGACGTCAGAGGCAAGAAAACACACGCTGAAAATTCTTAGATGCCATTTAAAAATAAAAACATATTTCGATGAAACACAGCACTTCAGATAGCTTTGCACTTTTAAAATACTTCGAAAACTATTCTTTTCCCTTCATAATCATTCAACAGCTGTAAAATGACTGAGGCTCAGTCCGTCTGGTTTTTGCACATGTGCAGTCATTCCGCATGACAAAGTCTGATATCATGATCATTTTACAGTTGTTGATTGATTGTCAAAGGAAAAAGAATAGTTTTCGAGATATTTTAAAAGTATGCTAAGGCAATCTCAAAAAATGTTTTATCAAAATCTTTTCATTTGAAAATGACATAATAATCCTAAATGCCATCCTGTTTGATCGATAAAACATTATTTTTATGCACCCTTTTCTTTTTATTGGTTCAATAGAATAATAAATGCTTTTCCACGATTAAAGTACATATAGAAACAAAGCGCGAACTTACCGATTTTATATTAAAAACAAAAAATTTTTAATTTCTTAATTAAAAAAAATTTTTTTGTAATTTTTTTAAACATAAAATCGGTAACGATAAAATATTAAATTTCGTTTGCCAGGAATGAAATACTAAGGTAGTAGATATTAAACTGACTACACTGGCTGTCTATTAGATTTGTTAAACTATATTTATTGACGTTTCGACCATACGGGCTGTGGTCCTTTTCAAAATTACAATAGAATCATTTTGAAAAGGACCACAGCCCGTATAGTCGAAACGTCAATAAATATAGTTTAACAAATCTAATAGACAGCCAGTGTAGTCAGTTTAATATCTACTACCTTAATAAAATCGGTAAGTTCGCACTTTGTTTCTATATGTACTTTAATCGTGGAAAAGCATTTATTACTCTATTCAATCAATAAAAAGAGAAGAGTACACAAAAATGAAGTTTTATCGATAAAACAGGACGGCGTTTAGGATCCCCTTAAGAATATTCAGCGTGTGCTTTCTCGCCTCTAACGTCACAATTTAACATGGCCGTGGCGAGGATCCAGTAGAGTATCCTCTAGTAAGAGTTAAAACAATCCGCCATTAATAGCCAAATGATATCGTATACATACATTATATACTAATATCATTACATCACTACCGCATGTCTCGAATAACTTTGTCTTTTTCTTTTGTTTATTTTTGTCTCTTTCTTACTCACTCCTTGGCTGTAACTGACGAAACCAATCAGGAATCGACCCCCTGTTGTCTTAACTCTTACTCGAGGAACTCTAGGATCCAGGAGCTTTAATAGTGTAATTTTAAAATAGCACTATCTTTTTGTTTTAGATTTTACTTTCCAGGAGGAAAACCTGTTCCTCTTTCGCAATTGGAAACGATCGTCTCAAAAATTATTACAGCCTTTCAAAATTTACCGAATTGTTGCGCTTCTCGTGCGCAATTTCATACCATTACAAAGGTCAGAATTTATGCATCTTTTTTAATTAAAATAATTTAATTTCTCTTAGAATAAATAGAATAAATAGAAATAATTTAATAGTTCTCTTTAATATATGTACATATACATTAACAATAAGAATTTTATTTCCTTTTGTGTTTTATATATACATATATAAATATATATATATATATATATATATATATATATATATACACAGGGTAGGCCATTTTAATCTTTCCACTAAAATTTCTCAAAATCCAAAAATTTAAGACAAAAATGTTTCAGATAAAAGTTGTATGGTTTCAAGGGGGACATGAGATGGTGTCATTGATTTGACCTTGAATAGCCATTTGAAGGTTACGTGAAGGTCAACTTCAATTTCTTAAATGGAACACTATATTTTTTCTTGCATACTTTTGTAGCTGACTTCGAGATCTTTCCAAAACACTACAATAAAATATTTTTTCATGAAGTATTTTTCGAGTTATTAAGGCTGCAAATTTGCAGTATTTTGACATAAAATACAAAATATCTTGGGAAATATTCATTTTTCGATTATCATACCTTAATACTTTTATGCACAGAATAATGAGATAAATCAGTTGATGTAAAGAAAACACATAGTTACCTTTAAAAAAAATATGAAAATTGCAATAAGCAGTTAGATAATTTTTCTTTAAGACAACTATGTGTTTTCTTTACACCAATTGATTCGTCTCATTATTCTGTGCATAAAAGTATTGGTATGATAATCGAAAAATGAGTATTTCCCAAGATATTTTGTATTTT
Organism: Nylanderia fulva; assembly: GCF_048542155.1. Taxonomy (NCBI): domain Eukaryota; kingdom Metazoa; phylum Arthropoda; class Insecta; order Hymenoptera; family Formicidae; genus Nylanderia; species Nylanderia fulva. The sequence goes on from NW_028190873.1 coordinate 426,949, forward strand.
ATGTCAAAATACTGCAAATTTGCAGCCTTAATAACTCGAAAAATACTTCATGAAAAAATATTTTATTGTAGTGTTTTGGAAAGATCTCGAAGTCAGCTACAAAAGTATGCAAGAAAAAATATAGTGTTCCATTTAAGAAATTGAAGTTGACCTTTACGTAACCTTCAAATGGCTATTCAAGGTCAAATCAATGACACCATCTCATGTCCCCCTTGAAACCATACAACTTTTATCTGAAACATTTTTGTCTTAAATTTTTGGATTTTGAGAAATTTTAGTGGAAAGATTAAAATGGCCTACCCTGTATATATATATAGAACGTCCAATAATAATTGTCGCATTTGTGTTTAGATAGAGTGGATTAAACTGAGTAGAAATGTACTCTATTATTTTGTGATTTTCGCAATAATTAATTAAAAATTAATTTAAAAATATTAGCCAATCCAGATATTATAAAAATCAAAAACTATATATATAAAACAATATATATTTTGTTTACATTATATACATATAATACACTTAATAAAATACACTCCTTTACCATAAGGAAATTTGATTTGTCAACTTAAATAAAAAAATATTTCATTACAAAAAAATAAATATTCCATATAATTAAATTTTTACAATAAATCAAAAAACAACATATGCATTATTATACTCCCAGAAAGCAAAGTCTGCCAATATCAGATACCAAGTGTTTGATATCAAATGTTGTCATAAAAAAGGTTTCAGATTTGTTGCAGAAGTAATTATTCCTGATATAATCAACAAAACTGGAGCAGAACTATGCTCACAGAATCTGACAGCAGATTGACGACAGAATCTAACATGACTTTAGGTCAGATTGTCAGCAGAAACCGCGAACAGGATCTGTGCGCACACAATTTGATTTCAAGATTTTTATCAGTTTCTGTCGTCAATCTGCTGTCAGATTCTGTAAGCAGGTTCTGCTAGTAAATCGTAAACAAATTGCGGAAATAACAGATGCTGACCTGTTAGCAACTTTTGTAGAAATTTGTCGCCAATCTGCTAACAATTTGCACGCATTTTGCTTTCCGGGCTGATATATTAAAAAATAAGATATTACGAAAATGATACATTTCTGGATATGCCAAGTTCAATTTTATTTTTGAAACTCATTTTATGCGATTAAAAATTGCATATCTTTCTTTTAAACTATATCACCATAATTTATTTAGAATTGACTAGAAATTGATTGTATAATCAACTACAAAATTAGATGATTTAAAGATAATAATTTTTTAACTATTTTTTAAAGAGATAATTTTTTAACTATTTTAATAATTTTTTATTTATTTTTATTTATTTCTACAATTATAAAGAATTTTTGTATATATTTGATATGTGATTTAAATTTTTTAATATTTTAAAATATAAGCTTTTTCTATAAATATAGGCATTTTTAATTTTATAACATATTTTTGTAGATATTTTATTATTTTTTATAAATAAAAATTGTTATATTATACGTATCTTTATTTAGTAGACAAATTCATAGGTGAGAAATATTTTTAACATTAAAAATCTATTAACAAATTTAATCAATTGAAGTCGCCAGTGATAATTAAAAAATAACTATAAATTTAACATATATAAGATAGGCAATAAGAGCCAAATCGCGGATGACAGTGCGTTATTCTAAACGAAACTAAATTTTTTCGTTAGAATTAAATACCTGTGCACAAGGCACCAAATTTTTACTTGGACACGGCCAAGATATAAAATTGGAATAATCTCTACAAGAGATTTTTAATTCCATGTATCCCCTATTCCCCCTAAAGAAATAAAGTGCGAGAGAAAAATATAGATCCGAAAGTCGCAGAATCGGGAATCGAACCCGAGACCTTTCGCTTGCCGGGCGACTGCTCTTCCAACTGAGCTATTCAGATCCTTTCGATTCTATACTTTTCTCTGTTATATATATTAATGTTGGTAAATAAACGCCTTTAAGCCAGCGTGTATAAATTAAGAGTTTAACTAGGCTCTGTAATATATAAATATAAATTTAACATATATAAGATAGGCAATAAGAGCCAAATCGCGGATGACAGTGCGTTATTCTAAACGAAACTAAATTTTTTCGTTAGAATTAAATACCTGTGCACAAGGCACCAAATTTTTACTTGGACACGGCCAAGATATAAAATTGGAATAATCTCTACAAGAGATTTTTAATTCCATGTATCTCCTATTCCCCCTAAAGAAATAAAGTGCGAGAGAAAAATATAGATCCGAAAGTCGCAGAATCGGGAATCGAACCCGAGACCTTTCGCTTGCCGGGCGACTGCTCTTCCAACTGAGCTATTCAGATCCTTTCGATTCTATACTTTTCTCTGTTATATATATTAATGTTGGTAAATAAACGCCTTTAAGCCAGCGTGTATAAATTAAGAGTTTAACTAGGCTCTGTAATATATAAATATAAATTTAACATATATAAGATAGGCAATAAGAGCCAAATCGCGGATGACAGTGCGTTATTCTAAACGAAACTAAATTTTTTCGTTAGAATTAAATACCTGTGCACAAGGCACCAAATTTTTACTTGGACACGGCCAAGATATAAAATTGGAATAATCTCTACAAGAGATTTTTAATTCCATGTATCCCCTATTCCCCCTAAAGAAATAAAGTGCGAGAGAAAAATATAGATCCGAAAGTCGCAGAATCGGGAATCGAACCCGAGACCTTTCGCTTGCCGTGCGACTGCTCTTCCAACTGAGCTATTCAGATCCTTTCGATTCTATACTTTTCTCTGTTATATATATTAATGTTGGTAAATAAACGCCTTTAAGCCAGCGTGTATAAATTAAGAGTTTAACTAGGCTCTGTAATATATAAATATAAATTTAACATATATAAGATAGGCAATAAGAGCCAAATCGCGGATGACAGTGCGTTATTCTAAACGAAACTAAATTTTTTCGTTAGAATTAAATACCTGTGCACAAGGCACCAAATTTTTACTTGGACACGGCCAAGATATAAAATTGGAATAATCTCTACAAGAGATTTTTAATTCCATGTATCCCCTATTCCCCCTAAAGAAATAAAGTGCGAGAGAAAAATATAGATCCGAAAGTCGCAGAATCGGGAATCGAACCCGAGACCTTTCGCTTGCCGGGCGACTGCTCTTCCAACTGAGCTATTCAGATCCTTTCGATTCTATACTTTTCTCTGTTATATATATTAATGTTGGTAAATAAACGCCTTTAAGCCAACGTGTATAAATTAAGAGTTTAACTAGGCTCTGTAATATATAAATATAAATTTAACATATATAAGATAGGCAATAAGAGCCAAATCGCGGATGACAGTGCGTTATTCTAAACGAAACTAAATTTTTTCGTTAGAATTAAATACCTGTGCACAAGGCACCAAATTTTTACTTGGACACGGCCAAGATATAAAATTGGAATAATCTCTACAAGAGATTTTTAATTCCATGTATCCCCTATTCCCCCTAAAGAAATAAAGTGCGAGAGAAAAATATAGATCCGAAAGTCGCAGAATCGGGAATCGAACCCGAGACCTTTCGCTTGCCGGGCGACTGCTCTTCCAACTGAGCTATTCAGATCCTTTCGATTCTATACTTTTCTCTGTTATATATATTAATGTTGGTAAATAAACGCCTTTAAGCCAGCGTGTATAAATTAAGAGTTTAACTAGGCTCTGTAATATATAAATATAAATTTAACATATATAAGATAGGCAATAAGAGCCAAATCGCGGATGACAGTGCGTTATTCTAAACGAAACTAAATTTTTTCGTTAGAATTAAATACCTGTGCACAAGGCACCAAATTTTTACTTGGACACGGCCAAGATATAAAATTGGAATAATCTCTACAAGAGATTTTTAATTCCATGTATCCCCTATTCCCCCTAAAGAAATAAAGTGCGAGAGAAAAATATAGATCCGAAAGTCGCAGAATCGGGAATCGAACCCGAGACCTTTCGCTTGCCGGGCGACTGCTCTTCCAACTGAGCTATTCAGATCCTTTCGATTCTATACTTTTCTCTGTTATATATATTAATGTTGGTAAATAAACGCCTTTAAGCCAGCGTGTATAAATTAAGAGTTTAACTAGGCTCTGTAATATATAAATATAAATTTAACATATATAAGATAGGCAATAAGAGCCAAATCGCGGATGACAGTGCGTTATTCTAAACGAAACTAAATTTTTTCGTTAGAATTAAATACCTGTGCACAAGGCACCAAATTTTTACTTGGACACGGCCAAGATATAAAATTGGAATAATCTCTACAAGAGATTTTTAATTCCATGTATCCCCTATTCCCCCTAAAGAAATAAAGTGCGAGAGAAAAATATAGATCCGAAAGTCGCAGAATCGGGAATCGAACCCGAGACCTTTCGCTTGCCGGGCGACTGCTCTTCCAACTGAGCTATTCAGATCCTTTCGATTCTATACTTTTCTCTGTTATATATATTAATGTTGGTAAATAAACGCCTTTAAGCCAGCGTGTATAAATTAAGAGTTTAACTAGGCTCTGTAATATATAAATATAAATTTAACATATATAAGATATTTTCTCTCGCACTTTATTTCTTTAGGGGGAATAGGGGATACATGGAATTAAAAATCTCTTGTAGAGATTATTCCAATTTTATATCTTGGCCGTGTCCAAGTAAAAATTTGGTGCCTTGTGCACAGGTATTTAATTCTAACGAAAAAATTTAGTTTCGTTTAGAATAACGCACTGTCATCCGCGATTTGGCTCTTATTGCCTATCTTATATATGTTAAATTTATATTTATATATTACAGAGCCTAGTTAAACTCTTAATTTATACACGCTGGCTTAAAGGCGTTTATTTACCAACATTAATATATATAACAGAGAAAAGTATAGAATCGAAAGGATCTGAATAGCTCAGTTGGAAGAGCAGTCGCCCGGCAAGCGAAAGGTCTCGGGTTCGATTCCCGATTCTGCGACTTTCGGATCTATATTTTTCTCTCGCACTTTATTTCTTTAGGGGGAATAGGGGATACATGGAATTAAAAATCTCTTGTAGACATTATTCCAATTTTATATCTTGGCCGTGTCCAAGTAAAAATTTGGTGCCTTGTGCACAGGTATTTAATTCTAACGAAAAAATTTAGTTTCGTTTAGAATAACGCACTGTCATCCGCGATTTGGCTCTTATTGCCTATCTTATATATGTTAAATTTATATTTATATATTACAGAGCCTAGTTAAACTCTTAATTTATACACGCTGGCTTAAAGGCGTTTATTTACCAACATTAATATATATAACAGAGAAAAGTATAGAATCGAAAGGATCTGAATAGCTCAGTTGGAAGAGCAGTCGCCCGGCAAGCGAAAGGTCTCGGGTTCGATTCCCGATTCTGCGACTTTCGGATCTATATTTTTCTCTCGCACTTTATTTCTTTAGGGGGAATAGGGGATACATGGAATTAAAAATCTCTTGTAGAGATTATTCCAATTTTATATCTTGGCCGTGTCCAAGTAAAAATTTGGTGCCTTGTGCACAGGTATTTAATTCTAACGAAAAAATTTAGTTTCGTTTAGAATAACGCACTGTCATCCGCGATTTGGCTCTTATTGCCTATCTTATATATGTTAAATTTATATTTATATATTACAGAGCCTAGTTAAACTCTTAATTTATACACGTTGGCTTAAAGGCGTTTATTTACCAACATTAATATATATAACAGAGAAAAGTATAGAATCGAAAGGATCTGAATAGCTCAGTTGGAAGAGCAGTCGCCCGGCAAGCGAAAGGTCTCGGGTTCGATTCCCGATTCTGCGACTTTCGGATCTATATTTTTCTCTCGCACTTTATTTCTTTAGGGGGAATAGGGGATACATGGAATTAAAAATCTCTTGTAGAGATTATTCCAATTTTATATCTTGGCCGTGTCCAAGTAAAAATTTGGTGCCTTGTGCACAGGTATTTAATTCTAACGAAAAAATTTAGTTTCGTTTAGAATAACGCACTGTCATCCGCGATTTGGCTCTTATTGCCTATCTTATATATGTTAAATTTATATTTATATATTACAGAGCCTAGTTAAACTCTTAATTTATACACGCTGGCTTAAAGGCGTTTATTTACCAACATTAATATATATAACAGAGAAAAGTATAGAATCGAAAGGATCTGAATAGCTCAGTTGGAAGAGCAGTCGCCCGGCAAGCGAAAGGTCTCGGGTTCGATTCCCGATTCTGCGACTTTCGGATCTATATTTTTCTCTCGCACTTTATTTCTTTAGGGGGAATAGGGGATACATGGAATTAAAAATCTCTTGTAGAGATTATTCCAATTTTATATCTTGGCCGTGTCCAAGTAAAAATTTGGTGCCTTGTGCACAGGTATTTAATTCTAACGAAAAAATTTAGTTTCGTTTAGAATAACGCACTGTCATCCGCGATTTGGCTCTTATTGCCTATCTTATATATGTTAAATTTATATTTATATATTACAGAGCCTAGTTAAACTCTTAATTTAAAAAATAACTATTAATTTATTTAATACGACCCAACTAGCACATTACAAAAATAAGAAATCACACGTTTCGACCAACAATTACTGACCTTTATCAAGTGTATCTAGTTATTGAAGTAAATTTACATATTAAATATAAACTATTATCCACGAGTACACCTTCCGATCTTAGCAAAGAAGACTACGTGAACATAATGAATCTTCTTCGCTAAGATCGGAAGGTGTACTTGCGGATAATAGTTTATATTATGTAAATTTACTTCAATAACTAGATACACTCGATAAGGGTCAGTAATTGTTGGCCGAAACGTTGTGTGATTTCTTATTTTTGTAATGTGCCAGTTGGGTCGTACTGAATAAATTAATAGTTATTTATTAAAAATCTATGTTCAATATTTTCATATATATTTTTCGTCTTATACATATGTATATACAATGCGAATATTAATAAAATTATAAATATATTAATTAATATTTAACCATCTTTAGTGACAAACTAAAATACAATAATTGATATTAACAAATAATCGGATAAATAAGAATAATTAATTTACCTTTAGAAGAGCAGTGATATCAGTTAAAAAACAACGATCTATGTCAACATATTAAACGGAATTAAAGTCACTCGGTGAAAACAATTGTATTTCGAGGCATCGACAAACCTAGAAGAGAGGGGAGTCAAAAGGGAGAGGAAAAGGAAAAAGAAAAAAGATAGAAGGAAAGCGGGTAATTACTGAGTCTAATTAGTAAAAAGCATGTTAATAATTGCCGAGCTAAAATGTGTGAAAACTACTTCACGTTTATTGGGGAAACTTTTGGACAATTTGCTTGTCGTTTAATAAAAGAGTTTATGAAATTTTCGACTTTACATATCAAATTAACGACGAGAATTAGATTCCTAAAGAAATGCTTAACACAAGATATTATTCCACCACATTTAATGTATTTGTTTAAAACGATGTCCTATTTTGTAAAAATCAGAAGGCCAAACTATATCGACATAACTATAATACGCAAAACGGATTATAAACGTTGAAATACGTGACGCTTATAAAGACTCACGATACATTATAAACAATATTTAGAAAACATACAAGACATTACACTCTGTGTTTCAGACTTATATTTTAAATCGATTCTTCCAATTACAGGAGAGATTTTACAATCGTCGTTTCGATAGCGAAATTAATAGGATTGAGAGGACATTAAGAAACCCAGTGAGAAATCACTAGTTAAAAAGACGTTGATTCGACGTCGTTTTAACTAGTGATTTCTCACTGGGAAGTGATTGATATTTAAAATTAAAACTTCACATATGAGTATAAAACCCATTGATTTTACGTGTAAACCCTATGCATTTGTCGGATCTAAATATAGCAAATAAGGGGAATAACAATGTTAAAGATTGGACATGCTTTCATGATTTGCCATCAAATAACAATGAGATACGAGTCAATGTATCACCGACTTCTTTTGAATTTCAGAAACCTTTAGATATTATTAAAGATAAATGATTTCTCAACTTTACTAATAAGGAGATTCCTGAAAAATTTATACTCTTACTACAATTAGGTGATCGTTTTGGCCCATTCTTAATAAAGATAAAGAAAAAATTGCGATTGAATTTATTAAATCGGTTGAGGAAAACGCTGCAAAAATTGATGTAAACACGCATAAATATTAGAAACCGAGTTATTCCTGTAATCGATGAGTTCCTGAAAAACAATACAAAACTAACCTACGAGAGAGATGTGGTAAATTGGAAAATTTAACTAATATCTTTACGAAAAAACATCCAGAGATTATTTTTACGCGAGAGGACAAAGGACATGTCACTGTTGCGCTACAAAAAACAGATTATGTTACCAAAATAAAAGGTTTACTTAATGACACTAGTACATACGAACAATTAAAAAAAATCCGACAAATTCTCTGATAAATTGTTTAAAGTTTCTCCTAACCTCTTGGAAGCAAGGGGGTTATCGACGATAACACATATAGATATTTAAATTGTAGCGAAGATAATTTACTTCGAACTTATGGTCTGCCGAAAGTGCATAAACCTGATGTGTGTGAAGTTAGCCCAGCACTTTTCGAATTTTGAATTTTTTTTGATTGTGCTGCATTGTGCTCCGTTCGTGCTGTATTGTGCCGCAAACGGCAACTCTCTAACATAAAGCACATTCAAGAAAAAATAAAAATAAAATTTTTTTGCTAGCCCAGCACTTTTTGAATTTTGAATTTTTTTTTATTGTGCTGCATTGTGCTCCGTTTGTGCTGTATTGTGCCGCAAACGGCAACTCTCTAACTCGAAGCATATTCAAGAAAAACAAAAATAAAATTTTTTTGCTAGCCCAGCACTTTTTGAATTTTGAATTGTTCTTGATTGTGCTGTATTGAGCTTCGTTTGTGCTGTATTGTGCTGCAAACGGCAACCCTCTAACTCAAAGCATATTCAAAAAAAAAAAAATTTTTTTTTGCTAGCTCCGCACTTTTCGAATTTTGAATTTTTCTTGATTGTGCTGCATTGTGCTACGTTTGTGCTAACTTGTGGCGCAAATGCAAGATCGATAACACCAACAATAAAAAAACTTGTGCCATATTGTGTCGTTGGAAAAATTTCAATATCTCATTTTATTTCGATAAAACAAATTCACAAAGATAGATTAAAAAAATATTACAAAGATTAAAAAAACATAAATCACACTGCAATGCAAATATAGAATTTCTGCAAGTTGTGCTGAGTTGTGCCACTCAAAATCTACAAGACACATGCATAAAAAGCAGGGATTAGCCTGAAGGGATAAAAAAATTAATAAAAAAGGGATGAGAATGAATAAAAAGACATTTCATACATCTAATTTTAATATGTATAAATATATGTGATAAATATATTTAATATGACACACACACACACACACACACACACACACACACCGCTTTTTGCGTTACCCCGAACCAACGACGTGGACGTAGCGGTATTCTGGTTCCATTTTGTTTTGTTTTATTTTTGTTTTTAATTTTTTTTGTTTTTTTAATTTTATTAATTTTTTATATATTTTTTGTGTTTTATATTTTTGATGTTATATTTTATATTTTTAATATCTTAGATGTACATATATATTATATTTGAAAATAAAACTAGACAAAATTGTGAAATTTTTCCAACGACACAATATGGCACAAATTAAGAGTTTAAACAAGGCTCTGTAGTATCAATATAAATTTAACATATAAGACAGGCAATAAGAGCCAAATCGCGGATGACAGTGCGTTATCCTAGACGAAACTAAATTTTATCGTTAGAATTATAAATACCCGTGCACAAGGCACCAAATTTTACTTGGACACGGTCAAGATATAAAATTGGAATAATCTCTACAAGAGATTTAATTCCATACATCCCCTGTTTCCCCCTAAGGAAATAAATGCGAGAGAAAAATATAGATCCGAAAATATGACACAAGTTTTTTTATTGTTGGTGTTATCGATCTTGCATTTGCGCCACAAGTTAGCACAAACGTAGCACAATGCAGCACAATCAAGAAAAATTCGAAAAGTGCGGGGCTAGCAAAAAAAAATTTTTTTTTTCTTGAATATACTTTGAGTTAGAGGGTTGCCGTTTGCAGCACAATACAGCACAAACGGAGCTCAATGCAGCACAATCAAGAAAAATTCAAAATTTGAAAAGTGCTGGACTAGCAAAAAAAATTTTTTTTTCGTTTTTCTTGATATGCTTCGAGTTAGAGAGTTGCCGTTTGCGGCACAATACAGCACAAACGTAGCACAATGCAGCACAATCAAGAAAAGTTCAAAATTCGAAAAGTGCGGGGCTAGCAAAAAAATTTTATTTTTGTTTTTCTTGAATATGCTTCGAGTTAGAGAGTTGCCGTTTGCGGCACAATACAGCACAAACGGAGCACAATGCAGCACAATCAAGAAAAATTCAAAATTTGAAAAGTGCTGGGCTAGCAAAAAAATTTTATTTTTGTTTTTTCTTGAATGTGCTTTATGTTAGAGAGTTGCCGTTTGCGGCACAATACAGCACAAACGGAGCACAATGCAGCCCAATCAAGAAAAATTCAACATTCGAAAAGTGCTGGGCTACCTTCACACACATATAAACCTGACTGTCTAGAATCATTATTTCCTCCATAAATAGCCCATTCTATAATTTAGTCAACTTTCTTCACGAGTTAATATATAATAATATTCCAAAACCTAATTCTTATGTTACCAATAGTTTTGAGTTAGTGAATAAATTGAATTGCATAAGATTGGAACCAAACTATAAATTGGTTTCACTTGATGTGATCTCTTTATTCACTAATATTACCAACAGACTTGGCCATTTCTAGTTTAACAAAAAGATGTGGGAGTATATAAGGTAAAAGACAACACCTGCATCACTCAAGAATCCTTTAACACACAAAAAGCATCATAATTAGTTTAGTAGATAAAGTTATCAAACTATCCCATTCTCGCTTTTATTAAGAAAAAGTCATACACATTTTATTGAATAACTGCTTTCCTTTAGATTTTATTTTTCAGGCAATTAAGGATAGACTTTTTTATTTATTCTATTTATCTGACAATAATAATGAGTTATCTGGTAATAATAATAAAGATTCACAAAAACCTTATTTCGTGTTTCCTCATGCTCACTCAGTGAAAAATAAATTTAATTTAATAACAAAAAGTTTCGGATATAGAGCTGCATTTTCGAAGGCCAATAATCTCAATAACATCATTAAAACACGAAGACAGGTTGAAACATACTAATACGTGTGATGTTGTTTATAGAATTTCTTGCGGAAATTGTAATGCTACTTATGTAGGCCAAATTAAGAGGAAACTTAAAACTAGAATCAAAGAACATCGGTCTGATATTCTTAGAAATGCAGCTCCTTCTGTAATATCTGCACACCGCATGAATAATCATAAATTTAATTGGGACGGTGTACAAATGTTGGATATTAAACACCGTTACAAAAAAAGACTGATTTCTGAGATGCTACACATTAAAGGACAAAAGAATAACTTAAATAAACAGAGTGACACTGAACTTTTCCCTGACGCCTACTCCTCAATTATCAATTCTTTATCCATCTTTTAATTTTACTCGCTTTTCTTCTCTCTTTTTTCTTTTTCCTTTCTCTCTCCCTTTTGATTCCCCTCTCTTCTAATTTTGTCGGTGCCTCGAAACACAATTGTTTTCACCGAGTGACTTTAATTCCGTTTAATATGTTGATAGATAGATGTTTTTTGACTGATATCACTGCTGTTCTAAAGGTAAATTAATTATTCATTTTTATCCGATTATTTGTTAATATTAATTATTATATTTTAGTTTGTCACTGAAGATGGTTAAATAATAACCGAATCGTTTGATAACTGATTGCTGTTATTGCTTTATTACAACTTAACACCAAGATCGTGTATGTGCTCTTTGCCTATTTGTTACTCTTTAATGATTATTTACTGAGCCTAACTAGTAAAAAGCGTATTAAATAATATACTAATTAATAAATATATTAATTTATGTATTTTCAAGAAAAATATCTATTTTAATGTACAAGGTGTCCCACTTTGAAAGTATTAAATTTTAATATCTAAAAAACTAAGTATATAAAAAATTGAATGATAATAATAGTAAGTATACTCTACACTTGACAAATTGTATGATTTACAAATCAAGACAAAAATCTTATTCAAAGAATTTTGGAACTTATTTGAATCCTTCGAATATTATTTTAGTAACCCTTAAATACTCGTCTACATAGCCAGTAAGCAATACAGAGTAAAGAGTAAAGACCTTCACACACGAATCTACTTAACACGTAATACGTAAACCGTAAGGAAATTCTCCAATCAGTGTCGATTATTTCCTTTTACAAGAGGGAAATAATATTCTGCTTAAGGCCTTCACACACGAATCTACTTAACACGTAATACGTAAAGGTGCGATCCCATGATACAGAAATCGACGTGCGGAACAGAGAATGCGTGAATTGAACAGCCAATCAGCGTTCTTCCGCATTATTCTATCCCGCATGTTTTTCTGTGCCCTGTGCACGGTGCGTGAAAGATATGAAAATGACGCGTTCCGGGAAATAAATACATAATTTAAAAACACGATCTACACTCCATTCCTCTCAGCCATAGAGCCACACGCGATGTTATTGCGATAATTAAGAAAGAAAATTTTGGAAACTAAGGAATTTGTATCCTATGGTTGGGATCTCAGAAATTCCCCTTGTTCCTCTCTTAACTTCCCCTGTAAAGAAATAGGCGAGAAAAATATTGGTCCGAAAGTCGGCTGAATCGGGAATCGAACCCGAGACCTTCCGCTTGCCGGGCGACTACTCTTCCAACTAAGCTATTCAGACACTTACGAATCAATATTTCTCTCAATATTTTTACCCTCAAAGCGTCGTAATTAGGCCCAGACGCGATGAAACAAATAATAAGAATATTAAGTCGGCTCCTTAATTTTTTAAAAACACGATCTACACTCCTCTCAGCCATAGAGCCACTTTCCCGATTCAGCCGATTTTCGGACCAATATTTTTCTCACCTATTTCTTTACAGGGGAAGTTAAGAGAGGAACAAGGGGAATTTCTGAGATCTCAACCATAGGATACAAATTCCTTAGTTTCCAAAATTTTCTTTCTTAATTGTCGCAATAACATAGCGTGTGACTCTATGGCTGAGAGGAATGGAGTGTAGATCGTGTTTTTAAAAAATTAAGGAGCCGACTTAATATTTTTATATAATTTAAAAAATTAGTATTTCATCGAAACAGTAATATTTGTTAATTTTATTTAAGTATAATATTTAAAATGTTGAAATAAATATTATTGCGACAGTATTAAATAAATTTAATTTAAAATTATATTATTACAAAAATTGTTTTTGAATCCTATGACGCATTTTTGGTAAATTTTTCGTATCATGTGCACAGAGCACATCAAATTATACGTCATTATTATTGATGTGTCTAGAGTTTTGAAGCAAAGATTAAAAATGGTTATAAATTATTAATGTTGCAAGAAGCTATTAAAACAAAGAAGTTGCAAGAAGTTCTAAATTTCCGTATAATGGAAGAAAGGAAAAAAATTTTTCAGACAAAACACGTCTGAACCCGTCAAAGGACACTTTCAATTCTAACTTTATAGGTTAGCTAGAGTAACGCAACGCATATACGCAAACGCATACGGAAAAGGTACAAAAAATGCGAAAGAGTGCTGATTGGCTGTTCAATTCACGCATTCTCCGTTCCGCACGTCGATTTCCGTATCATGGGATCCTACCCTAAACCGTAAGGAAATTCTCCAATCAAAGTTGACTATTTCCCTTTACAAGAGGGGCTATTCCCAGTTTACGTATTACGTGTTAAGTAGATTCGTGTGTGAAGGCCTTAAGTAGTACAAAATGGGATTTGTTCATTTTGTACTGCTTACTGCTTATTTTTTACCACAGTATAAAAATATACAGTAGGGACACACAGCGTCGGCACCTTTGATCTTTTTCAGCCGACTTTTCAGCGTCCGCCATGTTTCTGGTGGACAGTACCGTGCCAATAATTTTAAGAACCTGCATCATTTGTATATTTTAATTTTTATGAATATTAAATTTTGGTATAATATAGATAGAAATAAATATATAAAAAAATTTTTTAAGTTTAAATAAAAACTATTATGTGCATCTAAAATGTAAAAATTACAGATTTTAAAATTTTAATAAATTATATTAAATAATAAAAAAAATTGTTATCGCAAAATGTGATTGGAGGTTAAATATACAGATAAAAAATAATATAAAAAAAATAGATATAAATATAAATTTATAATAAAAGAAAAAAATAAAATACGAAAAAAAATAAAACAATAATAAAATAAATAAATTAGATAGTAATCAAATACACTTGTTTAAGGTAGAAATGAGTAAAGTTTATATTGTGTAAACAAAATGTTTATTAGTCTATAATGTCTTTTTACATTATATATATATCATTATACAGAGTGTCCGGTAATTGTCGCCTCAATCGTCGTGTGCAGGTAAAGTAAGTTAAACCGAATAGGAAAGTCCTCTACCGTTTTGCAATTTACGTAATAATTATTGAATTATTAAATAAGAAAGATCGGCCAATCCACGCGAATAGAAGCGCGCGACGAGACGTTTTACTGTAACATGATACACGAAGATTTTTCGAACACGATTCGTAGACAGTCATCATTCGCTCCTCCTTCCGCTTTGCGGCGCGCCGTGTATCGTATTACAGTAGGACGTCTCTTCTCGTCGCGCGCTTCTATTCGCGTGGATTGGCCGATCTTTTTTATTTAATAATTCAATAATTATTGCGAAAATCGCAAAACGGTAGAGGACTTTCCTATTCGGTTTAACTCACTTTACCTGCACACGATGGTTGAGGCGACAATTACCGGACACCCTGTATATATCTTTTAAAACAATTTTAAACAAAAAAATATCTCTTTATATTCTTTATAAAATAAATCATTTTAAACAAAACGCTTATTTTAAATATTTTCTTTCTAAAAACGCTTATCTTATTTTTTTCATAAAATAAATTTTTTTTAATAATAAAATATGACATTTATGAACAATTCTCTGCGGTGAACGGGATTGGTCCGCCAAAAAAATGGCTGCTTAAGATGCGCAGACAAATCTGCACGACTGACTCGAGAACAAAGTCGTACCGATTTTCGGTACTTTATACAACAAAATGTAACGAGTCCATACGCTCGGTATCGCGAGAAATCTTTGTTGACACACGGGTCCCGGCCGCGTCCGCGCTTACCGAGAGGTCGAGGGGGTGGCCTTACAAATTTTCGCTGCCGCCATAGGATGTGGGTCGCTGATCCTTGATCCTTTC
Organism: Nylanderia fulva; assembly: GCF_048542155.1. Taxonomy (NCBI): domain Eukaryota; kingdom Metazoa; phylum Arthropoda; class Insecta; order Hymenoptera; family Formicidae; genus Nylanderia; species Nylanderia fulva. The sequence goes on from NW_028190873.1 coordinate 442,367, forward strand.
GGGACACCGGCACGCCAAACAGTAAATCCGATTTGGGCCGGCGGAACGTCAGTGATTGTGCCGGGGGAGGGAGAGACAGTGCGCGCCATCCCGGCCCGGTTGCCACGTTTCGCGGCGGCGTTGCGCCCCGCGCCAGGCCCGTAATCGATCCTCACATCGATTTTCCCTTGCCGTGGTTGGTCGCGGATTTCCTGCCGCCAATTTTAAACCTTCGCCCTCGGGGGTCGCGATGTCGCAGCTCCGTTCGCTACCTCGCGCGGCCGCCGGATGATGTTCGGTGCTGTCTCGCCCTGCCAGGGAGACCGCCCTGGGGTGATCAGTCCCGGACGATCTACTGGTCTTTTCGGCCGGCGACCGCGGGCCTCGTAAGGATAGTCATCCTCGTGGAGGGATGTTGGCGCCTTTCCGTCCCTTATCCGGACTGCTTGTTTTTGACTCCCCGGGGCTGTAAAGATTGTTTCAGAAGTATCCCATCCTTGTGCGACTCGGTAACGTGTATAATCTTAATCTTTACCGGGCCGGGCGCTCCGCCTCCATTCTTCCCCCACCGGGGTCGTCCCTTCTTAATTCGTCGGGGTCCTCTTCTCCCTAAAACAATTAAATTCTCCTGGCCCACCACCTCGATTCTCGTTACCGAGTAGGGCGAGCCGGCGAAAAGTTCGCCGCTCGCCCGCAATATACGTAATGTTTGGGAGCGCTCTCCGACTCTTCCCAGCCGGGCGCATCCGTTCTTGTGACGGGCTCAAAAGGCCACGTCACAATATATATTATATATATATATATATATATATATATATATATATATATATATACTCGGTTTTTGTTTCGGTCCTGTAGATCATAATTGGGTAAAGATAGATTCTGGTTTTACACTTAAGGTACTTAAGTGCTTGTTCATTCAGACAACTTACTTCAAGTTATGATATTATGGCTGTCCTATTTATCTGCTGTTGAACCTCATTTTGAAAATCCCATAATTTAATATTTTTACGCCCAAATAGTCGAAGAATATCACTTATTCAATCGAAATATTATCGATTGCTAATTTGCAACGCAGGAGTTTTTTTAATATAATTATATATACATGATTTTTGCTGTGGAGATTAACATATGTTATATTTTCTCTGCAAATTTGAAAATGTGGAGACGTCATTGCGTGTTTTTTGATTCGGCTAATAGTATTGCGTTTGCATGGCAGAGAATATTTAGGTAGTGGGTGTTGAAGTCTGTATTCAAAGCTCTATGTTTTAGTGGCGTTTACTATCTTGTCCATAATAATGTTAAAAAGCAGTGGACTAATAAGTCTTTTTTTAATTAATCCCTGTACTTGTTTTTATCATTTTTGTTCATTAACCCTTATTTTTTAGCGCTGTTTATATTTAGATTTTTTATATTATAATTTGAATGTTGTTACGCTTTTTACGTTTAATTACGAATTACTTGTTCTGTTTGTTCGATTTGTCGCAAGATGAAGATACATAACATCTACATATAATAGAATTTTAACGGAAGATTTGTTGTTCTTTATTTATTGGAGTTGAATGATATCTTTATCATGAATACTCCCATACAGCACCGATAGATTGCAAAAACATTACAATCTTTCACCGCAATATTGCAATATTGCAAATTCACTGCAAAATGTTGCTACATCATTGCTGTTGAATTGCAGCAATGTTAAAATGTCCGCTTTTTGGAAGATTGCAACAAAATATTACAACAATATTGCAATATGTTATGAGTTTGCAATAATGCATTGTTATTGCAACCATAAACTAATGTTGCATATGCAGGTATATAAATGTAAATAAATCATTAATGAAAATACGTTGTAGTTAAAATTTATATATATTACAATATATAAATTATAGAATTTGGATTACATGCAATATTTCCGAAATATTAATGTCATGTTGCTACAAGTGTGCTGGAATTTTGTGCACTTATATCTCTGCAATGTCTTTATAATGTTGCATTGCAACTTGCAACATTGCAACGTTGCTGCAATATAATTGCAATTTCATTAAGAGTTTCATCACTGAATTTAAGAGGATAATACATCTGTAATTCGAGGATTGCTTTCTGTTTTTTTTTTAATTTCATGTTCTATTAGCATTAAATTTTTGTTAACACTCGTTATTTATTCGGATTCTTCTGTTCATCTGATTTCTTCCTAACGTATACCTCGGGTGTCTCTGCTGTTTAGCTATTTCTGAAGCTCAGATAAGCTTTCTTCTTCTCTTGAGTGATCTTCTTAAGCTCTAGAGTAAACCCAAGTTTATTATTTGGTTTTGCGTTTAAGTTAACTGATCTCCATCGCATCTTCAGCAGCTTTATGAATCTTATTTTTAATTTTGTTTCAACTATACTATCAACGTCGATGATGAAAGTCAAGGTCCGTAGATTGACGAGAGGGTAAGTAAGGTCTTCGCATTCATATTTCAGCATATAGCGCTGCCAATCCAGCCATCGGACAGCTATTCAACTAGATTTTCTTTTACTAATTACTTCGTACGACACACACCGACACACAATACACATAACTTCGTGGTCCCAAAATGGCGGTTCATGCGAACCTTCTTTCCCCTCCCGTCAATTTACGGATCTTGATAAAGGCTGCTAATCAGATTAATTACAATGTGCTACTGTAGGCAGATTGTGCGAATGCTTGGTTAAGCCAGTAATTGAATGAAATTAAATATTTTGACAACAAAGTTCCATTTTCGTTGGGATTCCGGTTATTCTCAATTTATCAAAAATCAAGCTTTTTTATGTGAGAACAATCTTCAATTAACCTTAATCCTGAAGAGGATCAAAGAGTATAAGGACATTTCGGCGCTTATGTAAGAAAATCTCCGGGAAACGCATCAACATTTCATCCGAATGATCAAGGATCAGGTTGTGATCGGATTTATGTTTACCGAGATTAGACTTTATCTAGAATGGCGTATAGCTCTTTTGGTAGTTTATTAATAACTTATGAATTTGTTCATGGTGTATGGCATTTGATGTAGTCTATTACTGACTTGTGCAATTATTCATGAAGGTATATACAATACTTGTATTGCCTTTTATGCTTGAAGAAGGTTATTATCGGTTCGTTGAGAGCACATAGGTCGACATCATCTCTCCTCGAGAATTTAATATTTCTTTGTTGAATGTCTATTTTATTATACTAGAGAACACAAGCGCGCGCGTCATTATCCGATTTTCTTCTTCTTCTTCCTTCCTTTATGGCAATGAAACGCACAGTTTTATGTTCGTGGTTTCAGGCTGCCAGATTATCTTCTAAGTTAGTATTGAGCTTTATTTGTTTGTTTTGAGCTTATGTAAGTGTAATGTGTGTAAGAGTGTCGGTGTAAATGTAAGTGTATCGGTCAAAATGGTCGTACAAAGAAAAAAATTTTTTCAAACGAAACACGTCCGAACACGTCAATGAACGCCAATGAACTCTATTATCCGATTTTATGTAGAGTATATGTGTGTGTGCGTGTGCGTGCGTGCATGTGCGTGTGCGTGCGTGCATGCGCGTATGCGTGTGTGTGCGTGTGTGTGTGTGTTAACTTTTTAATGTTTGTAATTTTATTTTATTTTATTTTGACAACTGTCAAACTGTTAACCTTCTCAACAACTGCTCGATACTATGAATATAACGCATAACAACCGCGAATTGAGACAGCCAATCAGCATCACGTAAAAGCGATAATATCAATAACAGCGCCTTTTTTAGAAAGGGATTCATCCGTCTATTATTTCATTACTTATTCTATATTCTATTATTTAACGATCTATAACCTATTTTGGCATTTACGTCAGATAACGATGGGGGAATGCGTTACAAAGTTGTAAGATGCGACTAATATTGCGATCCGGTATGTTGGTTCTCTTAGCGCCACAAAACGCTACAGCAAACCTTATGACATCACAAATTACGTCATATTCACTACCAAGACGCTTCAAGTGCCTCTTCTTACAAGATGGATTAGCTGTAACATAACAGAAATAGGACAATAGTACTACAACTTTCGTGTTTGATGTTAGAAGAGTTATAATACTATTAATAATGGAATTGCAACTGCACGATGAAAAAACTGATGACATATATATTTACATTAAATGTAACTGAAGAAGAATATATACTCGTGCTATAACAGGTGTATATTTCATAAGTATTATGTGTATTTACACTGAATACATATACAACCTGGTCCATTTGTGTAGTAACTGTAGCACTCATAGCGTTCATGAACCGTTTCTCTGATAATACTTGGAGCGTACAGGTCATAGCATTTCGTAGCGCTTTCCGGACCACACTATGAATCGACGCTTACAAATTATATGTACTTATAGTATTGTATTGATAATGGTCAATTTCGAATATTTATATATCACAAAAATTATTGTATTTTCTTAACAATCGTTATATTTGAAAGAATAATTATAAATATATAATATTTTATTTAATAAAACAAAAATGACTATATATATAGATTAATTTCAAAAGACTATACTTATAAAAAAATTGTAATTATTATACAGACTCATAATATTAAACGTCTCATAAAATATACATTATATAAAAATATGTTTTAGACGAAAGTTTCATGGTATCAAGGGGGACATATAGTACTATAATAATTTATTCATCAAACAAATCGAACAAGCAGAACAAGTAATTCGTAATTAAACGTAAAAAGCGTAACAACACATTCGAATTATAAAAAATCTAAATATAAACAACGCTAAAAAAATAAGGGTTAATTAATTACAAGGCTCGTAATTAAATCTACAATTATCCTCTATGTCTTCTATAATCAATGGTTAATAAAAAATTTGACCTTATAAAAAGGCGAGTTTTGATCTAATTAATAAAAAATAGACTATGTCACCAGAGAGTTTGATTGGAATCAAAGTCGGGTCAGAGTCGAGTTATAGTGAGCACTCTTACGGTGGAAACGAGTTAAATCCTACTTTAAAATTTTATTAAGTAGGATTATTAATGGTTCCACCGTGAAAAAACTTACCTCAACCTGACTCTGACTCAATTCAAAGCTACTGAAAATAATAAAGAATAAACATGTAATTATAGTTTTAAAATATAGTATCTCTAAATCTCTACATACTCTCTATTTATTAAGAGTTTAACAAGGCTCTGTAATATAAATATAAATTTAACGTATAAGACAGGCAATAAGAGCCAAATCGCGGATGACAGTGCGTTATCCTAACGAACTAAACTATTTTTTCGTTAGAATTAAATACCAGTGCACAAGGCACCAAATTTTACTTGGACACGGCCAAGATTTTTAAAATATGAAATAATCTCATATTTGAGATTTAATTTCAATACCCCTTTAACCCCCCTACGGAAAATAAATGAATGCAAGAGAAAAATATAGATCCGAAAGTCGCTGAATCGGGAATCGAACCCGAGACCTTTCGCTTGCCGGGCGACTGCTCTTCCAACTGAGCTATTCAGATCCCTTCGATTCTGTATTTTTCTCTGTTATATATATTAAATGTTGGTAAACAAAAAAAAATAGTTTAGTTCGTTAGGATAACGCACTGTCATCCGCGATTTGGCTCTTATTGCCTGTCTTATACGTTAAATTTATCTCTCTATTTATGTCTCTGATTCCCAGACAACACAGAATATTTATAAAATATTTATAGAATATTTATAATAATTATTTTAATATTTTATAAATATTTATATTTTAATAGATCATAAATATCAGAAAATATTTACGATAAATATTATGGTAAATATAAATATATTTATTAAATCATTATGATACAGATTTTTTAAAATTTATATTTTCTTTAATAAATACTTAGTAAGAAATCATGAGTTAAAAAGACATAATCAACAATTTTTTAATCAAAACGATCGGTTGATATAGTCTAATCTAAAATTTGGTCGATTAGATGTTTTTGTGTTTTTCAAGCTTTATTAGCCATTTATAAAAAGTTAAAAATGTGTAAAAAATGTTTATAAGTAACTTATTAGACATTTATTTTAAAATAGAATATAAAATTATAATATACACTAAATATATATTTAGGCAACAGAGTAGTTTAACAAATAAATTTGCGTACACATCGATATATACGTAAATTTATTTGTTAAAAGACATTCTGTTGCAGAATGTAGCTCCAAAATTAAAATAATTTTATGACATATTTAATTTTATTAATTTCCGTTCTTGCCAATCTATTATTTCGTTTCACGACAAATATCAAATACAAGAAAGATACGTCACATAGCGATAAATGAAAGAACTAACAATTTAGTTAAAAAATAATTACAAAATAATTACTATAAATATTTATCTTTACATACCATAAATATTATATGAAATATTTAATCTATGTTTTAATAATATGTTAAATAACAATTTTTATAAAACATATTCAAAATATTTACATAATATTTGAAAAAAATATGTATATATATATATATACCATATATATATATATACATATATATATATATATATATATATATATATATATTTATGTATTTGTATCATAAATATTGTGTGCTGTTTGCGTTCCAATGTTCATTTTTTTAAACATATATTTTATTAAAAGTTGATATTTTATTAGAAGTTAAACGAAATTTTTGTTAATTAATGAACCGTTCTTTTACATTTTGTATTCGCAATTAAGAAAGTTAAGATAAACATATATGTATACATGTATACAGTTAATATATAGTGCTGGCAAAAAGTTCGGAAAAACGGTTAAAAATCCTGAAAAATATTGATTTATTGGAAAAATGTTTCAAATAAAAGTTGTAGGGCTTAAAAAATCTATTAGCTGATAGTATTCATTTAACCTTAGGATGATCTTAAAAGACTTCTCGTCAATTAAAAATCTTAAATAGAAACCCCAAATTTTTATTACATATTATACTTTTGTAGCTTATCCCGAGCTTTCCAAAACACTATAATAAAAAATTTTTTTATTAAGTATTTTTTGAGTTATAAAGATTTAAAGTTAAAAATTATTTGACAAAATGTAAAATAATATACACCTCCATCTCGGTCAATAGAGCCAAACGCAATGTTATTGCGAAAATTAAGAAACTTAGGAATTCGTATCTTATGGTTGATATCTCAAAATTTTCCTGGTTCCTCTGTTAAGCCCGGCTGTAAAGAAATAGGCGAGAAAAATATTCGTCCGAAAGTTGGCTGAATAAGGAATCGAACCCGAGACCTTTCGCTTGTCGAGCGACTGCTTTTTCTGGTCTCGGGTTCGATTTCTGATTCAGCCGACACACACAGGCGAGTTATTACCAAATCGTGGCCAAAACCTATTTTTTTTCATTTTAAGATTAATTTCTGACACACATTATTATAAAATGACTGTACAAAAGTGAAAATTGATTTTTTCCATAAAATATTAATTAATTAACTTGTGAAAAAAATAATTTTTAAATATTATTTTTAAAAATAATCCTTTAAAAATTATTGTAATTTTGTTTTGTTATTATTTTATTTATCAAGTTTTTTAACATTTTTGATAACAATTAAAATATATAATACAATTTAAGACATTTAAATAAACATTTATACAATTTAAACAATTATACAATTTAAAACATTTAAAAACACATATACAATTTAAACATTAATACTTATTAATTTTAATAATTTTAGAAAACATGTAATTAATCTTATTCACTATCTTCATCAACTATTTCAGATACTCCGATATAAAACATTTCAAAAAATTGTAACACATCCTGAGGGTACTTTTTATTATTTTTTTTGCCCTAATTTTCTCATACTACTTATGTATGGATCTGATGTTACTAACAAGTTATGAAAAATATTTTGTTCTAGAAGTTCATAGTTTGTTCTAGAAAACTTTCTTGAATAACTTTCTCTGAATTTCTTTACATCTTTATTGTGTGATTCTTGAGCTTCTTCTGCTAATTGGAAGAATTGCGCAGTTAATTATTTTTGCACAATAAAATAATATTTTGTGTACTGTAGTCGGCATATTATACCACAGATACACAATTGAACGAATCGTTTTGCAGTCTCGTAGCAATAAATTTGGAAAAGATCTATTTTTATCTGATACGTACTTGAAATTGTTAATAACATAACGCAGAAATGCTCTATTATTTCTTCATCCAGCTGAGTTATTTGTGTTGAAATAACTGAATCCTCAAAAAATCTTCGAGCGGTATTACCATCATTGGTATTACCATATCCCGGTTTTGGTTTATCGACCAATAAGCTTATTTGATGTTTAAAAAATTCTTATATTTGTTTTTTATTTTCTACTAATTTTTTTTATCTTTATTTCCACGAACTTGCCGTTTACAAATACTTAATTGATATGATAAATAAAGTAAGCATTCAAAGAAATGTATCCAGGCATGTAACGGTGATATTCCGAAACGTAATTTATATTTGTCTTTAATTTTTCAGCTAATGCAAAGATCAATTTTGTTAAAATCTTTGCAAGTTAGTCCACATAAATAACATCTTTGTGTTTCGAAGAATTTTCAGCAACTGCGTTGCATACCTTACCATCAATCATGGTAAATAATAATGTGTATTGAATCAATACGTTAACGTTTCTAATCTTAACTGTTGTTGGATACAAGCATGCTATTTCATTCTTGATGCATTTTACTTTCTCTACTATAATATGTGCTGTTTCATATACAAATTTAATTCAAAAAAGCAAAATCTAATAGACGAAGGTCTAGAATTCTATCATAAAATAATTTTATTTTCTTTAAATTTCGGATCACCTTGTATAAGCTGAATAGGAACAAGAGAAGTAACAAATCTATTTGCATTAGAATCATTAGGATTTGTAAACTTTTGTTTGTATTCGCTCATACCAGAACTGTTTGATCGCACAGCCCCATTTTGTAATTAAATAAAGATTATTCCATTGATCAGGAGTCAAAGTGTTGAAAACTTCTTCTTGAACTTTACATAACCAGATAACTGTGTAGTCTAATAAATTTTGTAAAGGAACTTCTGTAATTAACTCGTTCATAACTAGATTCTCTGGATAACATCTTTTTCTGGCTGCAGTAATGGTTTCGTAAATAGGGTAAATATTACTATTATGCTCTTTGGCTGCACTCCTGATTACATTATATTGGTATTTAGTTAGTCTTGCTTCTATTACGATCAATAACGCTTGATCAGGCGAATATGGTGTAATTAATTGATATGATTTTATATATGCATCTTTATACTTTGTAGCTCAAGTTGGAGATGAAAATACAACATCTTTTATTACAATAGCAGCATCTGATTTATAATCGCTTCTAAGTTTCATTTAAGCGTAACTCAACTCTTCGGAACTAAAATTTGATCGCAAATCTTCGGTTTTTCTGCTTTTCGATCTTCTTGATTAAAATCAATTGAAGACCTTCCATCTCGATTATTTAATTTAATTAGCAAATTTATTTTAATTTTTAACCATGATTGATTTTTATTGCAAAATTGGTTGTAATTTCTAGATGATTCTTCCCATTTAGATTGAAATTTTATAACAAACTGATTTAAAGCTTCTTTTGATTTTATTGATAAATTACTTCCAGTAGCTTTCTTTACTTTTTCGTAAAGATGGTTACACAAGTCTTTATAGCCCAGTGATGAAAAGTTTCGTTGACGTAAAAAATCAACCAACTCATTTCTAGAGAATGTAGCATAAGTTGATTTTGAATTTCCAATTACGGATTGTGCATTAAACTAGAAAAAAATAAAAATATTTGCAAAAATTTTTATTTAGTCAGGTCCTATTTAATATAATAAATAATTATATTATTATGTTAAATAATTTGTATTTATACACGTACCAACATAAATGCTTAAATTTAATATCCCTCGACTAAGTTAGATATATGTATATGTATCTTCCACTGATTATTTTTTTAATTGTTAATGTGCTACAAATGTTTTAGGCGGGAATACAGAATTCTTTTCTTTTATAAGTAAAAAGTTATTTGTTTTACAAGATTTCGCTGTAATTCTTTTTTTATTGAAGCTCAACTATTTAACTATTGTTTATTTGCAACACGCGAACAACTGTCGCGCTGCAATCGTTCTAGTATAAATATGCTAGAACGATTGCAGCGCTACAGTTGCTCGTGCTTCTATAACGTACTGAGATTGCGAGTTGATGCATTATAACCATGTTTAATGGGCTCCCATTAAAAGTGTCGCAGATTGTCGCAGTTAATTATAACAGAAACTGCTTAAGTTAAACTTAAGCTTTAATTATAAAAAAATCATAGCAAAATCTGGCGAAACAAATAATTTTTTATTTACAAAAAAAAAGAATTCTGTATTTCCACCTAAAAACATTTGGAGGATATTAATAATTAAAAATCAATTTAGACATAATATTCAAATACATTAATTAGATTTTTATTGATAAATTCACATTTTAATTAAATATAAAAATTAATTTAATTTTTAATTTTTTCAAACATGAATTCGTCAGATTCAGAATGTTTTTTCATATAAATTGCAGATTAATTTTTTTAATAACGCTAAATGAGTTTGGTTATCAATATATTATTCCATAAACAGATTTTAAAAGTATTACATTTTTTTTTAGTTTTGATCATAATTTTGTAAAAATTCGCCTGTGTGCGACTTTTGAATCAATATTTTTTCGCCTATTTCTTTACAGAGGAGGGGAGGTTAAAAGAGGAACAAAGGAAATTTTGGGATTTCAACCATAAGATACGAATTCCGAAGTTTCTTAATTTTCGCAATAAAATCGCGTTTAGCTCTATTGGCCGAGATGGAAAAAAGTTATATGTAATTTGAAAGAACGATTGAGCACCACATAGCGCATCCGCGGGATGCGTACCACTGAGTCTCTCGACTCCTAAAGTCGAGCACGCAGGCGCGTAAAAGATGCGTAATCTGACGATGCGTAAGCGTATTGGAGTAAACCCGGAGAAGAATATGCGCGGAAGCCGAAAATGATGCGTGTCGAACGATAAATGGTCGATAATGCGTGACCACATTGATCTCGGATCGATCATTGGCTAGAATCAGATAATTACGCACTGAGCAAGACGAAAAGGCTGGTGCCGGTAGATGAAAAGGGGAACTCGTGCTTCGATCTTAGAGGTGCGAGGAAGATATCGACTCTCTAGAAATAAAAAGTTACAGTCTGTGTTAAATCGGGATTATCTTTTATTCCTATCTTCGCTATCCCTTCCGTGAGTTCCCGGGAATTCCTATCCTGACATCTTTCCCGTGATAATTAATTCCTTACAGAAGTGTATATTATGTATTTATTTCAAAGAGCCGATATTAGCTTAATATTCTTAAAATGTAAAATATTTTATAAAATATTCAGCTTTCGGTAATCATACCTTACTATTTTTCTACACGGAATTAGACAAATTAGTTGTAAAGAAAACACATAGTTGCTTTCAAAAAAATATGTTGCTAATTACATACTTCTATTTAAAACAACTATGTATTTTGTTTACACTAATTGATTCGTCTCATTATTCAGTGCATAAAAATATTAAAGTATAATTACCGAAAACTAAATATTTTCTAAGATATTTTACATTTTATGTTAAAAAATTGTTAACTTAAAATCTTTATAAGTTGAAAAGTACGTAAGAGAAAAATATTTTATTACAGTGTTTTGGAAAGCTCTCGAGCTAAGCTACAAGAATATGTAATAAAAATTGGGGGTTTCCATTTTAGATTTTTATGTTGACGAGAATTGTGTTTTTCATGATCATCCCAAGGTCAAATAAATGCTGTCAAGTCATAGATTTTTTAAGCCGTACAACTTTTATTTGAAATATTTTTCTAATAAATCAATACTTTTCAAGATTTTTAACCATTTCCGAACTTTTTGCCAGCACTATATATAAAATTAATACATATGACAAAGTTTATATTTATATGTATATATTATATCTATATACGTATATTTTCAATAAAAGTATTGTTCCAATAATATAATAGTTTTATTATATTAGAGTATTTTAGAGTTTTGGAAATAATCGACCAAACTAGCAAGTAATAATCGTTTTTATTAAGTTTCACAACGTTTCGACCATATAGTTGTGGTCCTTCTCAAGTGAGAAATAAATTAATTAAAAGATATAAAACTATGAAGTCACCAGATGATAATTAAAAAATGGTAATAATTAAGTCGACAAACTCTGCCAAATAAGTAATTTTAATGAATATTCACAACGTTTCGGCCGTGGGTTTCGGCCCTTATCAAGTGCTAAATCACAACTTTTTTAAAAAACAAAAATTCGATCTTAGAATATGACATAATATAATAACATGATAGTATGAAACAAAATAACTATGTGTAATATAGTTATTTCGTTTCATACTATCATGTTATTATATTATGTCATATTCTAAGATCGAATTTTTGTTTTTTAAAAAAGTTGTGATTTAGCACTTGATAAGGGCCGAAACCCACGGCCGAAACGTTGAGAATATTCAATAAAATTACTTATTTGCCAGAGTTGGTCGATTGAATTATTACCATTTTTTAAATTAATTAAAATTTAGCTCATCATACAGCAATGCACAATATTAATTTTAATTAAGAAATATACAAGTCAAAAATTAAAAGTAAAATTGAAATTGTGAGACAGCCACAACATATATCCCAACCAAGGATCGTCAGATTCTAACTTTTAATTTTTGACTTTTCGAACCACCCGCTCCAATATAAAATTAATAATATCATTAATTTAATTGATCAGGCTTTGTTGCTATCTGATCAACGATTTCACGATTCTAATCTTAAAATTGTCGAAGAGGTTTTATTAAATAATTGTTATTTTCTTGACTTAATTAAATATCACATTAATAAACGGTTAAAAGGAATCACCTATGGTAACATAGATAGAACTAGGGAGATACAGCATAGATACAAGGAGGAGAGTTTTGTTTTGATTTCATTTGTTAATAAAGTTAGTAACAACATACGTCTTATTTTGAAAAAATTGGGTCTCCAAGTACTCTTCACTATACCGAAAAAACTGAATTGCATTATCGGAACTGGAAAAGATAAACTAAATTATGATAAACACACAGAATTGGTTTATCAAATTAACTGTAGAGATTGTGATGCGTCTTATATCGGACAAACGAAACGCCATTTACATGTTAGAATAAGGAAGCACAAACGAAATATTAATGGTTTTCAAGATAACTATTCTGTTATCACGGATCATCGTCTTGTGGAATACCATGATTTTTACTGGAAGAATCCTGTTATTTTGCATAAAGAAAAACAATTGCGTAAGAGAGAGGTGGCGGAAATGTTTTATATTAAGAAAACGAAAAATACGATTAATTTACAAAAAGACACAAAGCGCTTAAATTCTGTATATGATAGCTTGCTTGTATTGTAAGTTGTTTCTCTTGCGTTTGTTTGTTATTGTTTTTTCGCTTGACTTTTTGTCTTTTTGTCTTTTGCCTTTTTATTGATATGTCATTATAAACCGAACATCGTTTGAATATAGACGCTTCACAGAATAATGTGAGACGTGAGCGATTACCATCAATTCGCCTGCGTTGATGTAAGTTTGAATTTATGATTTTATAATTAAGTTTTGTTTGTTTTCCTTTAATCCAATTTAACAATGTATTTTTCAGTTTACTTGAAAAGGATCACAAGCAGTGATCGAAACGTTGTAATTTTTTCACGTAATAAAATAAGCCAGTTTTGGTCAATAAATTAACTGTTCATAATTAAAATTAATATTATGCATTGCTGTATGATGAGCTAAATTTTACTAATTTATTTCTCACTTGAGAAGGACCACAACCATATGGTCGAAACGTCGTGAAACTTAATAAAAACGATTATTACATGCTAGTTTGGTCGATTATTTCCAAAACTCCTATTTAAATACTAGTGACTGTCATTAATAATTGGGAATTTATTAGAGTATTTTGATTTGAATACATTTGTTGCTTGTAAATTAAAAGAAATTTGTTTTTATTAAAAATTTCCCCCTTTTTTATTCTAATTCTCCCCTTCTCCTTTATAATAAAAAAAGAGTATAAGCTCTGTTTAATTAACAAAAGAAATAAAAACAAATACAGGGATTAATTAAAGAGAACCTTATTAGTCCGCTGCTCTTTAACATCATTATGGACAAAGTAGTAAATGCCACTAAAACATAGAGCTTTGGATATAGATTCCAACACCTACTACCTAAGTATTCTCTGCTATGCAAACGCAATACTTACTATTAGCCGAATAAAAAAACACGCAATGACACTTCCACATTTTCAAACTTGCAGAAAAAATATAACAAATCTCCACAACAAAAATGATGTATATATGATTATCCCAGATAACCAGTGTGAACACAGATTGTTTTCATGTCGCTAACAATAAAGATGTTAGCATCTTACTACGCATCTATGTTGTTCATTGTGCTGATGTATGCTAATATTCGATGTTGGAAATTAAAAATTTGCACGTTTTAAACATTATGCTGACATTAGAATTAAATAGATGTTGACAATTAATGCTGACATAGATAGCAACATATTTATATCTGTTAGCAAATTGAAAATATTATAAGCGCAAAATATTTCTGCAAGATGTATAGCGTATAAGTCGATAAAACAGCGGTAACTATATCGGTTCAGCAAAAGATTTGAGTGTATTTTAAGAAGAATTCACGGAAATCGATAGGAGCGCTGTGATAAGGATGACAAGCAAAATTTTGAAAAAGAGAGCGTATAAGAGAAAAGTAACGAATGTATCGAGAGAGAGTCGAGTAGAGACTAGCAGAGGTGAAAGATCGAAGGACTGATCGGAAGCCTAGTAACGTGGTTAATTAGATAGTTGTGAGAGAGTGATTCAGCATTTTTATAATTATACTTTACACGAGTTTAGTTTATATTATTTTTCTTTGCTTTTCGTATTGTTTAAATAAATCTTTCATGTTATATAAAAAAAAACTAAATTTTAGTTAATTACCTCTTTTACCACTCCTAGCTTACAATATTATATGCTAACTTCTTGTTAACAGTATGCTTATTTGATATGTTTCTTTTTTAGCTGAGCATTTGACATACGACAAAATGTTAACGTTATGCTAGCTACTCAAATATTTATTGATTCATATTCCTAGCAAAGAACCAACATTGATTGCTAGCATCTTATTTTTATACGTTGCTTGGAGCATACTTGGTTATCTGAGATAGTATTGTATAAGGAAACTCCTGCGTTGCAAATTAACAATCGATAATATTTCAATCGAATAAGTGATATTCTTCAACTATTTGGGCGTAAAAATATTAAGTTATGGGATTCTCAAAAATGAGGTTCAGCAGCAGATAAATATGACAGTCACAATATCATAACCTGAAGTAGGTCGTCTGAAAGAATAAGCACTTAAATACATTAAGTGCAAAACCAGAATCTATCAAATTTGCCCAATTATGATCTACAGGATGGAAACAAGAGCCGAGAATATATATATATAAGGGTTTATCGGTTCAACGTTTACTGCGTAGCCCAAAGATATATTCGCGCAAAAGCATGTCAAAATACATTCGCACCCGTCCAAAGACGACAAAGAACTTAGCGCACTAAATCATCTACTTGACATTTCTCTTTTATTGATGTGTTTTTCCGATTGCGTTTGCTTTGACGCTTTCAGAGCTATAAGCATCTTTTGTCTTCGTTTGATATTCGAGGTGCAACGTTATAACACTGAAAGCGTCCAAAGCGAACACAGCCTCTGTCTATCCATATATACAGGGTGATTCAAAACAATCGTTTGTCCTTAAAATGTCGTATTCCTGACTCAATTCTAAGACGATTTTTCCTTTGCCAAAATTTTATCCGAAGCTTAGTTTTTGAAATATAAAAAGAAATAGTTAGCGAATTACAGCACGAGTACGGGCGGTAATCAGGAGCGGCGCACCACATTATCCGACGCGGGCGATTACGTGGGCGCTCGAAGCGATCAGCTGTTTGTTACATGCGGCGTTTTGTGTGTGTGTGTGTGCGTGTGTGTGTACGCGTATACACACACACACACTCTCTCTCTCTCTCTCTCACACTGATTCTTACCTTGTAGAGATGTTTGATGTCCTTTGACGAATAATTGTTGCCTGACTGGATACAATCCGATATTGACACATTGTGACACACTGCATAATGAAATCATTTTTTTGTAATAAATTCTATTGACACTTTGACTCACGCACTTGATTAAAAATTATTGTAATAAATAACTGATTACAAATTACAACACATAATCACAATCTGAGAGAATTTTCTCTTAGAATTTGCCCTGAAAATTGTGGTAATCGTAGGATAATATTGTATGGAAAAAATTTTATTAGAATTCCTCTAATTAATATTTATCACATTCAAAATAATAATATCTATCACAATAAAATATGAAACATGTTTTATTAATTTTACTAAACCGTAAAGTAAAATTAATGAAATATATTTTATATTTTATTGTGATAAATATTATTATTTTGAATGTGATAATTATTAATCAGAGAAATTCTAATAAAATTCTTTCCATACCATATTCTCTTACAATTACCATAACTTTTAGGGTAAATTCTAAGAGAAAATTCTCTCAGTGTTTTGATTAATTATTAAAAATTACTTGTAAAAACGCGCGGCGCGCACAGCACACGTTACTCAATGCGGACGGCAATAGTTTACACGGCAAGGACACGACAATCATAATCACAATCTAAGAGAATTTTCTCTTAGAATTTACCTAGAAAATTATGGTAATCGTAGGACATTATGATGTGGAAAGAATTTTGTTAGAATTTCTCTACTATTTATCATATTAAAAATAATAATATGTATCACAAGAAAATATAAAATATGTTTGATTAATTTTACTATACAGTTTAGTAAAATTAATCACACATATTTCATATTTTATTGTGATAGATATTATTTTGAATGTGATAAATATTAATTAGAGGAATTCTAATAAAATTTTTTCCATACAATATTATCCTACGATCACCACAATTTTCAGGGCAAATTCTAAGAGAAAATTCTCTCAGATTGTGATTATGTGTTGTAATTTGTAATCAGTTATTTATTACAATAATTTTTAATCAAGTGCGTGAGTCAAAGTGTCAATAGAATTTATTACAAAAAAATGATTTCATTATGCAGTGTGTCACAGTGTGTCAATATCGGATTGTATCCAGTCAGGCAACAATTATTCGTCAAAGGACATCAAACATCTCTACAAGGTAAGAATCAGTGAGAGAGAGAGAGAGAGTGTGTGTGTGTGTATACGCGTACACACACACGCACACACACACACACAAAACGCCGCATGTAACAAACAGCTGATCGCTTCGAGCGCCCACGTAATCGCCCGCGTCGGATAATGTGGTGCGCCGCTCCTGATTACCGCCCGTACTCGTGCTGTAATTCGCTAACTATTTCTTTTTATATTTCAAAAACTAAGCTTCGGATAAAATTTTGGCAAAGGAAAAATCGTCTTAGAATTGAGTCAGGAATACGACATTTTAAGGACAAACGGTTGTTTTGAATCACCCTGTATATATATATATATTTAATATTAAAGTCGAGCGAATAAGAGCGAGTAAGAGAGATAAAGTCAAGCGAATAAAAGAGAAAATTTTATTAAAGATATCGCTAAATGGTATAAGACTTTTTTGTTTGTCTCGATGCGTTCTATCACACGAACGTTATTAAGGGTATTCCGGGACACCCTATATATATATATATATCACCTCGTATATAAGAAATCTTATTATATGATATCCAAAAGACATTTTAAAGATATCTTAAAGATATTTATGCACCAATTTTGGATTTGGTATTGTTTGAGTTACGTTCAATTTCTCTTATATAAATGTATGTATTTGTGCAAACTATGGAAATGGAAAAGAATGTTTGGCATCCCATTTGAAGTATCAAAAAAGTGATCTTTATATTTTGATAAAAAAGAAAGATATGCAAATAATGACTAATTGTAATTGTTTCGACACAATAATGTAATAAAATTATATCCAGTTTAAGATCACGTTGTATCGTCATGTTTAGTAATATTCGCTTCTAAAATTTAGTAAAGTCACGAACGGTAAATTCGAACGTCAAGCAAATATTGTCTGTAAATGTTATCGAGTTAAATTTTATGGATACTGTTCTCCGCGTTCTTATTTGCGCACCTTTTTGTTGTTTTCGCGCCGACTTCGCGTTCGTAATACAAAGGAGTCATGTGTCCTCTACATTTCTTTGTACACTCTCTCTTTATCTGTACATGAGATATTATAAATCTATCAAAACTGTTTGTCAACCCCCTCTTCATACTTGTTTGTCAAAATTCACGGCTTGCCGTCTGCGGACGGGCCAGTCGTCTCTCAGCGTTCGTAAAGAATAAATCGATATCCACGACAAGTTCTCCTCTAATTACTTTCCTAACAATCTCGAGATTTCGACGTCGCCAGTGCCGGATCACGCGTATATCTCAATCAGTAATATATGCAAATAATGGCATATAGTAATATGTTCCCCTTGATGCCATGCAATTTGCAACTAAAACATTTTTTATAAGATCCATATTTTACGAGAATTTGTTTTTAATATTATAAAAATGGTTCATCTTGTGTATATGTGATTTATTGTACATATATTTTTGTTAATTAACTTGTAAAATTCCCATCATTTATAAAAATAATATATATAGTGATAATAGAAATAATCTTATATATCTATTTTGTATATACACATATGTTTATTTTGTATATTCCGCAGCAATATAATTTTTAAATGGTAAAAATCAAAAAATACTTATATATATTTTAATTGATATTTATATATATTTTATTATTGATTTCAATGATTTTAAAGTATGTGATTAAGGTCATGGTCCTGAGCAACATTAAAAAAATTTTAGCTGTCGCTAATTTATTATAAAATTATTAACAAACCAAATTATAATTATAGCCGAGTACTTTGGATACGAAACGAAGTCTAAAAATGAATTTACGCATAGCATAAATAAATTTTAGATTTTCAACGAAAAAACAATAATTGGAAAGTGGATATTCTCGATATTTTTTATCTTTGAAACCGAATTTGAATATCCTTAAGGGGATCTTAAACGCCCTTGAGAAATCTCTTGTTTTTTTTCTGTTTTAATGACAAAATGTGAGGTTAGATAAACTATAAATCTATTTATTGGCTATATGGATTGTTTTTTACCTGAAATTAGATCAGACCATATTTGGCATTGGATAAAGGAATATAAGTGAATGTTTGGGAGGGCCCCGTTAGTCTACAAATCAATTGCCAACACCATGAAAATGAAATAGTCGCCAATTTTCACTATAATATTCAGCTCTATTAACTTAGCCGGTCAATTTCGATTAAAAAAATTTTTTTTTTAATCGTTTGTTGGTGATTGTTGACCCAATTGCAACGTTGTTGGTCTATATATATTTTTTTAATTAAAAAAAAAATTAGCATTAAGTTAGCCGAAAAAATTTCATTTTTAATTTAAAAACGGTCTAATCGATGCGTAATTCTTTGTTGATGATTGTTGGTCGAATTTTATCGTTTGTTCGTTTATTATTAGTCTTAAAAACGAAAAATTATCACATTGAGGCCGCATCTACAAAAATCGAATATTATAAGTTTGCTGAGATTTATTGCTTACGATTTAAGGCTTATTTCTATAAATGTAAGGCTAACAGGCTATGAATACGGGCCTTAACATCGGCAGGAAATTGAAAATTTTCTTCTCTAATAGTAAGTTGAAATGATAAATTGCAAAATGTGAGATATTATTAGACAAAGAATAAACTTGTATTTATATCTTTTTGTAATCTTGAAGATTTTAGATCTGTATTATATATCATCAATTCAATGCGCTAGTCAAAATATAAATTCAGCATGAATATAATTATAAAAAAATATTTTGACAAATTTATACATAATAATTATATACTTGTAAGGATCCTTGAAGTTTTTAGATCTGTATTATATATCATCAATTCAATGCGCTAGTCAAAATATAAATTCAGCATGAATATAATTATAAAAAAATATTTTGACTATACATAATTATATACTTGATAAGGATGACTAGCATTGAATTGATGATAATATAATACAGATCTAAAAACTTCAAGGATCCTTACAAGTATATAATTATTATGTATAAATTTGTCAAAATATTTTTTTATAATTATATTCATGCTGAATTTATATTTTGACTAGCGCATTGAATTGATGATATATAATACAGATCTAAAAACTTCAAGATTACAAAAAGATATAAATACAAGTTTATTCTTTGTCTAATAATATCTCACATTTTGCAATTTATCATTTCAACTTACTATTAGAGAAGAAAATTTTTAATTTCCTGTCGATGTTGAGGCCCGTATTCATAGCCTGTTAGCCTTACATTTATAGAAATAAGCCTTAAATCGTAAGCAATAAATCAGCAAACTTATAATATTCGATTTTTGTAGATGCGGCTTCAATGTAATAATTTTTCGTTTTTAAGACTAATAATAAACCAACAAACGATAAAATTAGACCAACAATCATCAACAAACGATTACGCATCGCTTAGACCGTTTTTTAATTAAAAATGAGATTTTTCCAGCTAATTTAATGCTAATTTTTTTTTTTTAATTAAAAAAAATATATAAATCAACAAACGTTGCAATTGGGCCAACAATCACCAACAAACGATAAAAAAAAATTTTAAAAGTCGAAGTTGACTGGGTAAGTTAATGGAGCTATAATATTCATAATCAGCGCATTAAAATACGTAAGAATACTGAGTTTCAAAAAGAGTATTTTTCGGAACTTTATCGGGGTCTTCCGTTCCTTATTTTGTTATTTGTGCGTAATAGAACTTGTAGACAATCGATCTGTAGGCAATAATTTTTGTGTATAATATGATTTGTGCGTAAAACTGTTATGTGTGCGAACGTACGTCCGTCTTCATTTTTCATTTGTATGCAATAGCATTAGTAGGCAATTGATCTGTTGGCAATACTTTTTGTAATTAAACGAGATGTTGACAAATGGGATGTCGACAAGTGATGTTGGCAATTGATTTGTAGGCTAACGGGATCTCCCCAACATTGTTCTGTTTTATCGATAAAACAGGTTATCGATCAAGCGATTATTTTTTTTAGATAAGTTATTCTTTTTAGCAGTTTGTACATACAAAATAAGATCAGCACGAACTTAGAATTGAATGAAGAAATATGTTTGGATATTAATTTGGAAGCCTAGTAAAAGAGAATAGTTTGTCTAACATTTTCGTGCGTATGCGTATATGCACATTGGTTACTCCAAATGATATATCAAATATCATGATTAATTACATATCAATGATATATCGAATATTGTTTATTGATATAAAAAATAATTAGAAAAAATGTGATATTTTTCTACTTTGTATCTAAAACATAGGAGTAGTATAAAAACCTCCATTTTACTTGAAAAATCGAAAATTTATACAGAATTATGCGAAACTATAAGGAATTTTATACGGAATTTTGATACTTTGTTTCACATTCAGAGTACTGTGAGCGCAGCGGATCTGGCTTTCTACGAAAAATCAAAAACCTACCTAAAGTTGTATTATTTTGAGACCCCATTTCATGTCCGAAGCACCGAAATGTGGAATGTCTTCTGATGCTTATAACTTTAAAATTAAAGGTGAGCGCGACATTTAATATTTGGTGAGGGACAGTCACCTTGACCTTTTCTCTACAACATACTTCAAGATTATTGAAATCGGCAAAGCTGTTTCTAAAATAATCAATTTTATCATTTTACAATTCTGTTTCTCTATTACATAGGCTTGTGACTTACCCTTATACTGGAAAGTGCCACTTTTCTTGGCAGCTGATGGTGACCAGAAAGGAAATATCGAGATGAATGCATTTTTGGAATTTTGGAAAGAGTAAGATATGATAAAACGCAATCTAATATTGTTTATTAAAAATTTTTAATTAAATTTAAATTTGTCTCAACTCAATTATAAACATCTTTCGACTTTTGATAATTATTGACAAATATAGATTCAACAACAATGAATCTTTGACCTACAATATATTGTCACGATCTTGTAAGTTATCTCCAAAAGATTTTAGCATAATGGTTGATATAGCCTGATTTTTTGGTCAAAATAATATTTTTGACCAATAATACATTCATTTACCATAAACACTGCTCTTTCAAATGTGATAATACAACACAAACGACAAATAAAATTTATTCAAATTTTTTTTTCATAAAAAAAATAGAAACTTGAGCATCTGAGTATGATCGTTTTAACCGTTTAAAAGCATTATTAATATTTATATTTCTAGGCGTTATTTGATGAAATTACAGACAACAAAATGTTTCAACAAAAGTTCTTTGATCTGAAGGGGGAACAAAAGATAGCGCTATTGACTTTTTTCTGAAGGATACTCTTTAAGGTCATTTGAAGATCATTTATTTTTTAACTAGAACCCTTATAATTTTTTTATGTAAATCGATTCCTCGTAATTTTCAACATAAAAAATTGTAAGAGTAAGATGGCCAAAAAATGAATAGTATACGAAATATTTTATATTTAAATTTAACACTAATTTTACATAAACTATAAAAAAATCTCATAAAATGCATTTTTCGACAATATTACGTCAATACTATTATGCATAAAACAATATATGAAAAAAATCAATTAATGTAAATAACACACATATAGTTGTTTGTAAAAAAAAAGATGCAATTTGCAACTAACACACACACACACACACACACACACACACACAATTACACATGTAAGATATGTTACATTACAATTATACCCCATATAATTATCCCAGACAGAATATTTATAAAATATTTATAGAATATTTATAATAATTATTTTAATATTTTATAAATGTTTTTGTAGTCTTAGATTCAATAGATCATAAATATTTATCATAAATATCAGAAAATATTTATAATAAATATTATGGTAAATATTATATATACATATATATATATATATATATATATATATGTATATATATATATAATATTTACCATAATATTTATTGTAAATATTTTTAAAAAATCGTTGATTGCCTTTTTAATTTATAATTTTTTACTAAGTATTATTTATATTTTCTTAATAAATAATACTTAGTAAAAAATTATAAATTAAAAAGGCAATCAACGATTTTTTAATCAAAACGATCAGTTGATATAGTCTAATCTAAAATTTGATCGATTAGATGTTTTTATATTTTTCAAACTCTATTAGCCATTTATAAAAAGTTAAAAATGTATAAAAATGTTTATAAGTAACTTATTAGACATTTATTTCAAAATAGAATATAAAATTATAATATACACTAAATATACTTAAGCAACAGAGTATAATTTAACAAATAAATTTACGTACACGTCGATATATATAGGATGGGGGGATAAGGGGAAGGGAACTGATTGTCTCAAACCATAAAACACAGTTCCCAATTAATATTCTGACAATCTGTCAGGTTTAAAAAATCCGCGAAAAAATATTTAATTTTCATGTGTTTGGCTCTATGGTCCATTTAGTTGTGTTATATTGATATTTCGGAGAGCCGACTACAACGTGCGTTAAGATTTATGATAAATATTTATGATCTATTGAATCTAAAACTCCAAAAACATTTATAAAATATTTATGATAAATATTTATAAAATATTAAAATAATTATTATAAATATTGTATAAATATTTTATAAATTATCTGTGCTGTCTGGAATGTGTGTATAGTATGGATAATAATACTCATATATAAATATTGAATTTGTCATTACTCTATATTTAAATCTTGTTTATGTATTTTTAATAAATATTAATCAATGACTAAAATCTTTTGGACTTTATTCAGAACAGTATTTATCAAGAAATTAAAATTATTGAGATTAGATCTTTGTATTAATATTTACCAATTTTTTGCATTATTATATAGAGTAAAAAAGAAAGTAAAAAGAAAAATTTAATAATGATATATTATATATCATGTCAATTTTTATTATATATGTGATATTTGACTTTGCAGAAATATATGTTCTTAATGTAAAATAGTGATTTCATCAATACTATAATTTTATTATAGTATAGTTTTATATAAAAATTTATATAAAACTATATACTATATAAAAATACTATATAAAAAATCTATTTATCGACTTCTAAATCATTTATTTATATTATTATATTAAAAAATGAGATAAAGCAATAAAAATGACAAATAACAGATTTTGAATTTAACATATTTTTATCGTCTACAAAATAATCTAGAATATAATGTTTGGCTTAACAATGTAATGTTAAGCTAAATTTTCTGTATTAACAAATAATTATATATTAATATTTTTTATTAACCAATAATGTTGCATATAAAATAATATTGTACAATTTTGGTATTACTTGTTGCAGACTAACAGTTACTCATCACGATGCAGCTAGTAAATTTATCAGAATTGTCACCCGAAAATTTCGAAACTATATACTTCCGGAAGATTTAATCCCTCTCGTACAAGATGTAGTAGAAACGCATCCAGGATTAACGTTTTTAAAAGAAGCTACAGAATTCCATTCTCGTTATGTACATACGGTTCGTACCAAATAGCTTATACCTATTTTTTTATATAAAAATTTTTGAATTAAAATTACAATCAGCAAATTACAATCAGCTTAATAATTATTATCGTATACATCATAGCATATAAGAAATATTCTATCATTATAATTCGCACAACTTATGTTTCATATTTATCTAAAAATATTCTTCCCTTCCTCTCTCTCTTTCCCTTCATCTCCATCTCATTATTTGGTGAAATGTTTGACCTTGAGATGACCTTGAAAAGTCCGGTCAAGGTCAACATGAAAATCTTATATGAAACCCCCTAGTTTTTATTACATATTCTTGTAGCTGATGTCGAGACATTTCTAAAACACTATAATAAATATTTTTTCATTAAGCACTTTTCAAGGTCAAACAGATATCATCACCAAATAGTTTTTTTAAGCTCTATTCTTTTTGTTTAAAACATTTTTTTATTAAATCAATATTTTCTGAGATATTTTGCCATTCCGGAACTTTTGTCCCTCTTTGTATATAGATTACATATTTAAATTTAAATATAATTTAAAATTTTTAATTTTATTCAATTTTCCGACAATACCCAAGTAGCAAAATGACATCATAATGACCAATTTTTGTTACAAAAAGACCAATGAGACGTCCCAGTTAGGTCCTATGAGATCCGAAAATGACGTCGAAATGTCACATTCATGAAACGTCATTTTCTGACGACTTATTGATGTCATTTTCTGACGACTTATTGATGTAATTTTCTGACGACTTATTGACGTCATTTTGATGTCTTATTGACGGCATATATATAACGAATATAAGACTTTAATTGATGAAATTTTTACAATTAATATACGTACATATAGTATCAGTTATAACCCACAGTAAGAAATCTCATTCAACAAATATAAATATATATTCGATAATATAAAAATTTAAAGTATATTCGACAACAGAAGAATGCCTTAATAAATAAATTTACGCACATTTATGTAAATTTATTTGTTAAAAAATCATTCTTCTGTTGCCGAGTACACTTTATATTAGAATAATTAGAAGAATATACTTATGATACTTTACTCTTAACAGTCTCTTTTTGCTAGCTTTATATAATTCTCTGACTAAAACTTACATGCGAGATAAAGAACATGTGCGTCGCATAGCGATAAATTAAGGAACTAAATTAAGACATCTTCAAGACGTCATTAAAATGTCTTCAAAATAACGTCTTTATTTGGTCTAAAAAATGACATTTTATAAACGTCCATTATTAATTTTTGACATCATAGACCAAAAATGACTAAAAATAGACGTCATAATGACGTCTTCTGACGTCACTTATTTGCTACTTGGATAATGTAGTCGTAATTATTACAGAAATCTTTTGCGTTCTCGTATAAGTTATGAATATAATAATAAGATCAATTGATAACAGATACTTATATATATTTGTAGGTGATTGCTAGAATATTTTATTGCGTAAATCGTAGTTGGAGTGGCAAGATTTCACTTGCCGAATTAAGGAGAAGCAATTTGTTATCAGTTATTGCTGTGCTCGAGCACGAGGAAGATATTAATCAAGTTACAGCTTACTTCAGTTATGAACATTTTTATGTGATATATTGCAAATTCTGGGAATTGGATCGCGATCACGATCTGTTCATAGATAAAATGGATTTAACGAGGCATAATGATCATGGTGAGAGGACATGTCTTCGCGATTGAATATAATTGTATATAATACGCAATGTATACAGGATGTAATTAAACAAAGGTATACGAAACACATCATCTGGTGCAAAACGACAAACTAAAAGAAAAAGTCCTAAGTCATTTTTTAATCTGAGTTTTATTTTTAACGCTATAAATTGTTAAAGTTTGCCAATTAGGCCACGCCTACTAAGGCGGCGCCTACGCTGTTTTCTGTTGTAGTCACGCGCTAATTGACAAACTATATAGCAATGTATAAATAAAATTGTTTTGTTTTTATATAAAATTGTCTTGTTTTTATATGTTATATTTCCAAATTTCGAATTTTGGAATAATATATTGAAAAGTATAAATTGAGTAAGGTATTATAATAAAATGCCAAAAATATAACGTTTCAAATGTTAGATATGATTCACTCGACTACGCTCGTCAAAACTAAAGCTCAGATTAAAAAATAGCTCAGGACTTTTTGATTTAGTTTGTTGTCCTGCACCAGATGATGTGTTTTGTATACTTTTGTTTAGTTACACCTTGTATATCTTTTATTTGAATTGAAATTTCATCAATCTGATTTATTTTCAGCATTGTCAACTCGAATGATCGAAAGAATATTTAGTGGTGCCGTGACGAGGGGCAGTAGAATAAAGAGCAGTGACAATGCGCAACAATTAGAAGACAAGATGAGTTACACAGAATTTGTATGGTTTCTTCTTAGCGAGGAAGATAAAAATCATCCAACTGCCATTGAATATTGGTTTAGGTAATTATTCCACGTTAGTCACATGTACAAGATAATAGATTTTTAAACTGAAGCAGAAAATTTTTGATATTGTATCATAATAGGAAATGAGAATTAAAAGCAAAAACGCGGTAAAACGATGCGTAAATTATTTTTTTATGTCAAATATTTGGTAATCATGCACATATTAAGAAATTCACTCTCAATATATATTCTTAAAATATCTGCAAGAAATAAAATTAATTTGCGCACCGTTTACTGCGTTGGGCTCCTGATAGAATTTAATTATGCCTTATTATTAGTCCTTTTTAATATTTGTTATAATTTTTCGTTGATAGATGCATGGATCTTGATGGCGATGGTTATTTATCGATGTACGAATTAGAATACTTTTACGAAGAACAGTTACGTCGAATGGAAGCGATTGGTCTGGAAACATTGCCTTTTGAAGATTGCCTTTGTCAGGTAATATTAATATGAATCTGTCTATAAAATTGTCTTGTCTTTTTATATGTTATATTTTCAAATTTCGAATTAGTATTGAAAAGTACGAATTGAGTAAGGTATTATAATGAAATGCCACAAATATAACGTTTCAGATGTTAGATATGATTCACCCGACTACGCCAGGCAAGATATCATTGAATGACTTGAAAAACTGTAAAATGACGTCCATCTTCTTTGATACATTCTTTAATCTGGAAAAATATCTGGATCACGAACAAAGAGATCCTTTTGCTTCGACGAGAGATCATGATACTGATGGTCATGAGGTGCCTATTTATATCTTATTATTTTTCTAAATATTTATTCAGATATGTTTCTTAAGACTTCTGAGTCTTCCGGTCATATTCGAATTTTGTGACATCAGAGGCAAAAAAATTTCGGAATATTTTAAAAGTGTGCTAAAGCTATCTGAAGCTAAAGTGCGATGTTTAATCGAAATATATCTTTTTATCAAAAATGACACGCAAGAATTTTCGCGTGTATTTTCTCGCCTCTGACGTCACAAAGCATATAACTTACAACAAGTAGTCTTAAATTCAAATTCTTAAATTCCAGTCAGATATTGTATTAGTCATATATATCATATATCTACTGTTTTGTCATTTTTTGGAAATAAAACTTTTTTTATATATAAAATCAATTCTCGCAATATTTGCGTAAGAAAGTATAAGAATAGAATAGTTAAAAATTAAATGATTTACGAGAGATATTTTATATTATTTTGTAAAATTATTGCATAAAAATATATTATAAGAGATAAAATTATTGAAGAATGAATATTTGAATGATGTATTTTATTATACATATATTATTCCATTTATTATATTATTCGAATTCTCTCTAAAAATATAAAATTTGATTACTAGATTTAACTCAGATTTTTAAATACAAACTTGATAAACTTTCTGGTTAGTCTACTTATTGCTGTACATGTCAAAAATATGTTTTTTTTACTTTTTGCTTTAGCTCTCGGATTGGGATCGTTTCGCAGCAGAAGAATATGAATTATTAGTCGCAGAAGAAAGTGGCAATGAACAGCAGGAACAAATGTAAGTGTTATTTGCATTCCAAAATACAAAATACTATCATAAATCTGCAACTAACAATTAAGTTTTAAATCGCGCGGATTTACACTTCACATTTGATATATATTGTACATATCCCTATCGAACTGCCCTCCCCCCTCTCCCCATACTAATTTATTTTTATTTATTTTTGAAAGGTGAGGAGCTAATTCGACAGGGATATTATACTCAATAAAATATAATTGTATATGTACAATCGTATACGATTATGTATAATATTAACTTATCTTATATTGTTTTAAATTTATAAATACACAATACATTATATATTATTTATTTTTCCAACATCAATTTTATCTATTATAATATAAAGTGGATATTTGAGATATATTTCATATCGACAACAGTATATATTTTTTTATATAATCATAATTAACATTTATAATCAATGTGGCATTTCTTGCAGGCTGTGTGATGATGAAATGTAACCATCATCTACAGCTCAGTAAGTAAAAAAGAGCATGATGCAACCATGCATGCACGTAAATAAAGTAAAGCAAAATAATGCATTAATAAATTTATAAGCTTATTTTCTTTGCAATACATAAATTACATTTAGTTTATAACTAATTTATAGTACATCGTGTCCGACTTACAAGTATACATATCTTCTTTTTTGCAAATTTTACTTTTTTTATAAAGATAATATTTGAATATATATAGAGGGTGTCCCATTATAATGTTCCACCCCAAATAAGATTTTTATTTTTGATTGTAGAAAAAAATGTTTCAAACATAAGTTGTATGGTTTCGAGGAGGACATAAGATGGTGCCATTAGTTTGACCTTGAATAGTTGCTTGAGGGTCATGTGAAGGTCACCTTTAATTTCTTAAATGGAACCACCTACTTTTCATTACATATTCTTGTAGCTGACATCGAGAGCTTTACAAAACACTATAATGAAACATTTTTATCTCAAGTACTTTTCGAGTTATAAGATAAGATCTTCTCACCTCAAGGTGACTTTTACGTGACCTTCAAGCAACTATTCAAGGTTAAACTAATAACACCACCTTGTGACCTCCTCGAAACCATACAATTTTTGTCTGAAACATTTTTTTTCTACAATCAAAAATAAAAAACTTATTTGGAGTGGGACATTAAAATGGGACACCCTATATAAAGTTTTTTATTGATTTAATATTTGAGTTTTTTATAAAATTATTACAATGGCTTCATAATAAAAATCATTCTTTATGAGCATACACATTTTTTTGTGATTAAATACCTAAATCATTTTCTAAAAATAAATATATATATATATATATATATATATATATATATATGTATATATGTATATATTTTTAACATTTGGCAATTTTGTTTGCTCGTAGGTCACACAATATTGTTTCATGGGAGTTATTGCCAAATGTGGAAACTTTAGTGTATGATTCGGTGGATATGATCAAGAATGCAAATTCGTTAATGAATATGTCAGATGTTTGTGTACAACAGTCAAGGCATGAGGATAGCAACGATAGCGACGATTACGCAGACAGCGACAATTAATTTTTCGATAAATTTATTCAATAATATATATATAGTTAGAGAAAAAAGAGAATAAAAAGAAGTAACAGAAAGTATTATGACATTATCAAAATATAATCTGTTAACTGATTTTAAAGACTGCACGTGTTATGTATCTATATAAAGTTGCTATAATGTTGCGACACGACGTGCCGGATATTTTTTTTCACATTATTTATATTACAGGATTAGATTTTTAATCAATAATCTTTTTAAAGAAAAGTGCCCATGTAATATTGATCACATATATGACCTTTTACTCAAAAGTGATATTTCTTCTATATACATATAATGTAGACAGTTGTTTAGTAGATTATCAAATTATACATTTATGTACATGTACATTACTCAGCGTCAAATATATTTTAACATATCAAATTATGTACATTTGGGGTATATATTAGGGTATATATTATATATTGAAATATATACCATATTATATATTTATAGATATTTATGCATCTTATTACCATAGTTATAGAATTCAAAGCTATATAGTCTTTTATTAATTTATTATAATAAGTTGTTGTTTATTTTTTAATTTTGTATTTAATATATTTACAATTTTTAATATTTGACACTTTATTTTTTATTTTAATATTTTATTTTTATCAAATTTTTATATATAAATGCCAAACTATCAGATACACACAGTTCTGAGCTATGATGCAGGCATACTGGACATATATGATGCATATGCCTCAAATATGCTCCCAATGTGCGTAATTTTATGTATCAAATACAAAATATATATGCTTGCATATAGTACAAACGTAGATTATATAAATCGAAATATTGCAATATATCATATTTTTTCTTGAGTTAATTATACATATATACCCAGCTAACCATTTCTGTGGAGGCAAATGTAGGCAACAAATTTTGTTTGTTAAATGGCCACAGATGAAAAACATTTTGTCATTGCAAACACTGTAAGCATAAATTCAGTAAATATTTCTCAACATCAATTCGCAGACTATATTAACAAAGTGGCAATAAATAACAAGCAGATCTGTCGAAATCGTTGATAAAAGATTGATGCCAGAAACGCAGTAGATCCTGCAGATCTAACGTTAAATTGATACCAAAAAGCACACAGATGTGCCAAAAGTAGTTTAAAAGATTATATACGTTTTTTTTAAATATGATTTGATTAACAAAATATACATTTATTCATTATAATACATTATTTTTACTTTTTCAATTATTATAAATTATTAAATATTTTTTATTTGCTTTTTTCTTTTTTTGTTTAACTTAATTATTTTTCTTCAATTTGCTGAGAATTTGGCGCAAATTTGTTTTCAGTTTGTCGTTGATAAATCTGTTCTCAATTGCGTCGCAATCTGTCAACGCACTGTTAAACGTGACACATGTTAGATCTGACAGATTTGCTCTGGCGTTATACCCAACTTGATGTTAGGATATGCTTTCAACTTTTGATTGCAATCAGAGCGCACTTGAGGACACAGTAGGGCCTGGATTTGCAGCTGTATTTGGCAGAAAATTGTTTTCCGATTATTAACAATCCGCAAGCAAATGCATGGTTAGCTGGGTATACACACACACACACACACACACACACACACACATGCATACATACATATACACACATATATGTATATGTATATATATATATATATATATATATATATATATATAAATAATCCTTGTATGTGTTATTTCTTTTATATGTTTTCAGAGAAATAAATCCATATATAGATTATAATAGATCACCCTATATGCGCGTGTGCGCGGATGTGTGTGTATGTATATGTATGTAATGTGTGGATGCGAAAATCGAGAATCAATAAGAGACACGGTATAGTATCACGCGCCTAGTTGGGCGAAGCCGTGACCCCTTAGAAGCGAGGCACCGTGTAAAATAAGATTAAAGCATGAAAGTTCATAAAAAATTAAAATACATATAATAAAAGTAATAAAAAAGTATGTTATTTTTCATTTCAAGAAATAATTTTTGAGATATAAAAAGAGTTTAAAACTAACTAATCACAAGCACGCTCGTATATAGAGTTTGTAATTGATTATAGTTTTTAACTCTTTATCTTTAAGTTATATTTTATCTCAAGCTTTAAATTATATGTATTTCTTTATTAACGCGAGCTTTAAATTATTTTATTTCAAAAAAATTATTGAAATAAAAAGTAAATACTTTTAATGCTTAATTTTTATGTACTTTTATACTTTAATCTTATATCCTCAAATTTTAGGACACCTTATACGTATATATAAGGTATTTTAAAATTCACCGATAAAAATATTATAGCAAAAAAATTCTCGAAAAAAATTGAATAAAAATATTTGTTTTTTATCCCAAATAATACTATAAGTGTGTTTAAGAATTTAACCATTCACATAGAATACATGCTTAGATATAATTACTTAATTATTAGTTTACCGCCAAAGAATAGATGAGTCACCTATAGTTTTTTTCACCATATTTCTCTATTTTGTTTTTATTTTTGCAAAGGTTATCTCTGTTTTTTACCGAAATGTCACAAACTCACCGAATGTCCTTCATAATTACAAATTTTTTGGTCAATTTGAGAATATTTTTTCTGCGAAAATACCTAAATATTAATAATTTCCGAGTTATAAAAACAATTGAAGAAGGGGCTTTCCACAAACTTTTTACAAGCTCAAAATAACAATTTTCAATTAATAATGTGAGATGAAATTTATTTAAAAATTTTAAAAAAGTAAAACTCTTTTCTCGACCGTACTAACAAATATTATTTATTAAATCACAAGGTTTCGACTCTTTGAATCCTTATCAAGTGATCTAGATATACATAGAGAAGAAATACAGTACAGAGATTAATACAATAAAAAAAAATTACTTTACTTAACAATATTACAAAATAATAAGAAGAAGCGAAACATACTTGTGAAAATAAAAATAAAATTATAATTTTAAGATGTCAAGAACGAATATAGTGTCGGTTTGACAACACGTCAAGATTCTTAGACGAGTTATGAGAGACTAAACGACCTTTATTATTTTGTCGTAGATATTACTTAAATTGTCGGTATCCTTTTGTAAGTTAATAGCGTTATCATTTTTCTTAATAAAAAACATTTCAGCGATTTCTCTTTTTCTTACGTGTTTTTCACTGTGTAAAATAACCGGCGAAGTCCAGTCAAAATCGTGATCAAATTCAATTTTATGTTTGCTGATAACTGATAAATTACTCGAATGCATTTTGATGTTGCTGAAATGTTGCTTTACACGTGTACATAGATGTCTCTTTGTTTGTCCGATGTATGACATGTTGCAATCATTACAATTAATTTCGTAAACTACTTCAGTCTTTTTATCTGTAGGCAGTCTATCCTTGCCTTTTTAGGAATATTATGAACAACATATTAAATCCGATATTTTTAAAAATTCGATCGATATTGTCTAAGCTATTAACATAAGATAGTGAAATGAAAGGAGATTTATCAACAATATTTCGCTCATTACTCGATTCATTCATCTTTCTGTGTTTTAAAAAATTAATTCTTTTATTAACCCAACGATCAATTACATGTTTAGGAAAACAGTTATTAAATAAAATCTGTTTCACAATATTAATATTCTCGTCGTGAAACTGGTCATTAGATAAGAGAATCGCGTGATCTATAAGATTAAAAATTGTGTTCATTTTATATTTAAAAAGGTGATTGGAAAAGAAATTCATATATCTGTTCGAACACGTGTTCTTCCTGTACC
Source organism: Nylanderia fulva (assembly GCF_048542155.1). Classification (NCBI taxonomy): domain Eukaryota; kingdom Metazoa; phylum Arthropoda; class Insecta; order Hymenoptera; family Formicidae; genus Nylanderia; species Nylanderia fulva. The sequence goes on from NW_028190873.1 coordinate 476,315, forward strand.
AATTTGTTACAAGCTTTCTATTTGACCGAGAGATCGTTGTATTCAAAAAATTAATACATCCGTCTGATTCCGTCTCATATGTAAAGGTTAAACGGTGGTGATAATTATTAAAGATATTAATTATTTCGTGGATTTTGGTCTTTAGAATAATAGCGAAAATATCGTCAATATATCTATAATAAGTCGGAACATTAAAACTAAGTTGACTTAAACAATGTGTTTCGAGATCATTCATCACCATGTCTGCCAAGATGGGTGAGAGAGGAGATCCCATGGGACTATCAAAGATTTGTTCGTAATATTGTTCATTAAAGCTAAAACTAGAATCTAGAATAAATTCGACGGCATATAAGAACTGAGCAAGACTGAAATCCGTATTTTGAGAAATGTCACTCCATCGTTTCTCAATAGCGCGTAAAGCCAATTCTTTTGGAATATTAATGTATAGAGCGGTCACATCTAAAGAAATCAAAGTATTATTGTCGTCAATAATTTTATCTTTTAAATTTGCGGAAAACGTCCAGCTATCCTTAACGTAAGATTTCGGAACAAATTAGAACTATGTAAAATATTATGAATATATTTAGCAACATTATATACTAGACTACCTAATGAAGATACAATGATGCGTAAAGAAAATTTTTTTTTGTGAACCTTTAGCAGACCATAACAACGTGGTAAATTACCATTAGTGATATTTAATGACTTATACGTGGAGTCGTCAATCAAACCGTTATCTCGCCAAGATTTTATTAAGGCGTTAGTCTTTATAGTTAGTTTTTTGATAGGATTTTTCTTTAGTTTTTTGTAAGTAGATTCATCATTCAATAACGATTCCATTTTTTCCAAATAATCATTTTTACTCATTACTACGGTGATCTGACCCTTATCAGCTTTGGTGACAAAAATATCTTCATTATCATGTAGAAATTTTTTACAGAGCGAAAAACCTTGTAAGATGTGTCTGTCAGAAGAAGAAATGTGTTTATTTTCACATAAAAACTTTTTGAGAGAATCAGCTACTGATATTCTGGTGGTTTCTAGTAAATCACTCGGAATGTTCTTGTGATTAATCTCTAGGTTCTTTATGTTATCCAGGACGATATTAATTCGATCTTTACTATTTGCGTGATCTATCGGCTAACCAAATTTGTCACCCAAGCTTAAAAAATCAGATACTTTATCCGGAATAGTTTTACCACTAATGTTCACTAACCACTTAGATTTGTCAATGTTTTTGAACAAGTCCGAAAATGCGTTTTGTTTAGTGCACAATTTGTCAAATTTACTAATAGACTTATTTTTATTAGAGAGTTTAAATTTGAAAAGTCTCCTTTCATTTAATTTAAAAAACTCTTGAACAAGATCATGTGGCAGACATGTAAAGAGTTTCTTAACTATCACTTTAGTGTTGCGGCGTAAGTATTTTAAGTTGAAATTAGCGTCTTTTATTTCCAATTTTAGTAATTTATAACGATATTTATTAGTAATCTTCTTCATTTCGCGTTTTGTACTACTGCTTTTAAATAGTATGTTCGTTTTAAGATTAATAATATGAGAAGGAAGAACATCTTGCCTTCTACATCGTAACAGAAAAATTAGTTGTTGGTTCACAGCAATAATCTTTTTCTCGTTGTTAATCCAAGTTTTCAAAGGTGTTGTGTGATAAGTACCGAACCTTCTCGAGATCATGCAAAAAAATCCTTCCACTTGTGTGGGCTCCATATCCAGATCCAGGAGCGTAAAAAAATAAAAACGTAGATATTTGAGAATCGCCAGACAGAATTTAAAAAAGTAAAACTCTTCTCTCGACCGTACTGGCAAATATTATTTATTAAATCACAACGTTTCGACCCTTCTTTGAGTCCTTATCAAGTGATCTAGATATACATAGAGAAGAAATACAGTACAGAGATTAATACAATAAAAAAATTTTAATTTAAAGTTTATTTTAATTTAATTTAAGATTAAAAATGACAAAAATGTGACAGTCAATATGATAATACATAAAAATAAAACTTGCAAAAAATGAGAACTTAATTCTGAAATAAAAAATCGTCTTGAAAAAATTGGGGGGGGAGGAGGGGGATTTTGATATTGGGTCGATTAAAAAAGACACATCCACCTATATATTATATATTATGATTTCGAGATCTCTGCATATATATAATATATATATATATATACAGGGTGTTTCCCCAGGATTCAGTCAGAAATATAACTTTGATTCAAAGTTGATTCCACGTCGATATGGTTAACAACTAGTTGAGTCGATATTTAGTCAGAAATTTAACGTCAATTCAATGTTGATTCGACACGTTTCACCGGTTGATGCGATGAGCGCTTGCTTGAGTCCAATAATTGAATAAGGTTTTTGATTTTTGTGCAATATCGACTTATGATTTTTGAATGTTTTATATAGTGTGAGATTATCTAAGTAATTTTTTTATTATATTAGTAATTAATAAAATACTATATATAAATTTGCAAAGGGGAAAAATTATACGTAATAAAATTAAAAATTTTTGATAATTAATATTAGAAAAATATTAAGAATATACAGGGTGAGTTTTTTATCTTGAGACATTGAAATATCTCAAGAAATATGTCCTGGATGAACAAATTGTCTGAACAAAAATTTTGTATTTTTGAAGGGGAAAACTGATCCCGTAAAAATTAACCCCCCCCCCCTCCTACCTCAATCCCCGTGGGTGGGAAAGGGAGGACTTTGAAATTTCAAATTTCAAATATTTTTTTCAAATTTCAAACAAGTGTTTCGAATACAACTTGCGTATTTTTGTATGGAGAATCTGAATATGCCATAAAAAATCGGGGGACCTATTTGAAATTTCAGTCCCTCTTTCCCCACCCGCGGGGATTGAGGTGGGGGAGTTAATTTTTACGGGATCAGTTTTCCCCTTCAAAAATACAAAATTTTTGTTGGGACAATTTGTTCATCCAGGACGTATTTCTTGAGATATTTCGATGTCTCAAGATAAAAAACTCACTGTATTATTGAGAAATAAATATATTAAATATTATATACATATATATAATGTATATAAATATATATATATATATATAATTTATATATAAATATATATAATTATATAAAATTATATGTATATATATATGTGTGTGTATATATATATATATATATATATATATATATATATATATTCTCATATTCGATTATAATATATAACAATATATAAAATATATATATATATATATATATATAATATATATATATATATATATATATATTTTATATATAAATATATATAATTATATAAAATTATATGTATATATATATATGTGTGTGTATATATATATATATATATATATAATCTCACACACACACACACACACATATTCGATTATAATATATGACAATATATAACATCATATATATAAGATTATATATAACTATATATAATAGAAAATTTGTCCGTATATAAATTCCTTTATTTACTGTTATGCAACACGCAATACGCGCTTATTTATCTCGTATATGTTCGAACATGAGAATTATATAAAGTTAGCCAAGTGATTATTATACATATATTAATAATATAATTGCATGGTCTGTTTTTTATAGTTGAACTAGTTGCACTAGAGTTTATCTTTTTCTTCTTCCAATTTTTTAAAGATTGATTATGACATATATTATAGTATTGAAAAAAAATTTTCATCTATTCAACTATTGACGAGAAAAACAATAGAAAATTATTAAAAACTAATTCTCATCCGATCACTGAAGTTAAGCAATGCTTGATCATGGTTAATATTTAGATGGGTGCCGCTGGAAGCATTAGTTTATTTTGTATAATAATATATAATCATATAGAGGGTGTCTCATTTTAATGTCCTACCCCAAATAAATTTTTTATTTTTGATTGTAAAAAAAAATGTTTCAAACAAAAGTTGTATGCGGTTTCGAGGAGGACATAAGGTGGTGCCATTAATTTGATCTTGAATAGTTGCTTGAGGGCCATGTGAAGGTAACCTTCTTACATGGAACCACCTACTTTTCATTACATATGCTTGTTGCAGACATCGAAAGCTCTCCAAAACACTATAATAAAACATTTTTATCTCAAGTACTTTTTGAGTTATAAGACAAGATCTCCTCACCTCAAGGTGACCTTTACATGACCTTCAAGCAACTATTTAAGGTCAAACTAATGGCATCACTTTATGTCCTCGAAACCATACAATTTTTGTCCAAAACATTTTTTTCTACGCTCAAAAATAAAAAACTTATTTGGGGTGGGACAAAATGGGACACCCTGTATATTTATATATGGACAAATTTGATATATAATTTTGTATAATTAGATATAACCAATTTGTCTAATTATGTATTTTTTTTGCCCAGCCAGAAATGATAGTTAAATCGACGTCGAATTGATATCAAATCGATATCGATTCGATATCTTTTCGACCGATCATTTCTAACTGGGCGGGAAATTGGTTGATTCAACGTTAAAATTATGTCAAAATGATAGTCGAAAATTCGTCAAAATTTTGTACCATTTCGATGTCGATTTAATCAAAATTTCAACTTTATTTCAATTGGTTTTTGACGTTAATTCGACATCACACAACTATACATTTCTGACTGGGGAGGATAGGTACACATAGTGCAGAAGGTTGTAGTATGGACCATTATTTGAGTAAAAAAGTTCATATTAACATGTGTTCAATTTTCAATAGGTGTGGAGTTACAGCCGTTTGAATGTTAAGTATCAACGAAATCTGCTATAAATTAACAAGAGTATAAAAATGACTTATTTCTGCAAAAAACTTACAATAAATAATGACAGCCACATGAAGAACTTACTGATAAAATTCGTGATTCACAATCAGTCGAATAATTCACAGCAGTTCAAAGATTTTCAAAAATACCACCACTGACTTCAAAGCACTTTTCAGCTCTGTGCAACAGAATGTGTAGCTCGTCTGAGGTCGTCTTCACGTTTTTTTATACAAAAACAAATGTCCTGAATGCGAGCAATCAATTCTTCTCTTGTGTTAATTTGTTCTGTGCGTAACTGTACGTGGTTACTTCAAACGTCAAACAGCTGTAACTTCACGATTGATTTTATTTTAAAATCAATACGTGATTAGTGGAAATTTTTTTACTTTTCACGTTTTTACTTTAGAAAAAGTTATAAAATCGATACCCAGATGATATTTAAAGAATATCCAGAAGACATTCGAACATCGATAATAAATCATTATTAAATTTTATATATAAATTATTTATATATTCATTTATTTTATATATTTATTTATTTTATATATATTTTATAATTAATACTATATTGAATAAAACAATTATTTTTAATGATTTTATTTTAATATTTTTTGGAAGATAATAAACAAAATCAATTTATAAAATATGTATAATAAATTCTTTAACTTTTTTGCGTATAACGATAATATTTATCCTTTGTATAAATATATTCGTTATAAGATCATTAAATTCTATTATTTTGTTTGAAATGTAATATTCCTTACCTGTAATCGTCTACTCTATACTTTCTTATTAATTATATATTTTTTCTTAATTTTTTGTAAAGAAAGTTCTTATTACTATAAATCATCTCTATAATCATCGAATCCAGGATCTGTCGATTTTTAGACTATCGCTTTCACATAAAGTTATTTATATTTTTTATTTAATTGTATATACATATAAAAGGAAAACAGAGAAAATAAAGATTTTAAAAGAGAGTATAGGAATATATATATAAAAAAGTATTTTTCCAACAAATTTTCTAGTATCTACATAAATGGTTAAAATTATATATGGATATTGTAGAGGAACATGTGTGTTATCAATGAATATACATACATGCATGTAAATTTTTGAATGATCTAAAAAAATTCAAATTTCTTAAGATAATCGGAAACTTTTATTATATATATATATACATGCACATCAATATATTTTATATTCTCTTTAATATTTGTTGTATGCGTAATTATTAAAAACATTTCCAAAAATATTTAATTATATTATAAAAAATAATATAATTTAACAATTTTATTTCTAATAAAAAATAATCATATTCTAAATATGCATTTAGTTTATTTATTTTAAATATCCAAATCATTTCTAAAATATTGATTTTATAATATATAATAAAGAATGTAGCAAGTTGTTTTTTATAATTATATTTGTGATGTTAGAGAACAAACTTATCACTATTTTTATATTGTAGTATTTTTCATATTTTCAGGAATCGCACATTTAACTGATGTCTCATTTTATGTTTGATAAACTTCTATGGAAAAAATCCAATAAAAAATCCAGAGAATGTGATGATCAAGAAATAAAACCTTTATTTTTATATAACGATAAAATTAATGAAGTCGCCAGTGATGAGTAAAACCATACAAATTTATTGAAATTTCAACCTAACTGGCCAGTACAATTTAATTAGAAACACTACGTTTTATTTTTATTTTTGTCCATTTTTAAGTATAAGATATGTATGGATTTATTTCATTTATTTTGGTATACATATATGTATGTGTATGTTTTATACATGGACGTAGGAAGTATCTGGACGCAGCTTTTGTCAGAGAAGTTGAAGCCTAAGGGGTGAAGAGAATGAAGACCAATTACACACGGATTCAACAACCAAGATGGCAGCTGGTAAAGGCTAATGTCACGGTTCATGGTTATTTTCATGTTATTTTTTACGTTTTTTCGTAATAACACGGCATATTGCGCAACGACACAATAAACTATAATTACACCGATTCACACACTAAACTATTTTAGATGCGTTGTCACGAAAAAAAATATTAAAATAACGTCGCGTTTCATAAAATTAGAAGAATCAACATATATTTATGTGTACAACCAAGATGGCTGCCACAGATTCCCTCTTCAACCCTCAGGCTTCAAACCCCTCGTCTAAAAGTAGTATTTTATGCTCCGTCCAGATATTTTCTACGTCCATGGTTTTATATGTGTAATAAACAAGCATTGTTTTACAGAAATCATATTACGTGTATAAACATAATATATTTTGTAGTTATATCAAATAATGTATTAAAAAATTTGGTATAAATCTTTTGGCATTAAAATTTAAAAAATGGGACCCAATAAAAAAATAATCATAAATATCCAATGACTTTAATAATATTACTTGATTTGTATTTATTTAGGATTTATTAGATTCCAATAAATAAATGTACTTTGTTATGCCAATTAATTTCAACATTAAAAACTTCGTTCAAAAAAAATAATTTGGAATAAAAATTATATACGTTTCTCAATTAATTTTTCTCTCATTAAATAAAAAATTTATTTTTTGGATGGAATTATTTCCATTAAAATCCTGATATAAAATATGAAACAAATATATTGCATGCATTTTATTTATCGCAAATTATAAAATTTATGAAAATATCAAATAAATTGAAATAAATAAATAATCAATATTCCAATAAGTAGTATTTTTAGCCATTTTGTTGCAATTTGACGTCAAAATGACTATTTTAATATCTAGAATGTATATATGTATTGTTATAAATGTATACACACACACACACACACACACACACACACCACACATGTGTGTGCGAATATCATACAATTTCTAATAAGTAAGTGCCGTTGTAAACTTTGTGATATATATTTATTTAGAAATGTCCTATATGTAATTTAAAAAAATTCTCAATATTGAAATTATATTAATTGCACTATTTACATTCAATTTTTTGATAAAATTAAATAAATATGGATGAACTTATATAAACATGAATTGTAAAACTACAACTTTAATAGCAATGCAATGCAGTAGTGTTAAGTATTTAAAAAATGAAGTAGTCGTGTATTTGTCATGACTGAAAGAAATGTTTATATTTACAAACACGAATATATTTAATTAACATAATAGAGTATTTAAAGCATAGTATATTTAATTAATAGTACAGTTAAATTATTTTATATGTATTATTAATATATGTAATTGCAATTGAAAGATAAAATTTAAAATTACTTTTGTTTTAATTATATATATATATATATATATATATATATATATATATGTATTATTATGTACAATTCTATATGTATATATTCTTCTAATATGTTTCTAACTTATTGATTTATATATAAAACGTTAACGCAAGCAGAGAACATTTAAATGAATTGCATTTTTATGAAATTGCTTATAAATGTAGATATACATATTTATTGCTATAGTAAAAGATTATACTACGTTGTAGTTGTCTGTGCACATTCACGATATTTAATTATATATTATATATATTATTAATTAATATTACAATATTACATGTTATAATTCAAATAACATGTTTAAAATACTAAAAAGATTAATTACTCATCACTTTAATGTTTTTAAATTAGTATTGATGATATTATGTCTATATGCTGAAGTATTTGTATTTACAACGTAATAGAAAAGCAATATAATGAAAATATGTTAATAATATATACTCTAGAATAATTTATATTTTAAAGTGTATTCTGTTAATTCGTTACTTATTCTTGTATTTAACGACTCCAAAACCTCTCTAGCTATGTGTAAATATGACAGACAGTTCCACAAAGATTTTAAACACCGCTAATTTATTTTATTAGATTTTTTAAATTAATGTTCCTTTATTGTTATCTTTTATTTATTATTACTTATTTTTATTTCTTATATACTGATTTTAGCCTTATTTTTGTAATCAAATTTCTCTATCGTTTTTTGCAAATATATGGCTAAAAGAAAAGCCAAAACGTAGATACGCGTTAATATTTAAATATCTTTTTCATTTTTTATTTAAGTTTTAAAAAAAATATATATATTATGTTATATATTTGTTAATAACGCATATATTACATTGCATTATTATTGCAGTATTGTATTGCAATATTGCTACAATATTGTATTGCAATATTAAAAGTGGACATTTTACCGTTGTTGCAATATTGCAGTAAATGTTGCAGCAACATTTTGCAAATTTCTACAATGTTGCAATCTTGCAAAGAAATGATTCTGTAAAATTGCTGCGCTATATGAGTATTTTCATATATTTTCTCTTTTATTGTTGTTTCAGTGTATACTAATGAGTGAACGTAAATTTTTTAGCACATTTTCAAAAACATCCGGTGTAAAAATTTGAAACATCAGATATTCTGTCTTTCAATTCATCGTTGTTTACAATGTTTCGTCTCATAGTTATTATACTAATCAAATATTCCAAATAAAAAAAAGTTTAGAATATTCATGTCAGAAGATCTCAATGGCCACATTATCAATGTGAATTACAATAATCGTCTCATTTATTAATTAATAATCTATTTTATTGTATTTAAAACATTACAAACAATGTAAACCAAAGTGAGCTAGAACCCGATGTTATGCTTCTTAATAGATAAAAGTAAATTTGCTCTGCTCCCTGCATTTCTGGGTTCTTGCCGCGACCATGTTAGATTGTGACGTCACACGCAAGAAAGTATACAAGCTAAAAATTCTTACATGCCATTTTTAAATAAAAATATATAAGGTCGCCACCTTGGATATGCTACAGTATAAAGACGTGCTTTCAAATGCTATCGTTGAACTTCAATAAATCAGCCTATTTGTGGGCTACCTCGTGGTTTTTTTCCAAACCCAGAAGCATTAATTATCGAGTGCTAGCATTGACGAAAAGAAAATTGGAGCAGCCATACGCGAAAACCTTCCCATCTCGACCGTTCTTCGGACCTGCCGGGCAGCGAGCGGCGGACCTTTGCTTCGGATGTTTGCTTCCTGCGCAAATTTTCCTCTTCCTTTTCGCCTTCTCATGCAAATACAATTTTCGAGGCGATGGCAACCAAAAAAGACCTTTTTGCAAATTGTTATTGTGGAAAGTGATTATAGGTAAATACACATATTGCCTTATAAATTTTATTTATATGTGTTTTTTTTAACAGGAGTAAGATACTTTTCCCTCAAATATTTCTTACTTGTGTCTAATAATTTTACTCAAGACATTATTTCATTTCTAGGTGCAATTTATGACAAGAGACCCAATGTATCTGTTGCGGATTTATCATTATATGCAGGACAATGGTTAAAGAATGCTCCATATGGAAAACAAGATGATGGAAGTTACGGAAGACGTGATAAAAAGTTTAAAGAAGCAGATGAGCACTTATCTTCATAAGCATTTATCCATATTTTATTTTGTTTGGCAAACATGCATTGATATTTTATTTATTCACATTTTATTCACAGTTTCAGCAGTTATGTTTACAGTTTACATGTTCAATATAGTTTATGTTTACCATTTTATGTTTACACATATATATTTATAATAAACAGCATAATAATAAACTTGAAATTTGTGAGAAGTTATTCATTAACTTTCTTTTATAATGTTTTTTTCTTTTTTAGTTTAATATACATATATATATATATATATATATATATATATATATATATTATGTTTGCATGTTTCTATCTTATTTCAGTATATTTCTTAAATCAGTCATTTTCTTTCTCATGATGCGCTTCATTTTAGAAAAGATAAAAAACAAAAAATATAAATATAGATGGGCTATGAGATGCGTACCTGGCGGGCGTACATGGATGTTAGGCGCGTTATACCGAAATTTAAAGTTTTTGATATTACTTCGATAAGAAAATATTTCTCAAATAGTTATTGTAAAATACAGTATCAAAAAAATAATTGCTGCTTATACACAAATATCGACGTCGAATTGACGTCAAATCGACTTGTCAATGACTGGTCGAAATTTAAGCCCATTTTTAAGTCAAATCGACTACAAATTTCGACCGTCGATCGACCAGTATCATCGACGTCGATTCGACAAATCATTTCTGGCTGGGAAAGCAATCTGCCACATATGTGGCGATCTCATATCATCTCATAAAAAAGTTATGTGTACATACATCTGACACACCCTCTTGCATTAATTGCAAGAGAAATAATTTGGAAGATACAGCCCATGCTGCTTCCTCTAACTCTTGTCCCATTTTTATAAAACAAAGATTCATTAAAAAAACAATGGCTTACTACAATATTTTTCATTCTGAAGCCACCTACCTAATTAATAATGGTAGATCGGCCGATCTTCAAAGTTGGACTCGCCTCCCCAGGAGCATCCCCCTTCCTACTCTTAGTGAATACCTTTCCACTTAATAAACTCTCTTTCTCCTCCTTCGTCTTCTCTCACAACAAATACGCGGACAAGGCCAGATAACTTATTCTTCATCTTCACCTCTCCCTCTGTCAACCTTCACTCATTCATCTTCTCATTCTCCACTATTAATCTCTCTCCCCTCTTATGGTTACCCCCCTTCATTATCTTCCTTTCCTCCTCTTCTTTCAACCCTTCCCCATCCCTCAACTTCCGCCTCCCGCCCCCCTCCATATTACTCCAAACAATATATTAACAACAACAAAAAAATAATAAGCCGAATAATAATAATTATATTGACAGGGATGACCCTAGAAAGAGAACTGTCAACAATGACAAGCACACTAACATTAACAGCTACTCTCGGTTCAATGTGATAACTCTCACTCTTTCTCTCCATTACCCCCACTAAACTCAACTAACGATATCACCAACTCCTCACTACCTTCTAGGGCTCCTGACTGCAACGCAATTAAACCTCATCAAGAATTCCTTGACAAATGGATCGATCAATGCAAATCTAAATTTTTATCTCTAAAAATGGTTCATCGAGATGTTCTAGCTGAGATGAGCCTCAACAACTCTCTTTGTGCTCCTAGACTTGCTCTTATACTTTGAAATGTCTCTCTCTAATATAAATGTTTTACAGTGAAACTGCCGATCTTTCCAAAGAAGAATCCCGGAACTCACTTTCCTACTAGATGAATTTAACATCGGCATCACTACTCTCTGCGAGACTAGACTAGATGAATTGATACGACCCAGTTTTTCTAATCATGAAGTATATGGTTAATCGAAACAGGTATGGCGGAGGGGTAGCCATTCTAATTAATAAGAACTTTAGATTCTCTTTCATTAAGAACCACCGTATTGAGCAAATTTGCAACAATAATAATATTTAATTTCTACTTCCCAAGGAGAACAAAAAGTCACGATAATGTCAAAATGACGTCAAAATGACGTCAAAATGAAGTCAAATGGCGAAAATCACAATGACGTCAAACAGGGGAAAAAAGTGACTATATTTTGACATTATTTTGACATTATTTTGACCTTCTGTTTTTTATATTCAGTGCATTGAATAAGGGAGAATTCACACCTAGGCAGAAAAGCAGAAAACAGGAAAGCATTAGCCAATCAAAACTCGGACTGGTAGTAAACATAATACAACAGAAAAATTCTTCGGTTACTACTTACTACTAGCGCGAGTTATAATATATTAGCTTATTAATGCTTTGCTGTTTTCTGCTTTCTGTCTAGGTGTGAATCTCCTTTAAAGCAGTTTCACAAATAGAAGATAAAGAAAGAACAATGTAGAAATAAGTTAAAATTACTTTTTATTGTAGTGTCTTTGTTAACTTAAAAATATTTTGCATCTAAACATCTAATATTATAAAAAGAAGTCTTTAACTTAAATAAAATTAAATATAGAAAAGCTCTTCTATAAATTAAAAGAAATATTACTTTTTTTTTAAATAACAAATATTATAACTTTACAAAATTAATATTATTATAGAAATATTATATATAATAATATACTATCCTTTTTAATTAAAGAATAAAAATTTTAAAGACATAACAAAGATAAATATATATATTTTATAGAACTAAAAAATAAAAATAATTTAACTTTATTTACCTTATTTAAACTAAGACAAAAAGTGACAAATAAAAAAAAGTAGAATTTATGTGTTAAAGTCGGAATACAATTAATCCCCATCAGAAGATCCAATTAGTCTGATCGCTGCATAGAAGTGTTAAACCATCGTTTTATATGGTCTTCAAATACGGAAACCTGCACCTTAGGAAACTTCTTGAAACACCTATAATTGAAAAAAAAAAACAATAAAGCAGGAGTAATTTAATATTCTAATTAGCAAACGATAATTTAACTTTAAATATATATTTCTAATATATTTGTTCATTAATTGAATATATATATATATATATATATATATATATTTAATAAATTTGAAAATAAATTTTAAAAAACAAGATGATATTCACTTTCTATTAGATTTTTCACTTTGGATTTTTGAAAACTGAGCTTGACTTCTCCAGAACCTTTCCAACTAATGAGTCGTGCTACGTTGTTCCTAAGTAGAGTCGACAAAATAGAATAAGTGTAAATAGAGGTTGTTTCTTCCTTTCCTTTTTGTAACAGGTAATTGAGCTATAACATAAAGCCAGTTTAAATATTTAATAAAGATATAAATATTTGAATTAACAGTGATTAAAATAAGGCACTATAAAAGAAGGTATTCTCACGTCCGCCATTTTCTTTCCAACTAGGAAGAAATTAACTAATCACAATTGAATTTAGAAAAATAATTTTGTGATTGGTTAATTTCCTCCTAGTTGGAAAAAAATGGCGGACGTGAGAATACCTTCTTTTATAGTGCCTTAGTTAAAATACTCACCATTTGACCATATAATACTTTATTATTTAATTGTTCATCAAAGTTTACAAAAGATTCCTCAGTTTCCAATGGCAAGGAGGGAAATCCTTCAGGCTAATCAAAAGCGTCATTATTGGGGAACAATTCGTTCAAAATTTGAGAAATCTTAATGTGCAGCCAATCTATCTTTGTTGACAATTCTTACATGTAATTCAGGATTAATTGATCTTGAGATTTACCTGTCAGAAAACCACATTAATCAAATGACAGTTTTTAGTCAAATCTATAATATCTATAATAAATATAATATTTAATTCATAAGAGATTAATTATAATCACAGAATGTGTGAGAGAAATAATCGAATATGATTATACATATAATTAATTTCTTATGATTTAAAAGTCTGAAAGTTTTTACATATACAATAATAATAATATTGTATATGTAGAAACTTCCAGACTTTTAAATCATAAGAAATTAATTATATGTATAATCATATTCGATTATTTCTCTCACACATTCTGTGATTATAATTAATCTCTTACGAATAATAAAAATTGTTTTCATTGGCAAGTGATAGTTTTTGGAACCGACTATTTTTACTCAAATTTATTAATTAATATAATGAGAGTTACTAATGTTATTGACAATGATGACTTTTTTATATTATTGACAAATTACTATAAAAGTTCGATTCTATAACAGGTATCATATAATAAACCTTAAACCTGATTTATGGCTGTCAATACCTAAAGCCGTAAATTGTAAAAAATAAACTAATCATACAGTTAAATGTCAGAAGACTAATCGAATATAATGGATTAAATTTAAGACTTACAGGATAAATTATTGTATATGTAGAATATAAAATTATTGTATATGTAGAAATAATCACTTGCCAATGAAAACAATTTTTATTCTTTCATTATAAAAATAAAGTAGAGAATATAACTTAATACTAGCTAGTTCTGGTGAAGACTGTGAACCTATCAATAATAAAATGTTCAATTCAGAATTAATTAATTATTTTTTATCATAATAATAAGGTAATCAATAAAAATACCTTCTAAAAACCTTTTTAATGATGTAGATCTGTTTCGAGAATTTTTTTTTATTTATTTGTCTCACACTATCGTAATCAGATTTTGTAAGTATATCTTGAGATTCTGGAGATTGCTCAAAAGTGGAAGCCTTTTTAGATAAATCAAAATTGTAAGAAAAATTTGGAGATCTCAAAGTTGATGACATTTCATTGTCAGACAAGTTTTTTTTATTAGTAGATTCTGAAAAATAAAAGTACAAGAGCATATAAGAATAGTCTACTACTATTAAATGCTGCAATAAAATTCCAGTAATTAGAAATACAAACCAGATTGTGTAGACTTTTCCTGCGATAATCGACGAACAAGAGTTGTATTTTTCTTTGATAATGTAGATGAAAGATTTGAATTAGTAAAATATTCATTCGTAGACTTAGCTGAATTCTTGGCTTTGCTACTCTCGAATAATTCCTTGAGCTTTAAAGACAGAATTGAACTAGGTTTTGGAATATTGTGTCTTTCCTTAAGTTTCTTCTTTTTTGATTCTTCAACTGACTCAGAATCTGATGAAAATGTTAGATGTTCAGGTGGCTTTCTCTTGCGTGGTTGATTGTAGTCTGTCTCAACATCTGTTGCAATAATTGTGTCCTCTTTAACAGCTTTATTTCTAGCTTTTCGGGCAACATTGAAAGTGGCTGTATGCAAAAACCACAAGACAAAGATTAAATTACGAAGATATAGTCTTGCACTGTAAAAAAAAAGATAAAAACTTACAATAACTATGATGAAATATAATGGGCAGCAGTTCCCATGTGGATGAATCATAATCCACCAGACTCATCACCATCTTCATACATTTCCCCTTCATAAAACGTGGCGGATAATAACAAAACTGTCTGTCCTCGCTAATCCACTTGGTTGGTACAACTTCTACGAGAATTTCTTCTTCATCACTTTCAGCTTGAGGCACAAACTCTATGACAAAATACTGTAAAAAAATAAATTTGAAGTTTACATCAAAAAAACAAATAAAGTAATGACATAAATGACCAATAAGATCTCACCAAAAATTTACTGAGGACCATTGTGAAGGAGAGGAATGCAAAGAAAACTATCTTCATCGGGTAAAATAACACATTTTTGAAAAAAATCCTGCAGTTTGTATATGGTTTTTACAGAATCTATATGTGACACTTTAAAAATTCCAATGAATGAGGAAGGAAATGGGTAGTCATAATAATCTACAATACTTTGCAAAGAAACTTATGCCCTGCTAATAATATATCGCCATTTGGTGAAGCTATAACTTCGGTTAAGATAAGTATGTTCCCATCTTTTGTTGAGAAACAGCAATTAGCTTTATTAGTCGAAAGAGTTATACCCTTTAAATATATTTGTACATAGCGATCATCAGGAATTTCTGGAACAATATTTCTATGCAATTGTTTTTTTAATGTAACTTTATTCAGATTTGATCTCTTTGACTCTGCAGCAAGTTGCCTTTTTGTCTCAAAATCCCTATTAACTAACTGCTGGAGAGGCTTATCAGTTGAACGCAAGTGATGTTTAATTACAGCCATAAAAGACTCGCATTTAAAAGCACTGAAATCCAATAACGTACCATTTTTCTGGCATTCAGTAGCCATGTGACAAAGACAATGTACATTGTATACCACATATGATTTATCAAAAATATCTGTGGAATGCCTGATAAACTCACGATATATATTATCAGCAATAAAAATCCAATAATTGCTTTTGACAAATTCAGGAGATGAGAGAATGTAAGATGCAGAATGAATTAATAAAAAGTTTTTGTAAGTGTTTTCATGAAGTCTGTATCGAAAAATGCGCACTCCATCATACAGAAGAAGACGTCTCCACTCAGTTGCTTTAAACTTGGCTTGATAATATAAAGATCTTGGTCTACGGTTGAATTCCATGGGAATCCAAGAAGCAATGTCAATTATATCAGAGCATAAGCTCAAACGTGTTAGTCTTGAAATTTTACCATATGTGATAGCTTGATATCCACAAAGATACAGAACCCATCTCTTAAAAGCCCCTTCAAATAACAGATGCATTGGATCTAAACGAAACTTTGAAACCATTCCACTGTTGTCACTTGCCATATTTTCTAGAGGCAATACTCCATTATGGTGACTAGGCTGATCTCTTCTTCGATAAGATTCATCCGTACGCAATGATGCATTGAGATTCAGAAAGGTAAGACAATTTCTAAAACGTGCACCTTTTACTGTGCACTTTTCACATGTATAGATACTGTTGTGGCTTGAAATACATTTTACATATTGTCGTGCTACAGCATCAAGTATGTAATTTCTAATTTTAAAGGAATAGCGGTTGCCATAGAAGTCATAACCATTTAGGGCTAATTCATCAACTTCATGAATAAAATCTGCTAAAAAAGCATCAAGATTGTCTGGCTTTCCAACACCACGCCACACACCTATAATAAATGGTGTAGCTTCTCCTATAAGACAACCCAGTATAGGCCAGAAGTTATCATCAGTGCTTTTAAATAATGCCAAACCATTAATGTTTACGTCAATAATAATTTCTTTATGTTTAAGCAAGTAATCATTGGTAACTCTTTGATTTAAATTAGCAATAATGCCTTTATACCACATTAAACCTCTACCATTACGTTGTAATTCAACTTTGCGTGGAGTTTGCAGTAAAGTTTTGTGAGATTTTGGTAAAAAACTATGGAGGGATCGTAATCCTACAAGAAGTTCATCAACTTTTCTATGTGCAACACCTCTCATTGCCCATTTCTTCAAAAATTTTAATAGATATTCATCAGAATTCTGTGTTAATTGAATATCATTCTGATCCTATGGAGATTAATTACAAATTCTTCATCTGAATCAACATCAGTCTCCACATTTTGCTCAAAACTAACATTGTCTTCATCTAGTTCTAGTTCATCATTATTATTGCAAAAGTTGTTTCGATTCTCTTCTACTTCTGAATGAATTGATGAATTATCACATGAATGTTGATTATGACCTTCTAGTTCAAATATTTCTAATGCATCATTAACTTGTGTCAAAGTTTGTCTTACTTCTTCGATCTTAAGACGCTTCCTGACCTCTTTCACAGATGAAGCATGCAGCTTGCGTTTCATATTTTGCTTTACGTACAATAAATAAATTTAAGAGAATATATTATATATACCTAAATGTGTATATGTGACAGCATAAAAGTCTGCAAATTTAATAAATAAGATAATATCGCAACAGTACTATATATAATATAAATATGACAGTACAACAAAACACAATATAAAAGTAAAAAAATTTAAAGTAAATAGAAATATTATCACAACATGACAATACAACAATACATATATACATATATAAAAAGAGAAAGATTATTCAAATGAACAGAAATATTTACTTCTCAGCTTTATTTTAACCTTTTTGTTGGATTTTTCTGATGTCAAACTATATGATCATTTTCTGCTATCTTTATAAAGAAAGTGCGTCAGCCGACACATATATATTATTCTAACGCAAGGAATTTTATTCTATCAACAATGTTAATATACACAAAAGTATGTAAAATCTAATAACAAATATTATTTTAAAAATCTTAAAAAATAATAAATTTGTACTACACAATTCTCTAATATTTTAACTATGAAACTTTAAAAATCAAGAGGTTAATATTAATTAGCAATTATAAATACCTTTAATGAATTCATTTCCTTCGTGTTTCCAGGCACAATTAAACCGCCAAATAATCACACCACTAATGAAAACAGACCATTCGTCCTCTTCTGGATTTGTTCACGCTTGCTTTGTGCGTAGTACACGTGCACACACGTTACAACACGCGTCAAAATAAATATGGCAACTGTATGGCGTCACTTTCGATTTCTAAAGTTTTTAGCGCCCTCCATATCCATGCAGGCCACAATGACGTCATTTTGACGTCACCGCAGAAAGGCTTGATATAAATTTGACATTTTAAAGTCAAAATGACATCATTTTGACACTATCGTGACTTTTTGTTCTCCTTGGGTTGGGAAGGTTTGGACAGAGAAAAATAGATTCATCTACGTCTGCTCTTTATACAGTCAGTTTCGTGGTAACAATTATGTTTACACTGCGCCTAATACCTGGCTGCAAATTCTTCAATTTTGCTCTAGCTTTAACCCTATTATCGTGTACAGAGACGTTAACGGAAAAAGTGCGCTTTGGTCCAACAACCTAATAGGTCCTGACGCTGAGGGTCGCAAGCTGGAGTTTGCAATTACTAATACGGACCTTCTTTGTCTTAACAACGGAGAGTACACTTGGTGCTCATCGGACTTAACGTCTACATCTAGCCTGGACATCACCTTGGCATCCCCATCCATCGCTTACTCTTGCTGCTGGAAAATTTTAGATGCTAATTACGGAAGTGATCACTTCCCCATCATCATCAGCATTAAAGGCTTCTCTACTGTCCTTCCTTTTCTACTGTCAAGATTGACTGGACAAGATTTCAAGATTCATGCACTAATCTTGCTAAAGAATTTTACATCGACATAAAAGACCTGAACCTTACATACGACAAGCTCATTGAATCCATTCATCGCGCTCTTCTGGAATCAGGAGCGATTAAACACAAAGCAAATAATTATTGTAAAAAGAACCCTTCTCCATGGTGGGACGAGGACTGCTATAACATCATACGCAACAAAGTCAGTTCTTTTAAAACATTCAAACAACACCCAACTGCTTCTAATCTTCAAAAATATCTTGAGTCCTGTAAATCTGCCTCCAAATCTTTTAAGAAGAAAAGAAAACAATCTTTTCAGCAGTTTTGCTCTTCGCTGAACGTGGACACTCCCATATCTAAAGTTTGGAAATACATTAGAGCCTTTTCCAACAAACCAGACTACAGTTTCTGAAGATTCTTTTCACGAAGCACTCAACAATCTGGCTTCTCTCCATCCACCCAAGGTGTCTCCACCAGGACATTGGAGTGCCTATCAGATATTTCTTTCAACGGAAAACACATTAGAACTGACTTTCTCTTGAAACCATTCTCTGCCATAGAGTATAACGAGGCTATCTCCTCCCTCAAATCTAAGTCAGTGCTTGGTCCTGACCTCATATCAAACCAAATCATTAAAAAATTTCCTTAAGAGCTACATTTCTTAATCTTAAAAATCTTCAACATTATGTTTAACAAGGGAAATTTTCCTAAACAATGGAACGAGTACTTCACCATCTTCATTCTGAAACCTGGAAGAAGAGATTCGCTTAGACCCATTTCTCTCTCCAATAACCTCCTCAAAATCTTCGAAAAACTCATGCTCAAAAGAATTGAATGGTGGGCTGAAAACCGTAAAGTCCTACAAACCTATCAATTTGGTTTTAGAAGAGGACTCTGCTGTGCCGACAACATAGCCACATTGGTTACGGATATCCGTCAGGCCAACAAGGATAGGAAACTCACAGGAGTGATATTTCTGGACCTCGTCGGAGCATTTGACAATGTTATTCCCGAAGTTCTGGTATATTGCTGGAAAAATACTGCCTCCCACCCAAAATCACTTCTTTCATCAAGGCCACTACCAAGAACCGTCACCTCATTGGGTATGCTGCGGGCATCGATTTACAACAACAAACGACTTTTCGAGGCCTTCTTCAGAGGTCCATCCTCAGCCCAATATTATTTAACTTACATATCCCTCTAATTCACTCTTGTCTTCCAGACTCTGTGAAAATTCTTCTCTACGCAGATGATATAGCTATCTATAGCGCCAACGAAAACCTTGACGCTATAACGGACCAACTCAATGTGGCTTTGAACAATATTTACCACTTCCTTGGACTTTTAGGACTCTCCATCTCTCCATCAAAGTCGTCCTTCTTAGTCTTCTCCAATATGAAGAATAGAAATCTACGAATACTAATCCGCAAGAGCCGACAGCTGCCGAAAATCTTGGACGAAAACATCCCACTCTCTTTTTCTGCAAGATTCCTGGGAGTTTATCTCGACTCCGAACTTAACTGGAAGTCGCATATCAACCAATTAAGGAGCAAAGTCATTCCTAGGATTAACATTATCAAAGCCATTTCGGGAATTAGATGGGGAGCCCACCCGGCTGTTCTTATAAATGTTTACAAAGGATTCATCAGACCACTATTGGATTGGGGTTGCCAAGTTTTTCACCCACTGGATGCTTCTCTCTACCTCAAGGTCTGCAGACTCCAGTACGCCGCTCTTAGAACTGTCACTGGAATGATGTGCACTATCCCTACAAACGCGCTCCTTGATATTAACGGCGAACAGCCTCTAAAAACGAGGTGGTTTTTTCTATCGGCTAAGTTCCTCGGTAAAATATTTGCACGAAAATCACACTCTCTCAACTCCTTTTTATCCTCTCTCTTACAACCCCCTGTAGTTGACTCCTCCGAATTGGGCTGTCTTGTTGATATTTTCTTCTCCAATTCAGACGTATTTAATTAAGTTGAACGATTCGATTTACCGAGCTATTTAGCTGCGGATAGACTCGACCTTTTATACGGACGGTTCCAAATCCATCACGGAAGACAGGGTTGGATTAGCCGTTTTCTCTCCGGAACTCAATCTAGAGTTCAAAAATAGAATTAATAATTTCTGTATTATTTTCGAGGCTGAGACACTGGCGATATCTAAAGCTCTCGAATTCATCGTTGACAGGAATATCAAGAACTCTGCCATCTTCTCTGATTCTCTTAGTGTTCTATCTTGCTTAAATAACCCCGTAATCTCCGGGAAAACACATCCCTAGATTATTCAAATTATCAACTCTATATCTTGGTCATTCCAAGGAGTTTAATATTAAGCTTATCTGGATACTTAGTTACTCCGGCATTCCAGGTAACAAACGTGCAGATTCCCTAGCTAAAGAGTCCTTGCATCTCGCTGATCAGCTTCAGCTCTCTAAGTGCCACCACTCCCAACATACTCTAAATTCAAAAAAGACGCCAAAAAAAGCTTCAGACATTCTTCGTTCTGAAAGTCTTTATAAAGGTGCCAGATATTTACACTGCATTGACTCTAGTCTGTCTCTCCCCTGGTACATTAAATTTAAAGAAAATCTTTCTCGCCCTATCATTACTCTCATCTCAAGACTAAGAACACAGCATACTGCCACTGATGGCCATTTGCACGAAAAAAATATTGTTGACTCACCCAAATGTGCTTGCGACCACCCTCTTCAGGATTTCAACCATACTTTCTTTCATTGTCCTAATTTCTATCAACTTTCAGATGAACTAATCTCATCCCTATTTCGCATCTCTCCTGAAGCACACCTTGACATTTCAAACCTTGCCTTCTCTAACAATCACAAAATCTACAAAACCCTGTTTTCCTTTGTCCAATAAGCTAACATTAATATATAACTAACTCTCATTTATAGACCTCTTAACAATTAATGGTGTATAGGCCTATTCCTCTGGAAGCCTTAGCAGCCATAATAGAGAAGAAGAAGAAAAAGAAAACCTCTCAAACCACTGCCTATTTTTTCATGACGACTCTAAAACAAAACCTGGAAAATACATGGGTTTTTTCCATCTACTCCCCTATGCTAAATCTCCAGTTCTTATACACACGCCTACACTTACACGGAGACTACTCAGTTCGGCGGGGCTACCGTTATCACACTCTACACGCTTGTGGCCGGCAAGAAGAGACCAAGTCTGGTTCGCTGAGGCCATTAAACATTGAAGAAGAAGGAGGAGGAGGTAATCGAGGCCTTATCCCTCTCTCTCTCTAAACAATGCATACAATTACATCATATATCTGATCAAGCAAAAACTCTGCGAAGCAAAAGTTAAGAGAACCTTCAAAATACCATCATCTGACTTCCCGCCCACACAGTCATTCTCGGGAACAAGAATCTACGATACACCCGATTTCACACACGGATCTATACTCCACTCTATGGGAGGAATATATCACAGACTTGAGCAAACTCCTCAAAACTCAAGGGCAACTTAAAGACACCCAGTACTTCCAGTCCTTCGTGAAATTAACCCAGAAGCCCTTCCACAAACTAAATTTTACTCGTGAGGAAATCTTCACTTACTGCAGGATAAAAAACAATCATATCACTCATTCAATCATAGTTTATTTAGGTGCAACCTCATTTCTAGCCTGCTATGTCTTTGCGGTGCGATACAAGCAGATGCTGACCACATCTTTTAGAACTGTTCCATTCTAAACGATCAAAGACAATCGCTCTAAGAAATCTCAATAAGCTGAAACTCTCCCTCTTATTAGATAGCGAATCTACTGGCAAAGCCTTCCTCTAGGGTTATCAAATCGCTCCTATCCTATCTCAAACAATCTAACATTCAGATCTAAAACCCTCCAAACTCTCTGATTGATCCTTACAACAGCTCCCTCTCAATTTCCCCCACACATACACCCAGACACCTTTTGATCAATACTTTGTCATCATACCTAAAAATCTCATCTAAGCTTAGGCCAAACTCAATCCAAGAAGGATAAAGAAGATCAGGAGAGGATCCACTCAGAAAGAGAAGACCTACTATAAGAATAATCATCCTTAACAGACCTTATGGCTGGCAAGATAAGACCATCACTGGTTAGCAGAAGCTATTAAACCTTGAGAAGAAAAAAAACATTTCTATATGATGACGAATTAATACCAGTATAAACATTCAGCCTTCTCTTCTGTTTCAATCCGTGATGACAATCTCTCATCTAGTAAGGATTTTTTCATTAATCTTATCTACAATTATAACTATATTTTATAATATATTCATTTAATAAAACGAAAAGATTCTGATATATATATATGTATAAATACAAAACTCAGGTAGGAAAACGAGCTAATAAGAACTAGATGCAGAAATTAGACAAACTTATTTAAAATTTTCTTTATTTAATGTGAACGTTCAGTCCTTTAGATCGATTAATAAAAATATTCATACGTTTTGATGATCCTCATCCTTATCTCTTCGATAAGTCTTCAATCCAGTTAAGACATGATGTCAATAATCTAAACAGTCAAGTATTGACAATGATTCGTGAAAGTTAGAGAAAATAATATAAAAATTTTAGAAAATAAAACAAAATTAAGAAAACAATAAAGCAAATCTATACGCCTGAATTTTTATCACCAAAGCTATGTGTCCATCTTTTTATTATGTATATACATTAAAATAAAAAATTAACAGAGTGAATAAGTATATAAATTGTTTTCCATTTACATCAAAACTCAGATAAATCTCATTTCTGTCTTTCCTTAACATGGATGTCGAAGAAAAATAGAAGTAAGATTTATTTGAGTTTTGATGCAAATGGAAAGCAACTATAATCTGTTAAACACGGCTGCCTCTCTTAGACTTGGTCACTTGCTACATTTTTACTTATCCTATTGTAGAAAAATGGCACATGCGCAAAGTTTCATTAATTATTTTGCACAATTAATATATAATATACCAAACAATCATACAAATATATATCAAACAATAAAATTCCAGATAAATACATAGATATGTATACTATACTAGATATGTATAATATACTAGATGTATACTAAACGAAAGACAATTAAAAGAAGCTCAAATGTATAATAAATTTTAAAGTAGCTTTATTTTTTATTGTAGCTTATTCTTTTTATCTGTAATAATTATTCTATTGTTTTTTTAAATAAATAATAAGGCTTTTTAATATATTTTTATAAAAAAAAACAAATTATTACAGATAGAAAAAATTATATTTAATAGAAAATAAATTCTAGTTCAAAATATTTATAGTATTTTTATATACTATATATACTACTTTAATCACTAAATTATTGATGATTATCTTAATTAATATACAAAAAAATAGAAAAAATAAAGGATATAAAAGTAATAAATAATTATTAGAGCTAATTATTCTTAATTATATTCCGACTTGGATTTAAAAGCTATATGTTATCTTCATCTTCATAAGTACTGATAGTATGAAAGTGTAAATAAGTAATATATGTAATATAGTATATTATTTATTTATATATATAAGTATAAATAAGTAATGACTAACAATAAGTACAAGAGGTGTTCAGCTTGTCAAAAATTCAAGTTCAAATAAAGAATTAATAGTCATACACTCAAACACATTAGCAATTTTTTAAAAATAGTTTTTATATATAGACAATAATATTGAATAATATTTTTTGTAAAGGCAATTAATTTAAGAATATTTCAAATATTAATATCATTTTATAGTTCCTATTAATTTATTAATTGTAAGATTATAGAACATATATTAAGAGCCCTCGCCGATCATGTTGGAATTGTGTCGTCAGAGGCGAGAAAGAACACGCTAAAATTTCTTGCGTGTCATTTTTAAATAAAAAATATTTCGATAAAACATTATTTCAGATGGCTTTAACACACTTAAAATAATTTGAAAACTATCTTTTCCATTATTTACTATCTATTTCATACATTTTTTCATTACTATAAGAATTTTTTAAAAATTATCTTTATAAACAAAATATATTTAATAATTTTTATATATTCAAGTATGACAAAAAAATGTTATCGAAGCTACGAATTTGAACTTGAGTTTCTAATGTGATTGAACATCTTATACCGAGTCATTACATACATATATATTATTCATAAATGCTTTCATATTATCAGTAATTATAAATCAGATGTTCTTACATGACACATTTATGTAATTGAAAGGAAATCAAGATAACATACTTGTCGGTCTACAAATCTGCGATTACTGAAAAATAAATGTTTCACCAAGAATTAACAATCGTATTCTACTTGTTTTTCTATCATGCTGACAATACATAAAGTATCGATGAAAAAAACAATAAATTGTCAAGTCTAATAAGCGCTCGTATTTTACATACTGTATATAGTTCACTCTATTAGCTATTATTCTACTATTATTATTTATTACCATACAATTTTGAAACCGCAGGTTTACTATTGTTGATTTATATAATAATTAAGGACAGTTTTAAAAGTGCACATTTGATATTAATATTTAGTTAGACAAATTAGATCAGAATGACGATTAAATAAGATAACATTATATGTAATTTCATGATAAGAAAAGAATAATTAAATTAATTGTAAAAAGTACATACACAAATTCATGTTTCGAGAATATTTGACATTTATGACACTATATGCAAGACTAACTAATAAATCGTTTATGTCTTTGCGTTCAAAAAATATAATTTTTGAGTTTTGATGACGAAAAACATGTCCCCTGCCTATAGTTTACATATAAATTAATATTTCTTCAAAATTGGAAAGCTCGTATAAATTAAACAAATTAATTAAAACATAAATTGATATTTAGGCCAACTAAACAAGCAATAAATCTTAAGATGTTATTTATTTATTTTAAACTTATAAACATTAAAAAACCGCAACGTTTCGATTGTACTACAGTCTTCTTCAATACAATAATAACATGGATAATGATCACAATATAAAATCATAAAATTAATATATAAAATAAAGAACAATTAAAAATAGGCAAATAAAAGTGGTAAAATCTCTATTCTTATCCAATGTGGGACAAAGAATTGTGACATAAATAATAGAATAAATATTATAAAAACGGCCGGGCAATAAAATATGTTAACACTACGCAATTAGTAACAATTGTCAAGTCGCAATTATAAAACATTTTAATTATAAAATAAAGAATATAAATAAAACAAATATTGTAAAACTTAACAAAAGTAATTATGAAAAAAGTCAATCACTAGAACCTAAGATTAACGCAATCAAAGATTAACGAAACAATTCATCGTTTGTAGGCAAAGAATATGTTAGTCAAAATTGTTTATCACGTCAACTATTTTTGATAAAACTTATATATGTTTCCAAGCTTTGGTGACTGGCCAGATAGATAACAATTATGAAAATGTCAAAAGAATAAAAAAGTTCGTCCGTAAAAGATGTTACTGATTAATCAGTCCTAATCCTGACTTTCAATCATACATATAACAATAATTTTTAATTGTTCTTTATTTTATATATTAATTTTATGATTTTATATTGTGATCATTATCCATGTTATTATTGTATTGAAGAAGACTGTAGTACAGTCGAAACGTTTGCGGTTTTTTAATGTTTATAAGTTTAAAATAAATAAGTAACATCTTAAGATTTATTGCTCATTTAGTTGGCCTAAATATCAATTTATGTTTTAATTAATATTTCTTTTCTATTTTTAACTTTCAAATATATTATCTTTTTAACTTCGTTTTTTCAAAGAAATTACGAACTTATAAAATTTCTAGTATAATGTTAAAAAATTATATTTATAGAAAAAAAATGGACGATTTTTTCCTTGAAAATATTTTCTTTGTTTTCATATCACAAATAAATGGATACTTTTTTTTAAATATTCTATCCTGTACACAGCAGTAGAAATTCTTTTCGCTATTATATTGTTTACAGTTTTATTTTATATAGAACGCCTATAATTTTATTTCATATCGAACGCTTATATTAATCTGTAATCAGATTACATTATAAAACATACATGCAATGCTATGTATTGTAATTTTTTATTATGCTGCCAGATTCCAGATATATGTGCGAATAAATGCGCGAATATATGCATACATCGTAAGTGAAAATAGTAAAAATTAATGTACATCATCACATACCTAAACTCTTGACTGTCTATAAAATCGGATATATTTATTATGCAGATAAAATGTGCGAATTAATCGTGAAGTTGCCTCTGATATCGATAAACAATTCAAGTATTATGCTTATATCTTTGCAAGAATTTGAAGCAAGAAGTATTAGAATATATTCTATAAAAGAGATTACATACTATTTGATATTATAGAGCAAGCGTTCTCATATTTTCATATACACACACACATACATGTATGTATGTACGTATTATCTAAATTTACAATATTTTTGTATCTCATCCTATATATATAAAATTGGAATCATAGATGCTGATTTATAGATTTATAGCCTTTACTTAAATTATATACATATATATATTTCAAATAAAAATTATAAATTTACAATCACGCATGCGCGGCGCGTGCGTCATCAATGATTTTATTCTAAGAGTGTTGCATAATTAACTTTGAAAACGCAATTGTATAGTAATTTATAAAAGCAATTTTGCAACTTAAAATTTTTTTAAATTAGGCTTATATAATTTTATGTAGTAATAAAATAATTTTGTGTGTAAAGATATGTAATCACAAAAATTATTGAGATGAGTTATTTATTGATTAATATTTATTTTCTACTAAATGCAAAGTGTATCAATATTTAGATACCAAATTTAAAACATGTGCTAACATTTAATCTATAGAACATATAGATTGCAAATACTTAATAGCTTTCTATTGTATTATTTAATATAAATTATTATATTAAATAAGAATATATCTAATAATTAACACAATCAACGATTTTTATGATAGTTTTGCTTGCTAAGTTTGATATAATTCGCACATATTCATTAGAATTGTTCTCGTAGATATTAGTGTTTGTTTAAGGCAAGGATATCTTACTTCGTTACTCTGTGTGTGATTTCTTTCTATAAATATTGATCATCGTACACGATGTATAAAATATCTCACCAAAAGCAAGATAGCACGTACGCAAGCATACTATAATGTATATAACTAGACGTTATGAAGAATAAATGAAGGACTAGGAATCTCAGTGGATCCTGATGTACTTTGGAACCACCTCTATCTGATCCTTTTGTACCAAGAAACGTTCCATGTTTATAAAAATGCTCCAAGAGCGCTTCTTTTTCTACCCATCTGTCATACAACCATTTGGATAATTGTTCTGGTTCGCGTGGAACCTACACAACAATTACATAGCATTATGTAAATACTGTTATGTGACAATGAACTGCGATTTCAGGTCAGTCATTACTTACCACTGAGCTAGGAAAAAGTCGATAGAATAATACCGTCTCGCACGGAGATCTCGAACCAGTTATAATAGTAGGTAAGTCAAGCGGCTTACCTTGAGGATACGCTATCGTTATATCAAGAATCCAACTAATTTCTGGCTTAGCTACTATCATATCTAAAAATAAAAAAAATATATATAGTTTTATTACATCGAATTTTACGAATAAAAATTATTACATATTATGAATAAATCAATTTAAGGATGTCTGTCAGAGATATAAAAATATTAATGCTATTCAGGCTGTACAACTTATACAGTGAGCAAAAGGTTCCATAATAGTCAAATATCTTGGAAAATAATGACTGTGGAAGAAAATGTTAAATACAAAAGAAAATTAAATGGTTTATTATGTGACTATGGGTTTGTTTTCTGTTCCTGCACTAATAAACTAGTGCACACTGATGCAATAAGTTAGAGTGAGACAAACTATACTTGTCTCATTATAACTTATTGCACCAGTGTGCACTAGTTCATTAGTGCAGGAACAGAAAACAAACCTTATATTGATATGACCTTCATGTGACCTTGAAGAACACAATAAAGATTAATTTTGAAATCTTAAATGGAAATCCCCATTTTTTTATTGTATATTCTTGAAGCTGATGTCAAGGCGTTGTCAAAACACTAGTTACAAACCCTCTTTACTTAAGATCTTCCTGAATTATAAACTTTCAAAATTTATGTATCACCAGCATTAGTATTACCCAAAGTGTATCGCGTGGTACAGTCCTTCAAGGTCATATGAAAGTCATATCAATATAACCACATAATAGACTATTTAATTTTCTAAACTTGTGTATTTAAAATTTTTTTCCATATTTTCTTCCATATATTCTTCCATATTTTTTCTATATATTTATTACAGTTTTTTTTTCATTAACAAATGGCATTTAAGAATTTCCAGCATGTACTTTCTCGCTTCTGACATCACAATCTAACATGGTCGCGAGGTCCAGGAGTCTTAAGTTCCTAATCAAATATGTCAAGACCGCCAGAAGAATTAAAAATAAAAAATAAAACAATCTCTTTTCAACCGTACTAGTAAATAATTTATTGATATTAATCACTACGTTTCGACCATAGTTTACATTAAACAGATTATACTAACTAGTTAGTTTAAATCTGTTCAATGTATTAGACGTGTGTTAAACTTGACACTATGCTCTCTCTTTTTGACATCTCAGGAATATAATTGTTCGCAATTCACTTGAAAAAGAACAAAAACTATGGTCAAAATGTAGTGATTAATATCAATAAATTATTTACCAGTATGGTTGAAAAGAGATTGTGTTTTATTTTTTAAGTTCCTAACTTTTAACTATTTCTCATTTCCAATGCGATTAAACTAATAATCGCAGTAATTTTTTAATAATTGCAAAACGAGCAATCATTTTGAAACTTTGCAGAAACATTTGTACATGTTTCAAAAACATTATATAACTAAATCGAATTTTTATTGGTTTTTTATTGTTTGTGAACCATTTTTATCTGTCTCTCTCGAACGTTTACATAAAATTCTATATTAAAATCACAAAATTCAATAATTAATAACTTTTAAACAAGTCAAATAGAAAAATTTGAAATATAATTCATCATGATTTGGGTTACATTACTAATTGTAAGAATGTCCAATTAAAAATTCGCGGCAATACCATCGATTTGTATATCTATCCAATACATCCTTACTAAAATAAATACAAAAGAATTTTTTAGAAAAAATGCAGATTTACTTGGTCGACTGTTTAATTGTTGATCCTGCACATCTCTACTCGATGCTGGTCCAAGAGTATCGAATATCGTCTGCATAGCACCTACCCTTGGCAAAGTTACATTCTCAAGAATAGGTAAATTATTTTTCTTGGCGTATTTTTGCGAAGTTTCTCGTCTCTTGCACAGAAAGCCTCCTTCCGGAAAGAGTACCATCCATTTTCTATCCCGCGGTATGTAGGAATCTTGAAGATGTTTCTCTAATTTTTTTAAACTTTCTTCCCTTCGTTTACGGCCCTGTAGTTATCTAATATATAATGGTTGAAAATAATAGAGAGAAAGAGAGAGAAAGATAGTGCATTCTTCTAAATTAAATGATAGAAAAGCAGTGTAACAAACGTATATTTTGATTGACCTTGAAATTAACTTTGATTTTAATTTGAAAAAAAATTTTGCATTAAAAGTCAGATTAAATCGTAAATTAGCAAGTTAGGATTTTGAAATTTAATAAGATTAAAGATATAACAAAAGATAATAATGTATATTTCTAAACATATTGAAAAGCAAAAAATTAGATATTTTTAAAAATATTGAAGACTTATTTATATTTCGAATCTTCAGAAATTTTAAAAAAGAAAATGTATTTGCAATTTAAAAAAGTCTTTTTGATATTAAATATTAAAATTATTATATCAATCCATGATTATAAATGAATTATACACTATATAAAGTGTATAATTTATTTATAATCATGGATTTATATTAATATTAAAATATTATATATAATGCTTTAATTATGTTTTGTTAATATTAAAAAACATTTAAAACTATTTTGAATTGTATTAGCGTTAAAAAAATAATGGTAATTTTTTTCTCCTAGTAAAATCAATAAATAGTAATCAGTTATATCTTTCAAAAACTTGAAAAAAAAAAAAATTAAATTGCTATAAAAAATAAATTTTGTTAACAATAATTATTGTGCATATTTTATAAATGCGAAGTGACTTATGAAAAAAATAATTAATTTTTATATTTTTAAGAAAAAGATTTTATTTCTCGTTTCTGATATAAAAATGATTGCAAAACAGAAATTTAAAAAGCAACTTCAATACTTACTGATACGATAAAGAAATCTTGATGTAGTATTGAAACTATTCCAAAATTAGTAAATTTGAACACTCTATCCATTATCCACATTAAATTGGGTAAAACATTTGGTTTGGCATTAAATGTTGTCATTAATATAGGAACATCACCAGTACTCTGGTGATTTGCTATAACTAATGTTTTTTCACTTATAATCTGCTGTATGTCATCGCCTTGTTCTATTACTGTTAAAAAAAAGATATTTATAATCATATCTTATATCTAGATTGTATTATTCGTATATTAATATAAAATTAATATAATAATTAATGTAATAAATTAAACGTAATATAAAATGAATATAATAAATTAATATAATATACATCTAGGCTGTATATTAATAAAATGCACTATATATTTGTACATTTTTAAGTATATTATTAATATACTCACTGTCGTAACCTGCAGACCAAGTCCACATGGATACCATCGCCAACAACCAGTGGAAAAATAGGCCCTCGATTCGCCAATACACTTGAGGTTGATATACTTTTACGGGAAACAATAACATCATCCATACTACGTATGTAGGTATACAATAAACATTGTTCAATATCACAAATGCCGTTCGAGCAACACACTTCAGTAAAGTCACTACGTTGCTAATTATTCTGCAAAGTACATTATTATATATGTATAAATTATATTATTATATAAAAATTATAGAGTATAAATATATATTATTTATAATATAGCTGTTATATATATTTAGGTATACTATTATATATATTTAGATATAAGGAATAAATGCATTGCATCAAGTTTGAGTTGATATATATTTTGATTTTATATATAATTTATATAATATATAAATATACAAAATATATATGTACTAGATATAATTATGTATTAAAAATAAAAATA
Source organism: Nylanderia fulva (assembly GCF_048542155.1). Classification (NCBI taxonomy): domain Eukaryota; kingdom Metazoa; phylum Arthropoda; class Insecta; order Hymenoptera; family Formicidae; genus Nylanderia; species Nylanderia fulva. The sequence goes on from NW_028190873.1 coordinate 508,630, forward strand.
AAATAATTTTTTTCCTATGTTATTTAATAATAACAAATCATTATTAACAGAATGTAATTACATATATCTAAAAGCATGCACAAAACATGATATATATTTTTATTTGTTAATTGCACGCATTTCCTATTATAATGAAATTTTTTACATTGAAACCTAATCATTCAAAAAAGAATCTGTGTACAATCCACTTATTCAATTACAGCATTAAAGAATCAAGCTGATTGTATAGTAATTTAAATTGTTTTATTTCAAACACAATAGCCAATAGCATTGTGTCGCTTCAAAGAAACTGACATAGACATTAACAAATTTAAAATTAAAAATTCTAAATATTAAAATTTATTATATATTGCAATTTATTATAACAAACTATTACATATTATTACAATAAAATTGTAACTGCAATTGTGTATAAAATAATTAATTAAATATTTATGGAAAATTGAAAATAATCAATAAGTTATACTTAAAAAAAAGTAATATTATACTTAAAAAAAAATTAATAGCTAAAGTAAAAATTTTAATTAATATAATCGAATATAGTTGAGATTATGGCAGTAATAAGAAAATATTTCATATAAAAATTAAAAGGTTTTAAGGGGGAAAATTCATAACCTTGAATTTTAATTAACAAGAAGACCTTTTTTCAAAATTATTTAAAGATAAATCTAGTTTTTTTTCTTTTTTTTTTTTAATGAAACCACTTTAATTCTTGTACATCAATTTCTCGCAATATTCAACACAAAAAGTTATGAAGATAGGATAATCGAAAAGTAATATTTTAAACTTAAATGTGACATAATTTTATATAAATTATGAAATATATATCTTATAAAATATTTATATCAATCAATATTTTTATGTGGAAAATAATGAGAGGAATCAATTAGAGTAAAAAAGGCAGTTATTTTAAAAACAAAATAAAGCTGCTAATTACATAAATTACATACATTTAAGGTCATTAAAAAATGAATATTTTACGAAATAATTTAGATAAAATGGTTATATATATGTGTGTGTGTGTGTTGTGTATATGTTTATCTCCCTTTTCTCCATTTGCTCACATAATATTTCACATGTTTTTTCTACATAATATTCCAGACAACAAAAGTAATTATTTTAAAGGCAAAACGATGTAAATTACATTATTTTGACGTCAAAATAATATCGTAATAATTACTGTGACTATCTGGGATTGAGGTTAGGATTACGTTTTCTATAAAATATACAAGTATATTCACACCGCGAAATTTACAACAGAATTTATAGTATGCATTATATATATTTATTTATTTAACGCAATTTGTGGGAAAATGCCACAAATATCGTAAAAAAAGATCGTGTAATTCAGATAAATATATATATATATATATATGTGTGTATGAGCGAACGTTACCTGACGAAAGTAGAGGAGACAGAGTCAGTCATTTTCGAAAGCCACCATCCGTTGTGAAAATTCGTGGAAATGTCATACACTTTTTTTTCACCATAGCCTTCCCTCATATGCGGCTTACATAATAAATTCGTTATCCCGAACGAGACACATGCAGTTTTTCGGATTCACAAATTGTTTACATATCAAGAACTACTGCAACGCCGACACAGGTATATGTATATATATACACACACACGCGCGCGCGCGCGCGTGTGTGTGTATACATATACATATATATATATATGATCGCAGTCAATCTTCCGTTTTTCTACTGTATAATCTTTTTTAGACGCTTCATTCGTCAATTACGAGTGCTAATAAAGTCGCGAAAATCGGTCAGTAATTATTATATCTATATTTCATATTTACCGCTGATCGAACTTTAAGTGATGTTCTCTCTTGCATCGAAGGAATATCGTGTTATTCATATCTCGGTTTTATTCTCGGTCCCTTTTCTGTATTGGATGAGTGTAATATGTCAAATCACTCCAGACACATATATAATTCGCTAGAAATGGCGGTTCGATTCGGCTCGATTCGACTCGATTCACGTTCGAGTCTCTCGACACGTGTCAGTTCGGTGATGGTTTTGATATCAATTCGTATTTTATTTTATATTCCGTACGCTGCGTCCATTCGCCTCGAACTGTTGCAATAACTGTTATTTACTAATATGTCACTTTATTTCTTGCGAAGATGTTAAAAAAAAGAAAGAAACGAGAGAAGATTCGATATTAAAGTTTGTACTCTAAATTCCTATTTCGTTGATTTCTAGAAACGTTTAAGGGTCGACAGGTCGGTCGGCCAAACTCCGAATTGATGTTGAAGACCTCGCGCGGTGACAACGCGAAACTCCGATTTCAGTGTTGCCAACGCCGAGAAACCAATTCTCGGGTTTTATGTAGTGGTGCATGTCTGTACACGTACATACATCATTGCATTGCTCACGCGGACGCACCGTAGAGAGACAAGGACCGATAATCTCCTTGTTCCTTTACCGTGCCGGTATACGCGGATGCTGCCTAAAAATGCTTTCTGGCCTTCCGTAGCAGAAGGCAGTAGCGTAGCAAGGCTAATAACTACTTTTTGTAAATCTTATATATGCTTATGCACCAGGGTTGGGAAGTAACGAGTTACTTGTAACGAAGTTACAGTTACAGTTACTTTTTTTCGGTAACTGTAACTTAACTTCGTTACTTTTCTCCATCTGTAACTGTAACTGTAACTTAGTTACATTTTTTTAGTAACTAGTAACTATTTTAACAGTTACTTTATTAGTTACTATTTTTGGAAACATCCGCTAAAAGTATCGTTTAAGTTTGGTAGCCGTTATATAGTTAAATTAAATTTTGTTAACAGTAGCATATGGATCTTCATATGATTTAATCTTTTACCTAAAATTTTCATTTTGTATACATAAAATAATATAACACATAATTAAAATCGACCAATCACAGTCAAATATTTAAAAAAATTCTTAAATGTAATAATTGATCGATTTGCTTCAAGAATTTTTTTAAATACTTGACTGTGATTGTGCATAAAATGTAATATCTCCTCCTTATATTTAAAATAATGTATAATTATTTTTTAAAAGTAACTGAAAAGTAACGACTCGTTACTTTTTGAGTAACTGTAACTGTAATGAGTTATTTTTTAAAATCAGTAACTTGTAACTGTAACTAGTTACTTTTTCAATAAAATAACTGTAACTGTAACTAATTATTTTTACAAAGTAACTTTCCCAACCCTGTTATGCACATATGTGCGTAAATATATATATATATATATATATATATATATATGTATATAAATATATTATATAAGGGATATGTTGATTATTCTTGATTTCTTTTTGATTATTGATGCTATTGTATAATTTGCTTCAAATACTTATAACGTGAAAGAACGTTGAGTAATGTATAATCAATGCAAGGATGTTCAGTATATCATCCAGTAAATATTAGAGTTCAATATCAATTTTTTTATAATATATATATATTTATATATATATATATATATATATATATATATATATATATATATATTGGAATATAGAAAAATGATAAAAAAATATATTTCGGCGATTTAAAAATTTTTTAATATATTGAAAATATTTTTACTACATACACTATATATAAGTGTAAAATAATTTAGAAAATAAATTTAATAAAAATCTACATACCAGCTGTGTGCATGTGTGCAATTGATTTATTACTTGAAATTTATTTACGGAATTATTTTGCATTTATATATTTATAGTGTGTGTAGTTGTAAAATGATTAAAATATTTTCAATATCAAATTTTTAAGTTTATCGCCTATATAAAAAATATATTTCTATGATTTTCTATATTCCAATATATTATAAAAAAATTGATATTGATATATTTGAACTCAAGTTTTTTACGTGATTAAATATTCTTGCATTGAGCCATCATACGTTACTCGTAAGTTCTTTCACGTCATAAGTACTTATGTAGCAGAGAGAAAGAAATGAGAGTTATACAATGTAACATCAATAATCGGAAAAAATCAAGATAACGGTCGTCATATCTGTGTATATATATATATATATATATATATATATATATATATACATATATATATAAATATATATACATATATAAACTTATATATTATATATATATATATATATATATATATATATATATATACTTATATATTATATATATATATATAATATTTAATTTATTTATAAAATACATTTTTAATTCATATTCAACCTGAATGATATTTTCTATATGCTTATGCTATCCTCCGATCTATCCCTAACAAATTAGGAGGTGTAATTGCATTATTATCATCAATTATTATCTTATACTTTTTACCTCTAATTTCTATAAAATTTAATTCATTATCATTTTATCCTTTAAATCAATATTTATTTTGAATTTTCATTAATATTTATATTCTATTAACATGAGCAGGAGCTCAACCTATTGAAATACCTTTTATCATTATTAGACAAATTTTATCATTATGTTACTTTCTTTATTTTATCTTATTACCTTTCCTAATAAAAATTTGAGATTTAATTATTTTTAAATAAATATTTTAAAATTTATTATTATAAATAAATTTAAAATATTAAAAATAATTATATTTAATACTTAAATTTTTTATAAATTACTATTAAATTAAGTTAATGATCTTGAATTTAAGTTTATGTTTTGAAAACATATTAAAGAAATTTTAATTTTTTATTACCTTTTAAACATTTACTTTTTTTTACTAAATTATTATTAATAATATAAATTTAAATCCAAAAATTAATAAAATATAAACTAAAATTATTGGTAAAATAATTTTCCAACATAAATATATTAATTTATCATATCGTATTTGAGGAAGTATTCCATGTATAAAAATTACTATTCTACATAAAATATTAATTAAAATAAAAGTTAAAAATATTGAATATTTTAATAAATTCCTAAATATATAAATTCTAATTAATCTAAAAAAATAATTATTTCATATTCAGATAAAAAAATTAATGTAAACCCACCCCTAAAATATTCAATATTAAACTCTGAAACTAATTCTGACTCACCTTCGATAAAATCTATAAGACTTCGATTTAATTTAGCTAAAATCCTAATAAAAACTATAATAAACAAAGGATATAAAACTACTATATATTATAAATAAAATTGATAATTAATAAAATTAAAAAAAGAATATCTCTCTCTTATTAATATAATAACTAAAATAATTAAAATAAATCTTACTTCATATGATAATATTTGTGAAACTGATCGTATTGCCCCTATTATTGAATAAATCTAATTAGCTGATCATCCCATAAAAATTATAACATATCCTCTAATAGTTATAAAAACAATTATTAATAAAATAGAATAATTTAAAAAATAAATATTAGTAATGTAAGGAAATACTAATCATATTATTATTAAAACAAATCTAATTATAGGACATAAATAAAAAAAATTATAATTAGATTTATATACATAAAATAATTCTTTATTAAGTAATTTAATAGCATCACTAAAAGATTGAAATAATTCTATAAATCCCACCTTATTAGGTTCTTTACGAATTTGTACATATCTTAAAATTTTTCGTTCTAATAAAGTTAAAAAAGCTACTCCAACTAATATAATTAATAACAAAATTAACAATCTTAATATATTTAACGCACTATAAAAATATAATCTTAAATTTTGACAAATTATTACTTGTATAACTTTTTTCTATCATACATTATTTAAATTCTAAATTTAATACACTTAAATTCTGCCAAAGTAATTTTATTTATTTACATATATTTAATCAATTAAATTTATTCATTAAAAAAAATATAATTTAAAAAAAAGTCCTTTCGTACAAAATTTTCTTAATTTTATTATAGATAGAAACCGATCTGGCTTACACCGATCTGAACTCAAATTATGTAAAATTTTATTAGTCGAACAGACTAAAATATTAAACTTCTTTATTTAATTTTTATTTTAATTCAACATCGAGGTCGCAATCATTTTTATTAATATGATCTTCCTAAAAATATTACGCTGTTATCCCTAAGGTAATTAATTTTTATAATAATTATTATAAAAAAAAAATTTTTTCTTAATTTAATAATCAATCCTTTATAAAAATATCATTAATTAATGTTAAAATTATCTTTAAATTAAAGTTTATTTTATTTAATTATTCTCCCAATATAAAATATAATCATCAAATAAAATTTATTTCCTTAAATAAATTTAAAAATTATATTAAATTCAATAGGGTCTTTTCGTTCCATAATTTCTTTTAAGAATTTTAACTTAAAATTTAAATTTTAAATCTACAAATTGAAACAGCTTTAATTTCATCAATTCCTTCATTCCAGTTTTTATTTAAAAAACAATTGATTATGCTATCTTTGCACAGTCAATATACTGCGGCTATTTAAAAATCACTGAGCAGAAATAATTTTAAATTATTATCAAAAAACCATGTTTGTGTTAAACAAGTAAATTAAAATTTTAATTTAATAAAATAAATTTGCCTAATTCTTTAATTATATATACATATATATTTTAAATTTAAAAATTTCTATATAATTAATATAAATATACTTATACTATCATTATTTATTAAAATACTTAATTTATTTAAAATATGTTTTTATTAATTAAATCAAATTTTCAAATTATTATTATATTTAAATATAAATTTAACATATATAAGATAGGCAATAAGAGCCAAATCGCGGATGACAATGCGTTATTCTAAACAAAACTAAATTTTTTCGTTAGAATTAAATACCTGTGCACAAGGCACCAAATTTTACTTGGACACGGCCAAGATATAAAATTGGAATAATCTCTACAAGAGATTTTTAATTCCATGTATCCCCTATTCCCCCTAAAGAAATAAATGTGAGAGAAAAATATAGATCCGAAAGATCTCTTGTAGAGATTATTCCAATTTTATATCTTGGCCGTGTCCAAGTAAAATTTGGTGCCTTGTGCACAGGTATTTAATTCTAACGAAAAAATTTAGTTTTGTTTAGAATAACGCACTGTCATCCGCGATTTGGCTCTTATTGCCTATCTTATATATGTTAAATTTATATTTATATTACAGAGCCTAGTTAAACTCTTAATTTATACACGCTGGCTTAAAGGCGTTTATTTACCAACATTAATATATATAACAGAGAAAAGTATAGAATCGAAAGGATCTGAATAGCTCAGTTGGAAGAGCAGTCGCCCGGCAAGCGAAAGGTCTCGGGTTCGATTCCTGATTCTGCGACTTTCGGATCTATATTTTTCTCTCACATTTATTTCTTTAGGGGGAATAGGGGATACATGGAATTAAAAATCTCTTGTAGAGATTATTCCAATTTTATATCTTGGCCGTGTCCAAGTAAAATTTGGTGCCTTGTGCACAGGTATTTAATTCTAACGAAAAAATTTAGTTTCGTTTAGAATAACGCACTGTCATCCGCGATTTGGCTCTTATTGCCTATCTTATATATGTTAAATTTATAGTGTATATTACAGAGCCTAGGTAACTCTGTAGTGATATTTAAATGTTGAAGAAGCCAGGTCCATAATAACGTATTAAACTGTGTCAGAAAAAGGTGGAAATAAAAAAATCAGGGTTGGCGAGGGAAAGGATAGGCAGGCAAAGAGGGATGGAAGTAGATGTAGGAGGGAATCATCAAAATGGTGGGACATAAGTGTACTAAGTAATTGTCATGAGAATTTAATAGTAATTTTAAATTAGTTTATGATATAAATTAATGTATAGAAAAAAAATTAGATATCATAAAAGTTGCGAATTAAAATATCTTTTCCAAATGCATATTTAAACTAATTTTTCATTTTTTAATGGAAAGGGGGAAAAAGGGGGGAGGCGGGAAAGGGGGAAAAGGGGAAAAAAACAAAAAAGGGAAAACCCGGGGAAAAAAAGGGACAAGGAAGGGAAAAAACGGGGAGGGGGAAAGGGGGAGGGAAAAGGGGTTCCCGGGGGTGGGGGGCGAGGGGAAAGGGGGGGGGGGGGGGGGGGAAAAAAGGGAACAAGGCAAAAAACGAACGCGAGGGAAAAAGGGGGGGAAAGGAAAAGGGGGGGAAGGAAAAAAGGGGAAAACCCCCAAAGCAGGGGGAAAAAAGGGGGAGGGGAAAAGGGAAAAAGGGAAGGGGGGGGGGAAGGGGGGAAAAAGGAGAGGGAAAAGGGGAAACGGGCAAGGGGGGAAAGGAAAAGGGGGGGAAAAAACGAAAAGGGGGGGGGGGGGGAAAAAAAAGGGGCCAAAAAGGGGGGCGGGGGGGGGACGGGGGGGGGCAAAAGGGGGGAAAGGGAAAAAAGAAGGACGGGCAAAGGGGGGCAGAAGGGAAAAAAGGCAAAAAAGGGAAAAAAAGGGGAAAAAAAGGGGCCCCGGGAAACCCCGGGGGAAAAAGAAAGGGGAAAAAGGAGGGACAAAAAAAAGAGGGGGAAATAAAAACCGGGGAAATCGGAAAATTCGACATGTTTTGGGAAAATTAATTTAAAGATAAATTAAAAGAAAAATTAAAATCCGAAAAAGGGGCAAAACAATAGAGAAAAATATTTAATTAAGTTAATCCATTGGGGGGGTTTTCAAATTTTAACAACAAAGGGGTTCCCAAAAAAAATTTTCCCCCAAAGTTTGGGGGGGGTTTGGGGGGTTTACAAAAAGGGGGGGGGAAAATTTTATTTTGGAAAGAAGAGGGGGGGGAAGGCAGAGAAAGGCGGGGAAAGGAAGGGAAAAAAAGGGGAAAAGGGGGAAAAAAAAAAAGGGGGGGGGACCGAAAAAGGAGGAAGGGGGAGAAAGGAAAAATTTTAAAAAAAAAAAGGGGTAAATTTGGGGAGGGCTGGAAAGGATTTTTAAAAATTTATTTGCATTTTGGGTTTTAAGGCGCAAAGGGGTTTTGGACCTAAATTTATTAAAAAAAAAAAAACCGAGGATAAGGGTGAGGAAAAGGGAAAAGGGGGAAAGGGGAAAAAGCAAAAAAGGAGGGAAATTTTTGGGGGAAAGGGGGGGGGAAAAAGGGGGGGATGTCAAAGGGGGGTAAGTAAGGGTAGAAAAAAAAAAAAGGGGGGCCCCAAAACCATGACAAAGGGGGGAAAGGGGGCAATTCAGGGGGGGGAAGCAAGGGGAAAGGGGAAAAGGAAAAAGGGAAAAAGAAAAAAAAAAAGGGCAAAAAAAAAAATATGCTTTCCCCCAACCCATTCACAAATTACAATTAAAATTTTTTATTTTTTTTTTTATTTAAAAAACATTTTAAAAATAAGTAAAAATTTTTTTCAGAAAATTTTTTTTTCATAAATTTTTTATAAAAATAAAAATTTTTCTTTTTAATTTCAAATTCAATTTTTATTCTTCCCCCCCGGGGGGGTTTTTAAGGGCTTTTAAAGGGGGCGCCCCCAAACCCTTCCAAAAAACTTTTACAATCTTTACTTAATGACGGACCACCCGGACAAAAACAAAAATTTAATTTCACTTAACCACACTACAATTAGAGAGAGAAAGACCCGGGCCCTACCATCGCTCGTTGGTTTTTCCGGGGGCCCCCTATATTCTCCAAAAACCCAAACCCCAAAACCCCCAAACCCCAAAAACCCCCGGGGGGGAAAACCCCACCGGGGGGGGGGGAAAAACCCCGGGGGGGGGGAAACCCAACCACCTTCCCCTTTTTTCCCCCCCTTTTCAAAAAAATTTTTTTATTTTTCCCCCCCTTTTCCCTTTAAAAAATTTTCCCCCACATTTTCCTTTTTAAAACCCAAAAATTTTTTCTTCAAATTTCCCACAAAACCCCACATCTTTTTTTCCCTTTTCCCGGGATCTTCCCCCCTTTTCTCATTGTTCATTTAAAAACCAATACCCCTTTCCCCTCTTTTTTCCCCCCACCCCCTTTTTAAGGTTTTTCCCGGAAAAAACCCCCCAAATTTCCCCAAAAACCTCTATTTTTATTTGGGCTCTTTATCCCCAAAATTTTTCCCCCTTTTTGTTTTTTCCCGGGGGGCCCCACCCCCATAACCCACCCCCACCTTTTTCCCCAACCCCCATTCCTTTTTTCCCAAAATTTAAAAAACCCCCCCAAAACGTTCTTTCCGGCCCCCCTTTCTCCCCTTTTTTAAAGCCCAAAAAAAATTTTTCCCCGAAAAATTCCCCCCTTTCCCCCTTCCAAATTTCTCCCCCTACCCTACCCCCCCTTTCCTTCCGCCCTTTTCCAAAATTTTTTTTTCCCTTTTCCCCACTCCCCTCTTCCCCCTAACCCCGGGGGGCCCAAAAGGTTTACCCTAACGTAATAATCCCCCCTTTTTTTCATTCCCCCAACCCCCTCTCCATCCTTCCATCCCCATTTTTTCCGCCCATATTCAACACCTTTCCCCCAAATTTTTTCCTTTGCCAAAATTTTTTTCCCGTTTTCCTGAAAAATTTTTTTCCCATTCCCCACCCCTTTTATCACCGCTGGGGGTTTCCCCAAACTTGTTTTACCTGGCCTCCCCCCCCCTTCCTCTGTAGCTTATCCCCTTTAAAAAATTTTAAATTTTTTTTTTCCCCAATTTTTTTCCTTTATCTCCCTAAAAATTTTTAAACCCCCCCCCTTTTTTAAACCTTTTTTCCTTTTGGTTTTCCACTTTTCCCCTAACCTTTTTGTCCATTTTAACTCTCCTTTTTTAAAAATATGTTTTTACCCCCCCAAACCCCCCCCCAAAGGGCCCGGGAATTTTCGTAGGGGAAAAAAATGCACCTTTTCCCCATCCCTTTTTACCCCCCCCCCCCCAAAACCCCTTTTCTAAGAAAATTTTCTCTATATCCGCTATCGAAAAATGAATAAGGGCGGACCAGGGGGAACCCCGGGGCCCCCCCCCCTTTTCCCGCCCAAAAAAACCCCCCCCCCTCCCCCCGGGGGGCCCACCCCGGGGGGGGAACCCCTTTTTCCCCCACCCTACCCTTAAAACCCCTCCCTCACCCCCCCCCTTTTAGGGGCCCCCCATTAACACCTCCCAAAACCATTAAAAAGCCCCCCTTCAGGTCCAAAAAATGGGGGCCGGGGGACTCCCTTTTTTCCCCCTTTTATTTACCCCTTATTCACCAGATAATTAAAAAATAGATACTATAAACACCCCCTTTCCCCTTTTAAAACCTGTTAAATCCCCCGGAAAAATTTTTCCCCTTCCCCCCCTTTTTTTTTTTTTAAATTTTTATTTTAAAACCCCCAAAATCCCCTTTTAAGCGTTGGATCAATGTTACTCCTCAAATTTTAAAATTTATTCCCCGTTCCCTTTTTCAAAAAGTGGCACTTATCCTTTTTCCCCCCTTTTGGCCATCCCTTCTCTCCCCAAAAGGTTTTAAATTTTTCCCTAACCCCCCCTTCTACCCTTTCTCCCCATTTTTAAAAATTCACTTGGTTTCCCCCTCCCCCGCGGGGTTTTTCCCTTCTTCAGTTTTACCCCCTCCCCCTTTAATTCCCCCTGCTTATCTCCCCCTCCTATTCCCTCCAATTTTTTTTCTTTTCCTCATCCCTTTTTAATTTTTTCCCCATCCCTCCCCCAAAAATCCCCAATTTTAAAGTTTTTTCCCTTCCCCTTTCCCCCGCCCCTTTTTTCCTATTTTCCCCTTCTTTTCTTTTTCCTTTCCCTTTTTTAAAAATCTTCCATTAAACCCCCTCCCCTTTCCTTTTGCCTCTATCGCCCCTTGTTTCCCCCTTTTCCTCTCCCCCCCTTTTTTTTAAAATTTAAATTATATTCCCACTTAATTTTCTATATCAATTCAAAAACTCCTTTTTTCATCCATTCCTTTAAAATTTTTCCCCAACTTTTCCTTTTTTAAAATTCATTGGGACAAAACCCTTTCCTTTTTCCCCCAACCCTTTCTTTACTTCTTCAAATTTATTTCTTTTTCTTCCTATTTTCCTCTAGTCCTCTTAACCCTCTCATTACCACCTCTCCCCATTCTATTTCCTACTTATTTTTTCCTCCCTCTTTTCCATTCCCTTTTTTTATTACTTTTCCCTCCCCCTTTTCCATTTTCAGCTCCTCCTCTTCTTTCTAGCGTTACAATCAAGGGTGATGGTCCGATTCTATGTTATCTCCCACCTCCATTCTCTTTATCCTTTCTTTTACTCTATCCTCTCCCACCACGTTATCTATCACCGATTCCCCTTTCCTCTGTGTATGTGTACTCCCCCTCCTATCCAACTCTTATCCCTCCATTAAAGATTCCCCATCCTACCTTCCAACTCTTTTATCAACTTCTTCCTTCCTCATTAACTTTCTTGTCCTTCGATCTTCTTTTTCTTCCTCCTCCCATCCTATCACCCCCCCCCACCTTCTACAGCCTTGCGTTGAAATCTCCTCCCAAAATCGTCCAATTATTTTCTTCTTTCTCTTCCATCCATTCCTTCATTTCTCCAATTTCCTTTCCATGTCCCCGTGATGTATACGACTATTACCCTCCACTTCTCTCTTCCTACTTTATAAATCGCACATCATTATTCCCTCCGCCTTTTCTCACATTCAATGATATTTTATCTTCCCCTCTAATCCTTACCCCATGATCATTCCACCCCATCGGTCTTCCTTTCTTCTTTCTCCTCTTTGCTGCTTGTTCTCCCATTATATCTTTCGGTAAATCTTTTTAATGCCTCCAAACCCATTTCCTCTATAATGTTTCCATCATCAAACCACAAAACCAATCTTCTATTTCTTAAGAACTTTTATTTTATTTTCAGCCTGGCCAAATTCCAAAAAACCTATTTTCAATTCTATCTTACTTATCATCTTTTTACTTTACTCCTGTTCTTTTCCTTTTGCTCCGTCCATTTTCCTTACCATTTCTTCTCTTACTATGTTATCCACTCTCCTGTCTGCTTCTTCTCCTCCCTTCTTCTATCCCTTTTTCTCCATTCTGTTTCAATACCCTTTTTCCCCCTCTTTTCTCTATACCTTCTCTAATTTCTCCTTTCCAGTTTTAAGCCACAACCTTCCTCCTCTTCCCATCTCCACCATTAATCATTGATTGTTTTATCCTTCCATAGCTCGTCCATACATTGTTTTCCTTTCCTCCTTTCTATCTCCGCGATCTCCATTAGTCTCCATTTTATCTTTCTCTCTTTCCCATGTTAAATCATCTTCTATTCTCACCTTCTTTTCCTCTTAATATCCTCTTCCTCTCCATTACCTGTCTTTTTTGTTCTCTACTTTCTAGTTTCTACTACCACCATTTCACCTTCCTTTCCCTCCTTTCCTTTCAACCATCCTTATCCATTCTATTTCTGCTTTCGCTCCTATCTCTTTCATTAATTTCTCTACTCTTTCCTTTACACCTTCCTTCCCTTCCTCCATTCTTTTTATTACTATGTTATTTCTTCTCTCTTCTCTTTCCTTCCATTCTAATTTCTTTCCTATGTCCTTTCACTTTTCCTATTATTGTCTCCGTTTATCCCCTTACTCCCTCCTTCGCCCCCCCTCTCTTTCTCTTTCCTCCTTTCTTCCTCTTTCATCTACTCTTGCCTCCAAATCTATCACTCTCTTCTCCAGGCTCTCTATCTCTTTTCTCAGGTTCTCTTCTTTCTTCTCTCCATTCCCCCCTCCTTTTTCCAAATTTCTATCTTAACTTTCTCATTTCCTCGCCTAACTTCTCTGTATCTTCTCCCCTATCTCCTCCATCATCCTTCTTAACTCCTCCCTTTTCTATCCCCCATACTCTCTATTCAGCCTTTCTGTCTTTTTGCCTCTTCTTAGGCTTCTTTCCTCTCCTCCTTATCTACTCTCCCCCTTCTTCTCTTTTCCTTTTCAAAAAATCATCTATACATCCCATACTGCTCCTCCTTTCCTTCCCTACACTCATCTACTCTTCTCGGCCTCCCTGCCCTTCTTTTTTATTTCTTCCTCATCTCCCTTTTTCCCCCCTTCCTCTAACATCCCTATCTCTATTGGTCTCTATCCTCCTATCTCTAATAATCTCTTCATCTTATCATTTTTCCCTTATCGCTTTCTTCTTTGATTCACTTACTCTATGCTCCAACTCGCTTCCAACTCGCTAGTGAATTACCTAGTGAATTCCCTATCTTATCCTCTAATACTACACTACTCCCTACACCTACTCTCTTTCTTCCACGTGTCTACGTGTCCACGTGTCTCACCTTTTCCTACTTTCTATTTTCTAACTCCTTACCCCTTTATCTTCTCCTATCCTTCAATCTCTCCTCCTCTTTTTCCTACACCCCTCTCACCTCTTATCTCCTATTCACCTCACCCCTTTTCTCACTCTCTTCTCACAATATCTGCCACGCTTTCACACACCTGTCACTCACTCTCTTACCGGAACCGGAAAGCCTATAATAAATTATTTATTATATATATTTTATTTAATTATTTATATAATAGTTATATTTTAATATATATACGCACACGGATAAGAAATATTTTACATTTGCTCATCATATATAAAATAAAAGTAATGGAAATTAAATTTTACATTAATTTATACTAGTATTATAAGGTAGTTAATACATGAAATATCATTAAGATGAATTCTGTACATCGATTAGCATAATATGATTACAAGTCAATAAATGATTTTGCTAATATATTATTTGATGTTGTGAACAAAGAAGGGCTGTAAGAGCTATATTAAACAAATTGCAGTGTCAGATAATCTTAATAAAATTCATTTAAAACGAGACAATAAATACATAAGCAATAAACATTTATGTGTAGATGATATTATAAAATGTATTTAAAAAAAAAATAAATATATAAGAAATAAAACAATTATGCGGATAATTGTTTTATTTCTTATATGTTTATTTTCTTTTTTTTAAAATACATTTTATTAATATCATCTACACATAAATGTTTATTGCTTATGTATTTATTTTCTCGTTTTAAATGAATTTTATTAAGATTATCTGACAACTGCAATTTGTTTAATATAGCTCTTACAGCGCTTCTTTGTTCACAAACATTAAGTTTAATAGAGCTAATTACTATTTTTATATTATTTGAATAAAAATTTAAAAAATATAAAAACAAAAAAATGAATTAAGAGTTTAACTAGGCTCTGTAATATAAATATAAATTTAACATATACAAGACAGGCAATAAGAGCCAAATCGCGGATGACAGTGCGTTATCCTAAACGAAACTAAATTTTTCGTTAGAATTAAATACCTGTGCACAAGGCACCAAATTTTACTTGGACACGGCCAAGATATAAAATTGGAATAATCTCTACAAGAGATTTTTAATTCCATGTATCCCCTATTCCCCCTAAAGAAATAAATGCGAGAGAAAAATGCACAGGTATTTAATTCTAACGAAAAAATTTAGTTTCGTTTAGGATAACGCACTGTCATCCGCGATTTGGCTCTTATTGCCTGTCTTATATATGTTAAAAAAAATGAAATTAATAATTTTCTTTATTCTTTGTTTTCTTCTTCTATTAATTATTTTTTCTATTATTTGAATAAAAGATGTATCGTGTGTAATAAATTAAATAGATAGATAATTTATATCAATATATAATTACGTTTTGAAAATTTATATATATATATATATATTAATTTCAATATATACATATATATAAATTATTCTTTATCTATTACATACGATACACCTTTTATTCAAATAATAGAAAAAATAATAGAAAAAACAAAGAATGAATAAAATTTATTTATTTTATTTTTATTTGTTTTTATAAAATTTTTATTCAAAATAATATATTAGCAAAATCATTATTGCCACTTATAATCATAATATTACGCTAATCGATGTACAGCATTCATCTTATAAGATTTCCATATGTGTTACTACCTCACAATACTATTATAAATAAATGTGAAATTTAATTTGCATTACTTTTATATTTTCATATATAATAAGCAGATGTAAAAATATTTCTCATTCGTGTGCGTAATATATTGGTTTTTGTATTTATACTGATTTTACACATATCAAATGCAAGAGAGACAAAGATAGAATGATACTCTCTCCTTGTCAAGCTGTCAGTATGTTACCACGAAAATTTCCTCATGAGTATAGATCTGGTGAGATTTGTTCATCCCAGATATTACATAAAAAAAAGTTACGTAGCTTCGTGAAATACTTTTTAATATATTCTTTATATAATAAAGCAAGTCGGCAAAGAGTCGAATTTTGCATTATTGCTCTTAAAAATTTATAATAAATTAAATACGATCTCGTGGCTAACCCAACCTTACCCGCTGCTAGCTGCGCATCTCCCCAAGTTATATTATAAATTTTATATTTATCTTTTTTCCAAAAAATCAATCTTTGCCGACCTGCGGACAATCCTACTGATTAAGAATATCGTAAATTTAATAAGATTTATTAAGTATTTTGGCTAATATTTGGGATGAACGAATCCGTAATTCCCGGCCGCCCGATAGGCGTCTCCACCATGTCGCCTGTCGACCCTTAAGCGGGAAGCACACACTTTTGCATAGGCGCATAAGCATAAACATGAGAATCTTGATTGGGGGTCGGCAGGAGGCCCGACCAGACTCCGAATTGATATTGGAGACACAGTATATGTATAACATATACATGTATCAGAGAGAAAGATGAGAGCGGCCAGGCCGGCGTTTTGGCTGTTACCGTTTTTACGGGACTGCTTGAAGCGCCCCTCGCACCCGTTTTTAATATCGGAACTAACTGCACACCCATTTTCTGGCAGGGTCGATAAAGTTTGTATTTGGTGCGAGTCCGTGCTACGCCCATAATTTTCGTGTTAACACAGTATCACGTATTCATTCTGTATATGTGCGATCTTTTCTCTTTATTTATATATATATATATATATATGTATTTATATAATTTGTATAAAAACTAAAATATAATTATTAAAAAATATATATATATATGTATATGTGTAATGAAATATATAAATCTTATTTTAATTAAAATAAAAAGAACGATTAATTGTTCGACCACCTGGATTTTGGAATGTAATTTTTAATATATATTATATTATATTTAATATTTATCGCCGCTTCTATTAATATGAAGTGCAATGTCAACGTGCAATAATGTACAATTATTTAAAGTTTCCATGCCTAATGTATCATGCCGGTATAAAAGAACGTCAAGTAGCATGCGTAGCCGAGCAACTAAGATGACGAGCTGAAATCGTGGACATTTCAAGTTCAAACCCCTGCCTTTTTCAGATTTTTTTTTCACTTTTTTCAAATAAGTTATTATGTGTATAAATGTGTAATAATCAATATATCATTATTTGATAATTTTTTTTGTAATGGAACAAAATAAATTATTTTTTAATTCTGCAAGGAATTTAATTATTAATGCAAACGCCCACACACATAATTTAGATATTCAATTTTTTTAGTTCAAATGTTTCTTGCAATCTGTATACGACAATCAGTCCACTCGCTATGCCACAGATTGCATCGCATAATACGCTCAGAGTTATAATACGATAGAGATCGCTTTACGCTGTTTTTCCTTGAAATAAATAAATTTTACGTGTTGTGTACGCGTGTTTAGTATATTTGTTTCTTTCATATTAATTTTAACTATAATTAGTTTTTTAATTAAGATTATTTTAGTGTTAGTTGTTTATTTGTTAGTGTCCTGTTTTCTTTAATTTCGTATTTTTTAATTTTCTTTTTTTTTTGGTGTTGGTGCTAATTATTATTTTTATTTTACAATGTCGAGTAAACACCGGTTTTACGATAAATGTGTGTATTTAAATTGCACAAATATTAGGACAAAAGATGGAAAACGTTTATTTCGATTTCCATTATAAACGGGTGCGAGACATGATTTATGGTTACGCAATAGTGGTGAGTTTATAAAATTGATTTACTTATTTATATCAATATATAATATATATTGATATGATATATGAAACAAATATATATATATATTCTTTGTTTTTTTTAATAAAATATGTCAGATATTATGTATGTTTACGTATGGATTACGTTGAAGTGTTTCTTTGCCGCGTTTTTCTGATCTCGCCGAACGGTTCGCGAATCCTGTGCGAATAAAAAACGATGCGCGTGTGTGTGTGCGTGCGATTGTGATGATCAGTTTCAGTTCGTCTTCAACGCTTGACGAGAGAAGAGGTCCCGAACTGCTGTAAGTTTATAAAAACATATTTTTGTATAACACATTAGAACGATTTTATATTATTTTTTTTGTCTAGAAAACGTTATATTAATAACCGTTATGAAAACGATCTCGACGACGGCGACGATGCCGGTTTCATAACGGTTATTAATATAACGTTTTCTAGACAAAAAAAATAATATAAAATCGTTCTAATGTGTTATACAAAAATATGTTTTTATAAACTTACAGCAGTTCGGGACCTCTTCTCTCGTCAAGCGTTGAAGACGAACTGAAACTGATCATCACAATCGCACGCACACACACACGCGCATCGTTTTTTATTCGCACAGGATTCGCGAACCGTTCGGCGAGATCAGAAAAACGCGGCAAAGAAACACTTCAACGTAATCCATACGTAAACATACATAATATCTGACATATTTTATTAAAAAAAACAAAGAATATATATATATATTTGTTTCATATATCATATCAATATATATTATATATTGATATAAATAAGTAAATCAATTTTATAAACTCACCACTATTGCGTAACCATAAATCATGTCTCGCACCCGTTTATAATGGAAATCGAAATAAACGTTTTCCATCTTTTGTCCTAATATTTGTGCAATTTAAATACACACATTTATCGTAAAACCGGTGTTTACTCGACATTGTAAAATAAAAATAATAATTAGCACCAACACCAAAAAAAAAAGAAAATTAAAAAATACGAAATTAAAGAAAACAGGACACTAACAAATAAACAACTAACACTAAAATAATCTTAATTAAAAAACTAATTATAGTTAAAATTAATATGAAAGAAACAAATATACTAAACACGCGTACACAACACGTAAAATTTATTTATTTCAAGGAAAAACAGCGTAAAGCGATCTCTATCGTATTATAACTCTGAGCGTATTATGCGATGCAATCTGTGGCATAGCGAGTGGACTGATTGTCGTATACAGATTGCAAGAAACATTTGAACTAAAAAAAATTGAATATCTAAATTATGTGTGTGGGCGTTTGCATTAATAATTAAATTCCTTGCAGAATTAAAAAATAATTTATTTTGTTCCATTACAAAAAAAATTATCAAATAATGATATATTGATTATTACACATTTATACACATAATAACTTATTTGAAAAAAGTGAAAAAAAAATCTGAAAAAGGCAGGGGTTTGAACTTGAAATGTCCACGATTTCAGCTCGTCATCTTAGTTGCTCGGCTACGCATGCTACTTGACGTTCTTTTATACCGGCATGATACATTAGGCATGGAAACTTTAAATAATTGTACATTATTGCACGTTGACATTGCACTTCATATTAATAGAAGCGGCGATAAATATTAAATATAATATAATATATATTAAAAATTACATTCCAAAATCCAGGTGGTCGAACAATTAATCGTTCTTTTTATTTTAATTAAAATAAGATTTATATATTTCATTACACATATACATATATATATATATATTTTAATAATTATATTTTAGTTTTTATACAAATTATATAAATACATATATATATATATATATAAATAAAGAGAAAAGATCGCACATATACAGAATGAATACGTGATACTGTGTTAACACGAAAATTATGGGCGTAGCACGGACTCGCACCAAATACAAACTTTATCGACCCTGCCAGAAAATGGGTGTGCAGTTAGTTCCGATATTAAAAACGGGTGCGAGGGGCGCTTCAAGCAGTCCCGTAAAAACGGTAACAGCCAAAACGCCGGCCTGGCCGCTCTCATCTTTCTCTCTGATACATGTTATACATATACTGTGTTGGAAACCTCACGCGGTGACAACGCGAAACTCCGTTTTCAGTGTTGCCAACGCTGAGAAACCAATTCTCGGATTTTATGTAAGGTTTGTTTGCGTCGCATGCCCCAACTTGCTCCTTTTTACTTCAATGCGCTCGTATTGGTTCAATTCGAGGAGCGCACCAATACGAGCGCATTGGAGTGTCACGTCTTAGTGACCTTCCTATTCTCTCTATTCCTAGGTTAGAAAGAATGGGGCGCTCTCTATTTTTTATGAGGCAACCTGCTTACACCGGTTATACCTCAGGGACACCGAAAGCACGGACTATACTGTGGAACTAGGGACCGAGTATTGGGACGTTGGGGATGGGGAATTCTAGTTACTAGTGAAAAAAGGATTTCTACTAGCAATTCTTTCTAAACTATCTAATAAATTTATCAATTGATCGACTGTAATTTCCCCATTTAAATAGTTGTTAATTAATAAATTTAATAACGAAAATATAATATAACTTTCAAATTTAAGGTCTTGAAAATTCCTCATGGGGTCCTATTATTAAACAATTATTTAAATTACACGAATTATCGGTTTCTGCGAAGTCTCGCGTTTATCGTGTACAATGGATCTGAAATGTTATCTAAACAGACGAGAAATTGATCTAAATCGATGTTTCCCTCTAAAACGTCTGTTAGTAGGGCGATAATTATACTTATTATTGTATGAATTTCTTTGTTATTAATTTCCGGTTTTCTTCAATAATACATTCTGATGACATTTGAGAAATGATTCAAATATTTAAATAACTAGCACATTGATCGATTTTAAATGAGATATCCGGACACTGTTCTTCTAAGAATTTTATTAGATCCTGGGAGATTTTTTCTCTATTTCCGATACTAAATCGCACAGTTCTGTGAATAATGATGATTCGAAAATGTCATGGTTAAAATCAAAAGAATTAGGTAGTTCGTCAATTGAGGGTTCGATCTTTGTGTCTGGGAAGGTTCTTTCGTTCGTAAAGAGGGTTTTGTCAAGGGCTTGTCGCTGGAGCCAACGTAAGGTAGATGCGGCGCGGTTAGCGCGAGCCTTTTTACCTGCTTTATGATTTTTTTTTATTCCGACGTGCGATCTTCTGTTTTAATGTCTTCATGGGGCATAGAATGTAGTGAAGTATCTAATTTAATAAGGGGATATTGTCAGGGAGATATTAATAAGGAAAATGTACTGATGGAGATTGTATCAATGTCGTATTAATATCTTCGTTAATTTATCGCTGAATTCCGTCAATCGTATTTAGATAGACATTAGGAGAATAGTTAAATATCTAGATAATTAGCATATTGATCGATTTCAAGTAAATTGTCTGGACACTGATCTTTTAATGATTGTATCAAGTCCTTACGATGAGTTTGTTCCTAAGAAGTATCCTCTTCTATTTGTGATACTAAATCACACAGTTCTGCAAATAGTAACTGTTCTGAGAATTGGTCTTTTATTGTTTGTACTTCGTCCGTAGGATAAAATTGTTCCGGGGAAATATTTCTTTCCACTTGCGATACTAATTCATGTAATTCTGTGATTAGTAAATGCTCTGAAGAAGCGGGTTCTGAACTAAATATATTAGATGGTTCGTCTGGCAAGGATTCTATTCCGGAGTCAGGGGGAATTCCTTTGTCTGAAATTGGTGATAACTCTGGGAAGTTAGTTCTGAGATTAAAATAATTAAATGCTCCTTTTATTAAGAGGAATCAATTGAACTTGGTAGTTCAAGAGTTAAGAATTCAAATGAATTAAGAGGTCGGTTGATCGAGGGTTCGATCTCAGTATGAGGGGGAGTTCCTTTGTTCGCTACGAGGTTATTGTCAAGATTTAGTTTAATAGATGAAGTATTCAATCTTTTTATAGTCTCCGGAGAAAAGGCAACTACTTCACACGATTTAATGCGAGGGTTATTTTTCAAAGACTGTCGTCTAAGCCGGAGCAATGTAGACGCGACACTATTAGCGTGATTTTTCTTACCTGCCCGACGATTACGTTTCTTTCGATATTTGATCTTCTGTTCTCGTATATTCATTTATAAAATTGTCATTAAATAATAATGAAATATCTATTTAAATTAGATGTTACTAGGAGGATACTACTAAGTGGTGGTATACTGAAGGAGATTATGTTAATTGAATCAAATCCAATTAACTAGAGAATTGTCAAAATAACATTCGTTAAATTATTGATCTCCTGGTATCGTTTATTAGAAAGAAGAAGATTGAGGAAAAAGATGTACTTCAGGGCATTGATAGGAGAGTTGCCTCCGGTGCACTGTTAGGTGCTCGGGGGCGGGAAATAATCAGGGCGTTGATAAGAGAATTGCCTCCGGTGCACTGTTAGGTGCTCGGGGGCGGAAAATAATCAGGGCGTTGATAAGAGAGTTGCCTCCGGTGCACTGTTAGGTGCTCGGGAGCGGGAAATAATCAGGGCGTTGATAAGAGAATTGCCTCCGGTGCACTGTTAGGTGCTCGGGGGCGGGAAATATGAGAATGAGAATGAAAGGAATTATTAGAGTAATAACAGAAGTTCTGTCTTTATGCTAGAATCTATCATCTAATATTGATGTATTTTCTTATTGATAGGATAATTAGAAGGTGATTAGATAATGCATTTTTTACAATCCTAACGATATGAACGATAAATGCGAAATATAATCAATGTGTGCAAACCTATTAATTAATGTGTGAACCCTATAATCAACGTGTTTGAAATTGAGTAATCTTATTTATGGAATAGTTAAATGATGAATCGTCTGAATAAATATCTTAATCACACAATGGTGAATGACTTATAAAAATTGATAAATTCTTAATGACCGACTATTTGTCATAGAATATTCCATAAAATCTTTTTCTTTAATTTATAAGATAACGTAAACAATGCGCCTCATTTGTAATTATATTTATAGAACCTTACTATCTTTATCACTATCATCAATAATTGAAACCACTCAGATTTTTAGTATCAGAGATATTATTCTCCTTTTTTTCAATATATTCACATAAATAAGAATTCCATAAATATAACAACATTTTACCGTAATTAAGAATATACTACGTTGTGAAATCATAACTATATAATTTAGCAATTATAATTTCATTTTATTATATTAAATTACAATTTTAATAACTAGAATATAGCAGAGAATTATATAGAGAACGATTTCAGAAACATATAGGAGCTAGCAAGCGAACAATAGAAACCCCAACGTGCAGCTACCGTTTGAACTTTTTTTGTCGCCCGGACCGCCCCCGATCTTAATACGATAAGCAACCCCGCGCCTTTCGGGATGCTAACATCTGCACGTCATGAACTTCGGGAACCAATAAATCATAGATTTTTACGACTTATTCTCTCTTAGATTTTCTCGTCGCCTATTATCCTTATAACCATATATGGTCATAATAGATCCTCGTGACCATATCTGGTCAAAAGAAGAGCTCACTCGTCGCCTTCTCAGAACCGCCAAACAACCCCCTACTTTTATAAGAAAATTTCTTATGATATCTGCCTGGAAAAGCGTTTTCGTGGGAATCCTCCCACCCAAAAATTTGCACACGACACCAGGATTTTTCGTTTTCAAGGGGTATATAAACCCTAGAAAATCTGGCCAGACGACGGCATTTCATCATAAAAGTTACATCCTAAATTGTCGCTAATCGAGGAGCGCAGCAACAATTATTCGTATCATCCTAAAAGGTCATAACGGTTTATAACGCGAATCTCGAAATATAAAACTTTGTCAACGACGCTTAGTCGCTGTAACCCCGCGTCAATTTGTAACTTGGTATATTGTTCAAGTCACGGGTTAGCCGTCGACCTCGCTGACTTCTTAATTCTTAATTGCGCACAATTTGTAACCGGCTTAAAAGACGAATAAAAGAACTTCAGTGCATCGTACAACCTAGTGTTTGATTTCGTTATAAGCACCCCACGTCCTTGCGAGGGAGCGAAGCTGGCCAGGCACATCACAGGTCTACGAAGAGTTCGTCGTATTAAAGGTAAAAATTTGTTAATCACGCAGATCATTCAACACTCCAGCATTACATAAAAATTCGAACGAGTTTCGAAGGTCGCACAGATTTCTTTCAATCATTATCCAATCATCTTCCAATTGTCCTATCTCAAGGAGAACAAAAAGTCACGATAATGTCAAAATGACGTCAAAATGAAGTCAAAATGGCGAAAATCACAATGACGTCAAACAGGGGAAAAAAGTGACTATATTTTGACATTATTTTGACCTTCTGTTTTTTATATTCAGTGCATTGAATAAGGGAGAATTCACACCTAGGCAGAAAAGCAGAAAACAGAAAAGCATTAGCCAATCAAAACTCGGACTGGTAGTAAACATAGTACAACAGAAAAATGTTTCGGTTACTACTTACTACCAGCGCGAGTTATAATATATTAGCTTATTAATGCTTTGCTGTTTTCTGCTTTCTGTGTAGGTGTGAATCTTCCTTAAAGCAGTTTCACAAATAGAAGATAAGGAAAGAACAATGTAGAAATAAGTTAAAGTTACTTTTTATATTGTAGTGTCTTTGTTAACTTAAAAATATTTTGCATCCAAACATCTAAATATTATAAAGAGAAGTCTTTAATTAAAAAAATTAAATATAAAAAAGCTCTTCTATAAATTAAAAGAAATATTACTTTTTTTTAAATAACAAATATTATAACTTTATAACATTAATATTATTATAGAAATATTATATATAATAATATATTATCCTTTTTAATTGAAGAATAAAAATTTTAAAGACATAACAAAGATAAATATATATATTTTATAGAACAAATTAAAAAATAAAAATAAACCTTATTATAAACTAAGGCAAAAAGTGACAAATAAAAAAAAGTAGAATTTATGTGAAGCACTTTACTATATATGTAAGTTCCATAAAATAATCTTATACTTTTCAATGTATAAGGTTTATGGAACTCGCATATATATAGTTAAAGTCGGAATACAATTAATCCTCATCAAAAGATCCAATTAGTCTGATCGCTGCATAGAAGTGTTAAACCATTGTTTTATATGGTCTTCAACTACGGAAACCTGCACCTTAGGAAACTTCTTGAAACAAACACCTATAATTGAAAAAAAACAATAAAGCAGGAGTAATTTAATTCTAATCAGCAAACAATAATTTAACTTTAAATATATATTTCTAATATATTTGTTCATTAATTGAATATACATATATATATATATGTATATATATATATATATACGAGGGTCACTATTTATATTTCGGGAATTGGCAACACTGATGTCATGTGAGTCCATCTGACGGTTCCATTGTAAAGTTTGACATTTTTGACGATATACGTACTCAGAACATTTTGTCATACGGACGCTATTTGTTTATTTTATATTTAGTTGAAAGTTTCGTCTCGGCAAAAAATGGAACTGAATCGTAAACATTTTCGTGCGATGATTTTTTACGACTTTTGACGTGGATTATCACAACAAGAGTGCGTCAATCAACTTAATTTGACTTTTGGCGATGAAGCTCTATCAAAAACCACTGTGTATCGCTGGTATAGTGAATTCAATCGTGGTCGTAGTTCGCTGTCCGACGAGTTTCGTGAAGGTCGTCCAAAATCGACTGTAGTGCCAGAAAACATCGATGCTGTGCACGAAATGATTAAGCAAGATCGTCATGTAACCTATTGTGAGATTGAGGCATTTCTAAGCATTAGTTCCACCAGCATATATGCGATTTTACATGAACACTTAGCTGTGCGAAAGTTATGTTCGCGTTGGATCCCACATAATTTGACAATCGCTCAAAAAAAGGCTCGTGTCGATTGGTGCAAAGAAATGCTTAAGAAATACAATCGCGGTGCTTTAAAAGACGTTTATAAAATCGTGACGAATCATGGATATATTCGTATGAGCCCGAAAATAAGCAGCAGTCGACTGTATGGGTGTTCCAAAATGAACCAAATCCAACAAAAGTTGTTCGCGCACGAAGCATTTCAAAGAAAATGGTGGCCTGTTTCTTCGGAAAAACTGGTCATATTGCAACAGTGCCTCTAGAGGATCGTAGAACAGTAAATTCTGAGTGGTACACAACCATCTGTTTGCCAGAAATCTTCGGTGAAATAAGGAAAACAAACAACCCATACAGCACCGATAGATTGCAAAAACATTACAACAATCTTTCACCGCAATATTGCAATATTGCAAATTCACTGCAAAATGTTGCTACATCATTGCTGTTGAATTGCAGCAATGTTAAAATGTCCGCTTTTTGGAAGATTGCAACAAAATATTACAACAATATTGCAATGTTATGAATTTGCAATAATGCATTGTTATTGCAACCATAAACTAATGTTGCATATACAGGTATATAAATGTAAATAAATCATTAATGAAAATACGTTGTAATTAATTTATATATATTACAATATATAAATATATATTACAATATATATACATTATAGAATTTGGATTACATGCAATATTTCCGAAATATTAATGTCATGTTGCTACAAGTGTGCTGGAATTTTGTGCACCTATATCTCTGCAATGTCTTTATAATGTTGCATTGCAACTTGCAACATTGCAACGTTGCTGCAATATAATTGCAATAATCTGTGCTGTATGGGAAGAGACGTCGGATTGTTCTTCATCATGACAATGCGAGCTCTCACACATCGGCTCAAACAAGAGACTATTTGAGCACTCAAAACATCGAATTGATAGATCATCCGCCGTACAGCCCTGATTTGGCACCCAATGATTTCTTTTTGTTCCCATCCGTGAAGAATAAACTGCGTGGTCAACGATTTTCATCGCCCGAAGAAGCTATTGAAGCGTTCAAAAATCATGTTTTGGAGATACCTCATTCGGAATGGAATAAATGCTTTGAAAATTGGTTTAAGCGCATGCAAAAGTGTATCGATCATCGTGGCGAGTACTTTGAAAAACAATAAAAATATATTCGCAGCTTAACTATTTGTTTTTGTTCCTATTCCCGAAATATAAATAGTGACCTTTTTTTAAATCGGCCAACAGAGCCAAAACACGAAAAATTAATTATTCGGAACTGTATCTCTTGGTTTGAGATCACTAAGTTCCATATATAAATTAATCTCGAAACTTACATATGGAGAAATAGGCGCGAAAAATATAGGTCCGAAAAGTCGCTGAAGCGGGAATCGAACCGTCTTTTACTTTCCGGGCGACTGCTCTTACCAACTAAGCTATTCAGACCCTTTCGATCCTATATTTTTCATTTGCCTTTTAGTAGATGTTAGTAAATAACGTCGTGATTAGGCCAAGGCATGAATAAAATCAGAAAGAAATATTTTTATCGGCTCTTAATATTAAGAATATAAATATGCTGTTTTTTTAAATCGGCCGACAGAGCCAAAGCACGAAAAATTAATTATTCGGAACTGTATCTCTTGGTTTGAGATTACTAAGTTCCATATATAAATTAATCTCGAAATTTCGCGCCTATTTCTCCATATGTAAGTTTCGAGATTAATTTATATATGGAACTTAATGATCTCAAACCAAGAGATACAGTTCCGAATAATTAATTTTTCGTGCTTTGGCTCTGTTAGCCGATTTAAAAAAACGGCATATTTATATTCTTAATATTGAGAGCCGATAAAAATATTTCTTTCTGATAAATGATTTATATAAAAGTATTTTAGAGATTGAATATAATAATACTATTATTATCAAAACAGAGCAGTAGTTAGATGAGAATAAATCATATAAATCATTTATTTATTACAAAAAATTATCACTAAAACTTTATAATCAATTATATTCATCATAAAAGATTTTTATATTTTTAGATTATAAATTTAATTATTTTTATTTATGTAATGCAGATTAATTTAAAAAAATTATATATACGTGTGCATGTATGAAAGAATGCAATGTAGAAAAGAGAGAAGAGACAGAAACAGGACCACAGAGAGACAGATAGATCGATAGATATAGATAGATAGATAGATAGGTTGATCGATAGGTAGATCGATAGATAGTTTGATAGATAGACAAGCAGATAGCTAAATAAATCGATAGGTATGTATATATATATATATATATATATACACATATATATATATATATATATTTCTTTATAAACATTTTCTACGCATACATACGCATACATACATACATACATACATACATGCATGCATATAAAGAAATATACTAACCTTTTTATCGAGCCTTTCTTGAAGGAAACTCTATGTTGACAAAGAGGCAGACGTTTTGCGTTATATTATTCTATGTATGAGAGAGACAAAGATAATATAACTGTCTGTCCTTGTCTAACTGCACGATTGCAGCTTCATCTATCGCGACATCGCGTAACTAATTTTCTGCTCTGTATTATTCCTAAATGTCATTTCGCACATACACATGTGAATGAAATATTCCACGATCGAGATCTTTTTTATTAGACTTTTAAACTTATTTCTGCAAGGTCCCTTATTTTCCTTTATGCAATCTTTTGAAGGAAGCGGTCTTATTTTGTACGTATAAATTGTGAAACTTTTATACAAGCAAATATTGTGACGTGACGCGAGAAGCCAAAAAAAACTTTTTTGTCTTTTTATCACAAATTCAGACCGCTTCTTCCTTTATTATTGTATTAACTTTCGTCGGACCGTGCAATCGTGGAAAAGCATTTGTTATTCTATTAACACAATAAAAACTTCTCGATAGTGACAAAATATAATCGGTTTGGTCAGTAAAAGTAGACCTCCGGCATCCCCTTAATAATATCTTCTTTTTTATTAAATAAATATTTTAATCTATCATGAATTGTTTTAAAAATAAAATCTGTTGGGTAGCCGTTATCAATTAAAATTTCTATTATTACCACCATAGGTCTGTTCTTTTCAGCTGAACTGGCTACACTAGTTCAGAGGTTATCTCTTTCCTTCCAATGTCGAGCAAAAAAGACAACCTCTGAACTAGTGTAGCCAGTTCAGCCGAAAAGAACAGACCTCATTGCATTGCTCACGCGGACGCACCGTAGAGAGACAAGGACCGATAATCTCGTTTCTCTACCGTGCCGACATTCGCCATGGGTAGCGACTGTTGCGCGTCCCTAGCGGGCCCGAGCAGAACCTTCATAGTCGTTATCTTTGCGGTTCAAAGATCGGGCGCATATACAAGTTTTCAGTTTTATTAAAACGTAAAATATAACTTTTATAATTATCATTAGTAATTTGATTGATTATGTTGGAGGTGGTTCAAGAGCGTATGTTGAAGGAGATAATGTGCTGAAGACAAACCACCTTATGTACGTGGGAATAACTTCAAAAAAAGCAGAAGAAAAAAAATAATGTGCTTGTGCTTGAAAAACTCGGATTTGGTTGGCCCACCACATGAAATTCATTTAATTATTAATGTAGCTAATAAAATAAATATATCTTGCATATGTTCTTGCAAAACAGGCCAATATGACAAATGTAAACACAGTATTGCCTTATTAATGCACTTAATTAGGTAAATATAAAATCAACAATTTTATTTTCATATACCTATTGCGATGCATTAAATTAATATATTTTTTTTATTCTTGAAGAACGACTGTTGAAGACATCGAAGAATCAAGCTGTACAGACGTTAAACAAAAGTGGGGAAAATTTAAAAAAAAATGCAAAATTGATGTATAAAGTTACACCAATAAAAAAATTTAAAAAAAATTAAATTATTTAAAATTTAAAAATTTAAAATTATGTTAATTATAATATGCATACACATAAATAATGTATTACACGTCAAATGCTACAAATCATTATTTACCTGTTAACAATTTTATTACTTTTCTTTTTATTTATAATATATTTTATTATCTCTAATTTAATATATAATATTTGGTGAACACTTCATCCTTTCTTATACTTATTAAATTCTGCGATGAAATAGCTTCCTTTTTCAATTTAAAAATTTTGCTGGCTGATCCTGTAGAACAAATATTGTTCATATAAATATAATTTTTAATGTATTAATTAAAATTTAATTGCTTATATTCAATATGTATTTACCAGGGTTGGGAAAGTTACTTTGTAAAAATAATTAGTTACAGTTACAGTTATTTTATTGAAAAAGTAACTAGTTACAGTTACAAGTTACTGATTTTTAAAAATAACTCGTTACAGTTACAGTTACTCAAAAAGTAACGAGTCGTTACTTTTCAGTTACTTTTTAAAAATAATTATACATTATTTTAAATATAAGGAGCTTACATTTTATGCACAATCACAGTCAAGTATTTAAAAAAATTCTTGAATGTAATATTGATCGATTTGGTTGCGACTTTGCAATTACCATCAATGTATGAATGACCTTTATATACAACAGTAAAAATAGTTATAGTAACTTACTAAATGGTAATCGCAAAGTCGCAAGCAAATCGATCAATTATTACATTTAAGAATTTTTTTAAATACTTGACTGTGATTGGTCGATCTTAATTATGTGTTAAATTATTTTATGTACACAAAATGAAAATTTTAAGTAAAAGATTAAATCATATGAAGATCGATATGCTACTGTTATCAAAATTTAATTTAACAATATAACGGCTACTAAACTTAAACGATACTTTTAGCGGATGTTTCCAAAAAAAGTAACTAATAAAGTAACTGTTAAAATAGTTACTAGTTACTAAAAAAATGTAACTAAGTTACAGTTACAGTTACAGATGGAGAAAAGTAACGAAGTTAAGTTACAGTTACCGAAAAAAAAGTAACTGTAACTGTAACTTCGTTACAAGTAACTCGTTACAGACAGTTACAGATGGAGAAAAGTAACGAAGTTAAGTTACAGTTACCGAAAAAAAGTAACTGTAACTGTAACTTCGTTACAAGTAACTCGTTACTTCCCAACCCTGGTATTTACCAATCAAATAATAATCTTTTTTAGTAAATCGCAGACTACATACAAACATATGTTTTGTTACATTTTTAATTATGTTGCAACTACTTATCCACTTTTTTTTAATTCTTTATTTTTGGGAAAACAAAAAGTATAGAAGCACGGTTCTCGGTACTCCGCGGGTCGCACGAGCTGGGGTACTTTGCTATAGTTTACGTCACGTATACTGTACTATCTATAGCATTTCAGTACAGTATACGTGACGTAAACTATAGCAAAGTACCTCAGCTCGTGCGACCCGCGGAGTACCGAGAACCGTGCTTCTATACTTTTTGTCTATGCTGTATACTGGTTGTTTCGTCTGCAACCTCCTACTGAGATTTTTTTATCTTATCTGAAACGCGGAAAGTGTGTTGGAATTGTAATAAAAAATGACATTCAACATATTGAAATGCCGTCTTTCTAATCACAGCTTGCGCTTATTAAGAAAATTTATCGTTACTAGAAACTGTTTATCATCGAAATTATATATGTCTACCTCGACAGTTACAATGAATAAAAAGGTACAAGTTTATTTTGATGTAAAAAAGGTTTTTAATCTTACATTTTTATGAGAGAAAGAGTAGAAAAGAGCGACGTCGATTATTGCAACTCATTATTTGCAAATAGGAAAAAAATTAAAGGAACTAATTTTTCTTTAAATTTTCTAACTTTTCTTACAATGTATATCGCTTAATTTATATAACATTTCAGTTTCATATAATTATTTTTAATGGCATATATTAATATTCAATATATATCATAAATATTCAATTCTTGTTATTTTGGTTAAAAATTTTTTAATGAAAGTATACTTTATTCTAAATAAAAATTAACTCATCGTAAACAAATTGATCTGTGTGCATATATAGTTTTATGTTAGAAATATGAATAATCGTATACTTTGTATGTACAGGAGCAGGGACACACAGGCTATAGAATAGAACGAGATACATTTGGAGAATTAAAAGTCCCAATAGACAAGTATTACGGTGCACAAACTCTTCGAGCAGTAATGAACTTTCCAATTGGTGGTACATTTGAACGTATGCCTGTAAGAAATAGTAATGCTATATAAATTTATTATTTTTATTATTATATTATTTTTCAGCTCTTTTAAAAGTAATCAATTATTTTGCAGTATGGAGTAATAGTTGCTCTGGGTATATTAAAAAAAGCTGCTGCGGAGGTAAACAAAGAATGTGGCTTTATGGATGCTAAAATTGCTGATGCCATTAGCAAAGCTGCCGATGATGTAATAAGTGGAAAATTATATGACGATCATTTTCCTTTAATTATTTGGCAAACTGGATCTGGTACTCAAACCCACATGAATGTCAATGAGGTTAAATTACATAATACATATACACTCAAAAACACACATGTATATGTTGTGTATATACAGAATGTCCCAAAATTCGCGAATCAAAATTATAAATATTAGGAAAAAAATTCTTGAAAAAATAAATTAAAAAGATATTTGCCATTTTTCAACTTCAAACAATACTTGACTTTTGAAGTAAAAAAGTTAAAACTAGCCAATTACAGTTTAAACAAATCCCTGAAGTATGTAAACTAACATTATTGACGACTCAGACGTGTTCGTTTAATCGTAATAACGGTAATTGGTTTTAAAACTAACTCGTTAACTTTTTACCTTTACTATTTTAAAAACTACTGTTTAATAAAAAAAACTATAAATACTATTTTAATTTATTTTTTTATGCACTTTCTTGCTATAATTGCTAATATTCGTGAATTTCAGGACACCCTGTATATATACAGTGATGGCAAAAAGTTCCATATTAGTCAAATATCTTGGAAAATAATGACTGGTAGAAAATGTTAAATATAAAAGAAAATTAAATGGTCTATTATGTGGCTATATTGATATGACCTTCATGTAACTTTGAAGGACGTCGTGAAGCTCGACTTTGAAATTTTAAGTAGAAACCCCCATGTTTTATTGCATATTCTTAAAGCTAGTGTCAAAGCGTTTCCGAAACACTGGTTACAAATCCTTTTTACTCGAGATCTTCCTGAACCTTCAAAATTTAAATATAGCCGACGTTAATATTATCCAAGTACTTTTGTATTTAACATTTAAATTTGTTTCCATAGTCATTATTTTCCAAGATATTTTACCATTAAGGCCCTTGCACAATGCTAGGCAACAGGCAATAAGAATAAATAATAAAAAATATTAACTAATCGGAAAAGGAGATAGATATTTTTTTCTGCTCCTATTGGTGGATATTTTTTATTTTTTATTCTTATTGCCTATTGCTTAGTATTGTGCATGGGGCTTTATAGAATTTTTTTCTATCACTGTATATGTGTTTTAATATTATTTTAAATTATAACATTAGAATATCTCTTTTATTAATAGAAATGATCGAAAATACTTAGGTTATTGCCAATCGTGCAATTGAAATACTTGGTGGAGAACTTGGTTCGAAAAAACCTGTACATCCGAATGATCATGTTAACATGTCACAAAGTAGCAATGATACATTTCCATCGGCTATGCATGTAGCGGTTGCTTTAGAGATTCATAAAGTATTAATCCCAGGCTTGGAAAAATTACATGAAGCATTGAAGGAAAAGTCAGAAGAATGGAAGAATATTATAAAAATTGGTAGAACACACGCTCAAGATGCGGTTCCATTAACATTAGGTCAGGAATTTTCAGGTATATATCTTTTAATTTTAAAATATATTCAAAGAAAGAGAGAGAGAGAGCGAGAGAGAGAGAGAGGGAGGGAGAGAGAGAGAGAGAGAGAGGGAGGGAGAGAGAAAGAGAGAGGGGGGAGAGAGAGAGAGGGAGGGAGGGGGAGAGAGAGAGAGAGAGAGAGAGTACTTAAAAAGTATACTTTTCATAAAGACACACATTAAAATATTTCATATTATCTCACAGGATATACCATGCAGGTGAAATATGGTATTCAGAGAGTGAAAGCTGCACTTCCAAGATTATATCAATTAGCTCTTGGTGGTACAGCAGTTGGAACTGGATTAAATGCGCGAAAAGTCGCTGTAGAAAAGATAGTTGCAAAAGTTGCGGAATTCACTGGTTTACCATTTGTCCCTGCTCCAAATAAATTTGAAGCTCTAGCTGCTCATGATGCAATAGTTGAAGTACATGGTGCTTTTAATACAGTGGCTGTTTCTCTTATGAAGGTATATATATATTACACCATCTTATGTCTCTCTCAAAATCAAAAACCTTTTGTGTTAGAAATTTTTTTTGTATTTCTCATAGTTTTCGAAATATTTGCCTGGAGCGATTAAAATAAATCACTCTGTATATATATATATATATATATATATATATATATATATATATATATATACATATATATATATACATATATATATATATACATATATATATATATACATACATATATATACATACGTATATATACATACGTATATATACATACATATATATACATACATATATACACACACACACAACACACGTACATATATACAATATATGTGTGTGTATGTGTTTACACACACACACAGGGTGATTCATTTTAATCGCTCCAGGCAAATATTTCGGAAACTGTGAGAGATACGAAAAATGTTTCAAACAAAAGTTTTTTACTTCTATTTGACCTTGTATAATTATTTGAAGGTCACTTTCAATTTCTTAAATGGAATTTCTATTTACTATTTTTCATCACATATTTTTGTAGCTTATCTCGAGAGCTTTCCAAAACACTATAATAAAATATTTTTCTTTTAAGTATTTTTTGAGTTATTAAAGTTTGAAGTTAACAATTTTTTGACATAAAATGTAAAATATCTTGTAAAGTATTTAGTTTTCGGTAATTATATCTTAATACTTTTATGTACGGAATAAGACCAATCAATTCATAAAGAAAACACATAGTTGCTTTTAAAAAAAACCATGTAGCTACATTGTTGCAAATTACTTACTTTTTTAAAAATAATTATTTGATTTCATTATTCAATGCATAAAGTAGGTAAGATTATCGAAAACTGAATATTTTACATTTTATGTCAAAAAAATTGGTAACTTCAAACCTTAACTCAAAAAGCATTTAAGAAGAAAATATTTTATTATAGCATTTTGAAAAGCTCTCGAGATAAGCTACAAGAATATGCAATGAAAAATAGTAGGTTCTATTTAAGACATTGAAGGTGACCTGTACGTGACCTTTAAATAATTATACAAGGTCAAACTAATTACACCATCTTATGTCTCTCTCAAAATCAAAAACCTTTTATATTAGAAACTTTTTTGTATTTCTCATAGTTTTCGAAATATTTGCCTGGAGCGATTAAAATAAATTACTCTGTATATATTAATATTATAAAAATGTTCTTAATTATTTATATTGTACCAATCTACCAATCTTTTGTGTATAATTTGCAAATAGATTGCAAATGATATTAGATTTCTTGGAAGTGGACCTAGATGTGGATTAGGAGAATTATCTCTTCCGGAAAACGAGCCTGGGAGCTCTATTATGCCTGGAAAAGTAAATCCTACGCAGTGCGAAGCAATGACTATGGTGTGCAGTCAAGTAATGGGCAATCAAGTGGCAATAAGTATCAGTGGCAGTAGCGGTCACTTTGAACTTAACGTTTTTAAACCAATTATGGTAGCCAATGCTCTAAGATCCGCAAGATTGTTGGGTGATGCCAGCGCATCGTTTACAAAGAACTGCGTCATAGGCATTGCTCCCAATCTTGAGAGAATAGAAAAGAATTTGTCTGAAAGTTTGATGCTTGTCACAGCATTGAATCCATATATTGGTTACGATAAGGTATTTATATCTTTTTGTATTTGTTATATTATAGCGTTTTTCACTGGGAGAACTAGTACACACTGAGTGGACATAAAGGTTCTCACACACAGTTTTACAATAACATAAGTAATTAAAAAAGTAAAATAATTAATAGTAAGAGCTATTATTATTGTTATTCAATAAGAATAATAATTAAATAAACAGTTGTTCTCAATAAGAAAAAATATCAAAATTATTGATATTTGTAAGAAATCATTTTTATAATTTTTTTATAGGCTGCTGCAATTGCTAAACATGCACATAAAGAAAAACTCACATTAAAAGAATCTGCAGTGAAACATGGAATAACAGCGGAACAGTTTGATCAATGGGTTAAACCAGAACAAATGCTTGGTCCAAAATAATATTTTTATTCAAAAATATTTGCTGGCAATACTTTATTATATTATTGTTTATCTTGATCAATAGGATCTAATGTAAAGATGTATATTAATAAATGCAGTGCAAATATTGGTATATTTTACATATAATAAAATTAAAAATTAAAAAATACCCATATTGTTCTAATAGATATTATCAATTAATTATTAATATAACACATATATTATGATTTACTATATTTAAACCTTGTATATTTAACGTCAAGTTTAATAAAAATAATTGTGATTTTAATTATAATATATAGTTCACTAATTTATTCAATCATTAAACATTTAAACTAATTAATTTATAATTATATATTGTAAATTAAATTTATTATATATTTTATATTTATTATATATATATATATATATATATATATATATATATATATATACATATAAATAAGTATTAAGTATACATAATTTTTATATATACATACACAGTGCTTTTATATATATGAACTAATATATATATATGAAGAAGAATACACACACACACACACATACATTTATATTCTTTGTCTATATATGTATATGATAATCAGTTTTACATATCTATCTATGTTGTAATATGTAATTGTATGTTGTATACAAACATTTCAATGATATACAAGATCGAATCTACAGGTCAAAGAGCAGTTATTTCGTTCATTATCTTCAAACATTTAGAACAACTCTGTAGCAAGGGAGAGACAAGATGAATAAAATAAATATGTTAATTAAAGTATGTACAAACTATGGTAAATTATGTATTCGCTCTTATAGTACAAAAGTTGGGATAATTGGAGTACCATTTGATAAAGGGCAGGTAAAAAAAAACACAATATATATATATATATATATATATATTACTTTATGAATCAATATTAATAAAAGTAACAGAAAAGATATCAATTATATCATAAAGACAATGAATTTAATAGGAGAAAGAAGGAGTGGCTTGTGGACCAGATGCAATTAGAGCAGCAAAGTTGATAAACGAATTAAAAACATTAGGTATAATTAGCTATATACATAATTTTATATATATATATATATATATATATATATATATATAATAATGTAAATTTTTTCCTTTGTATAAAATAAAAAAATGTGAACATAATCTATATTTGTTTCTTCAGAGTTGGATGTACAAGATTATGGTGATGTGCTCTACGATAAAAATAATAATACAAGTGGCATAAATAATATGTCCCATTTGGGTTACATAGCAAGTTGTACAAGTCGTTTGTCCGAACAAGTTCGACAAGTATTACGAGATGGTAGACAAGTATTGACAATCGGTGGTGATCACAGCTTGAGTATTGGAACTATTGATGGACACGTAAAAGTAATTTAATAGAAATATGTTTGTGTATGTAAAAAAAAAAAATAATAATAATTATTAAATCCAAACACTTTTCAGGAAAAACAAGATGTAGCAGTGCTATGGGTGGATGCCCATGCGGATTTAAACACCGATAGGACCAGTGAGAGTGGTAATGTACATGGAATGCCTGTTGCATTATTAACTTCGGAATTAGCAGATTATTGGCCATATTTACCAGGCATGGATTGGCAAATGCCAATGTAAGAGTAATGTTCAAATATTTAAATATGTGTTAAATACATAAAGATTTTATTATAAATATTATATAATATCTCAAATAGCAAACTGATGTCATTAAACGTCAAAATGACATTATTTTAAAACTTAATGACGTCATTCAATGTTAAAATGACGTCATTTTAACGTCTAATGACGTTATTCGACTTCTAAATGATGTATACTTGCTACCTAGGATTATATATTTATTAAAAATATTATTATAAATATTTTAATTCTATTATATTTGAATTACATATTGACAAAAATGAATTAAAAGGGATAAATATAAAATCAGGTGATAAAAAGATATTAGGCGTAACAAAATTGTTCTTAAATTTCTTTTCAATTATTTTGAACATTTCGATTCTTCTTTTAACTCATCCTCAGCATATATCGATTTATTTAATAATTTATAATTAGTAAAAGAGAAATTTGATACAGGATTTCTTTTTATAGGTTGTCTATCAGAAATGTAGCTTACATTGGTTTAAGATCTGTGGATCGTTACGAAAGATTGGTGATTGAAAAATTTGGCATCACTGCTTTTGGCATGGAAGACATAGAACGCTATGGTTTGCATATAAAATAATTGTGTCAACTATACATAAAATGAAATGCACTAAAATTATTATTTTTAGGTATTCATGATGTAATGCATATGGCGCTGAATAAGATAGATCCTCATAACTCAAGATCTTTACATGTTAGTTTTGATATAGACGCATTAGATCCTATCGAAGCACCTAGTACTGGAACTCCAGGTAATAGATTATATATTATATTAAAATGTATTTTTTCTTTTACTAATAAATTCTTAATCTAATTCTTCTGTACTTACCAAACTGTAGTCCGCGGAGGACTGTCTTTAAGAGAAGCAATTAATCTTATGGAAGAAATATACAGAACACATAGATTGAGTGCCATAGATTTGGTAGAAGTCAATCCACAAATTGGCAGCGAGAGAGACGTGAAGATCACTGTAGAAGCAGCCATACATATCATTCAAGCAGCTTTGGGATATAGTAGACGTGGTTTAAGAGTACCTAAGGGTATCACTGATATACCACTACCTTTACAGACAAATCAATAACAATTTTGTTATTACTTCAATTTTAATTCTTTCATATCTTCTAATTCAATTGCTTTCAAAATTATTTAACCAATTAATTAAATAAAATTTTTTTTTCAATCATTTTTATATACTTTATATATTTTATATACATAACAATATATTTTCTTTAATACATAATATTTTCTCTAATTCTTTAATACATATTTTCTCTAATTCTTTAATATTTTTATATTTTCTCTAATTCTTTTTTATTATTGATATACTATCTTTACAAACAGGTACACTTTACATTTTTAAAAATAAATTAATACAATTGTCGCTCGTATATTGAAAACAAAGTGATAAATATAAGGCCAACTTATCGAGCTGAATATTCGAGATGTTCAGTCAACTACCATTTATTACATGTATAAATTATAAAACTACAGTCATTATATTAAAACTAACGCAAATTACAATCATTCTATAAACGTTTCGACCGCACGCGGTCTTCTTCAGTATAATTATTGAAATATAAATTCTTACAATTCACATAATATCGAAATTTAATTATAGTTATTCAGAATCAAGAGTTTTTGAGCAATTAACGCGTGTTTCAATCCGTCCTGTCCAACAATGTTCGCCTCGATATGATCCCTGATTTTGTTCAGATCTCGGATAGTTTCATCGTTAATATGCGAGAAATTAACCCGTTCCGTAGGCGCTGCGATTAATAAAAAATTACCGATCAACGTATGTCCAAATTATAATATGTATCCCCTACAATTGGTAGTATGCTTACCTATCATCGTTCTTCTTGACAATTTTGCTACTTATTAACAGTTATTAAGGATGACACATAACAAACCAACAATACAGAAAGACAGCTCATTTTAAACTCTACTTGATCGGAGAGCGTGCGTGTTTATATATGATCTAATATCTATGTTTTACTCGTTAATGTCCTATTTGTCCTATTATTATTTCTTGTTCGCTAATATATCCAAAATATCAAAATACGACTCGCTAAGTAACTCAGTATCTTTGTTTAAATTTAGTCCATTTTTTTGTTCCTTGATATGTAGCATCTCAGAAATGAGTCTTTTATAATAATTATTTTCGTTGTCCATGATCTTAACATTGTCCCAATTAAAAGTATGATGTTCATTTATTATGTGTTCAGAAATTACTGAATGTTTCGTTGAGTCCAATCTAATATTATTTTTATGTTCTTTCATTCGCGTCTGCAATTGCCTCTTTGTTTGGCCTACATAAGATGCATTACAATTATTGCAACTGATCTTATAAACCACATTCGAATTGCATGGATGATTAGTTTTATCTTTCTGCGCTTTAATAATATTATCCAGTTTGTTGAGACATCTATACCCTACCATACAATTTTTATTTTTTACCGAGGAAACAATCATTTCTGAGATCCCATCTATATACGGAATGACAAAGAATTTTTTATTGACCGAGTCATTTCCTATACTTTTTGTTCTTTCTATGTTGGCCTGTCTCTCTATAATGCTCCCCTTAGATATGATGTGTTCTATCCGATGATTAATTTTGTTAAAAATCAGATCAAGAGGGTAACCATTGCTTCTGAGTATATTAATAATTAACTCCAAATTTTTATTAAAAAATAGTGGATGTGATAGCAATAGACATCTGTCTACAAGGTTATATATTATTCCAATTTTGTGGCATAATGGGTGGTTTGAATAAAATGATAACGTCCTTCCTGAGAAGGTTTCTTTTTGATACCAGTCTATATATATTTTGTTATTAATAATTTTAAGTGATAAATCTAAGAAATTCAAGCTATGGTTAACCTCTTGTTCGACCGTGAATTTAAGTCTTTCATGATAGTTGTTAAAATTATTCACAATCTGAGTCATATTAGTCATAGAGGTGGCCACTATTATGTCATCCACATAACGAAAATAAAACAAACATTCCAAATTCAACGCTTTGAGAACTGTATCCTCAAGATCTTGCATAACCAGGTCTGCAATAATTGGTGATAACGGTGACCCCATAGGGGTCCCAAACGTCTGTTTATAAATTATGTCATCAAATGTAAAATATGTAGAAGTCAATATGAATTTTATACCCCCCAAAAATTCGTTTTTCGGTATTTTAGTATTTATTCCAATGTAATCCCATCTATCGTTAATACCGTCAATCGCAAGATCCAGAGGAACGTTCGTAAACAAAGACACCACATCCAAGGAAAACATCCTATCATTCTCATCAATCTTTTTACCAGACAATATGCTGTACAAATCAAAACTATTATTAATATGACTTTTCGCTTTGGGTAGGCTAGTTCGTAAGGTGTTTTGTAAAAACGAAGCCAGCGAGTATAGAGCTGTATCAACCGATGAAACTATGATTCTAACTGGATAGTTTTCCTTATGGATTTTAGGTAATCCATACGCTTTTGGAAGGAGAGAATCACTACAACGTAATTTATAATATTCGTTTTTTGAAATATAATCTTCCTTAAGCCATCTCTTCAACAAATCATTCAAATCGTTCTCTATTTTTTTGCACGGATTTTTTTTATAAATTTTATTTTAAAATTTTTTAAAAAAAATCCGTGCAAAAAAATAGAGAACGATTTGAATGATTTGTTGAAGAGATGGCTTAAGGAAGATTATATTTCAAAAAACGAATATTATAAATTACGTTGTAGTGATTCTCTCCTTCCAAAAGCGTATGGATTACCTAAAATCCATAAGGAAAACTATCCAGTTAGAATCATAGTTTCATCGGTTGATACAGCTCTATACTCGCTGGCTTCGTTTTTACAAAACACCTTACGAACTAGCCTACCCAAAGCGAAAAGTCATATTAATAATAGTTTTGATTTGTACAGCATATTGTCTGGTAAAAAGATTGATGAGAATGATAGGATGTTTTCCTTGGATGTGGTGTCTTTGTTTACGAACGTTCCTCTGGATCTTGCGATTGACGGTATTAACGATAGATGGGATTACATTGGAATAAATACTAAAATACCGAAAAACGAATTTTTGGGGGGTATAAAATTCATATTGACTTCTACATATTTTACATTTGATGACATAATTTATAAACAGACGTTTGGGACCCCTATGGGGTCACCGTTATCACCAATTATTGCAGACCTGGTTATGCAAGATCTTGAGGATACAGTTCTCAAAGCGTTGAATTTGGAATGTTTGTTTTATTTTCGTTATGTGGATGACATAATAGTGGCCACCTCTATGACTAATATGACTCAGATTGTGAATAATTTTAACAACTATCATGAAAGACTTAAATTCACGGTCGAACAAGAGGTTAACCATAGCTTGAATTTCTTAGATTTATCACTTAAAATTATTAATAACAAAATATATATAGACTGGTATCAAAAAGAAACCTTCTCAGGAAGGACGTTATCATTTTATTCAAACCACCCATTATGCCACAAAATTGGAATAATATATAACCTTGTAGACAGATGTCTATTGCTATCACATCCACTATTTTTTAATAAAAATTTGGAGTTAATTATTAATATACTCAGAAGCAATGGTTACCCTCTTGATCTGATTTTTAACAAAATTAATCATCGGATAGAACACATCATATCTAAGGGGAGCATTATAGAGAGACAGGCCAACATAGAAAGAACAAAAAGTATAGGAAATGACTCGGTCAATAAAAAATTCTTTGTCATTCCGTATATAGATGGGATCTCAGAAATGATTGTTTCCTCGGTAAAAAATAAAAATTGTATGGTAGGGTATAGATGTCTCAACAAACTGGATAATATTATTAAAGCGCAGAAAGATAAAACTAATCATCCATGCAATTCGAATGTGGTTTATAAGATCAGTTGCAATAATTGTAATGCATCTTATGTAGGCCAAACAAAGAGGCAATTGCAGACGCGAATGAAAGAACATAAAAATAATATTAGATTGGACTCAACGAAACATTCAGTAATTTCTGAACACATAATAAATGAACATCATACTTTTAATTGGGACAATGTTAAGATCATGGACAACGAAAATAATTATTATAAAAGACTCATTTCTGAGATGCTACATATCAAGGAACAAAAAAATGGACTAAATTTAAACAAAGATACTGAGTTACTTAGCGAGTCGTATTTTGATATTTTGGATATATTAGCGAACAAGAAATAATAATAGGACAAATAGGACATTAACGAGTAAAACATAGATATTAGATCATATATAAACACGCACGCTCTCCGATCAAGTAGAGTTTAAAATGAGCTGTCTTTCTGTATTGTTGGTTTGTTATGTGTCATCCTTAATAACTGTTAATAAGTAGCAAAATTGTCAAGAAGAACGATGATAGGTAAGCATACTACCAATTGTAGGGGATACATATTATAATTTGGACATACGTTGATCGGTAATTTTTTATTAATCGCAGCGCCTACGGAACGGGTTAATTTCTCGCATATTAACGATGAAACTATCCGAGATCTGAACAAAATCAGGGATCATATCGAGGCGAACATTGTTGGACAGGACGGATTGAAACACGCGTTAATTGCTCAAAAACTCTTGATTCTGAATAACTATAATTAAATTTCGATATTATGTGAATTGTAAGAATTTATATTTCAATAATTATACTGAAGAAGACCGCGTGCGGTCGAAACGTTTATAGAATGATTGTAATTTGCGTTAGTTTTAATATAATGACTGTAGTTTTATAATTTATACATGTAATAAATGGTAGTTGACTGAACATCTCGAATATTCAGCTCGATAAGTTGGCCTTATATTTATCACTTTGTTTACATTTTTAATCATATTTTCCTCCCATTTTAATTATTCTTATGTAACTTTATATCTCAATTTAACTGCTTTTGTAAACTTATTTATTTTTCTTTAGTATGTAAATAATTAAACTTTTTCTCAATCATACTTTATATATTTTATATATTGTACAATTTTTGTATTATCTATCATTTTCACAATCTTTTATCACAAATATCTTTCCAGGTATATTATCAAATGTAATTTCAATTTTAGACACCGTAAAATTATTTTCAGTTTTATGTTTCAATAGTACCTCATAATATAACTTTGCCTTAGTATTGCTACCTTTAAGTGAAACTTTAAACCATTTGTAACATGTATTTTGTTCTGCATCACCATAAGTAATGCGACCGAATTTTATAGGTTCACCAAGATATGATACAGCTTTTTTATGTGCACGAAAAATATTCATTGTATCTTTGTAAGGCTCACTTTCTTTAATATTATGTTGTATGCGACAATAAAAGGCATAACCTGTACTTGCTGTTATAAATCCTCCCAAACTTGCTATTTTCACCAGAGTTTGATTTGATATCATCTGTAAAAAAAAAATTAATTTTTATTTTGAAAAATGTCTTTTTTAATGTATTCTTATTTCTTGTATCATATCTTTACATTATGTTATTATATGTATAATAGTCTTCTTCTTCTTCTTTTATGGCAATGGAATGCACGATATTAATTCGTGGTTCATTATCTTCAGTGGTGTCGGAGCTTGGCACTGATGTTATAATAAATATTGTCCTTGAGAATCACTATATTTTAATGTTGTGTTTGCGAAGATAGGATGCTATATGGGAGATAACTATTGGGGAGAGTCTTTTGAGTAAGGGTGCGTTCCGTTATGCACTGCAAGTACTGACAGTACTACCAATAGCGTTCCGATATAGGGTGCGTTCCGTTATGCACTGCAAGTACTGACAGTACTACCAAT
Organism: Nylanderia fulva; assembly: GCF_048542155.1. NCBI lineage: Eukaryota > Metazoa > Arthropoda > Insecta > Hymenoptera > Formicidae > Nylanderia > Nylanderia fulva. Next base: position 553,039 of record NW_028190873.1, read on the forward strand.
AGCGTTCCGATATAGATAGCAGTGCACTGCGAAAGTACTATCATGAGTATATGACGTCATTAATTTTGACGTTATTTCCTGTTGCGATTACTGCAACCGGCGAGGTAAAGCACTCGCAGTAATCAAGATGGCTACCTCCATGTGTACGATGGAACTAACTTTTAAATTCCATATCTGAATATAATGATACAATATTTTTAACGTAATTTTTACATTTTATTCTAGGTATTTTAATTTGTCGTCCCATTTCATTTATTAATTCCATTTCCAAATCGCTTTCACTTGATGACTCACTCGAATCATATATATTCTCGATTAAATTATATGTAATTAATGCAATAATGGTATTATCCATTTCACCAATTTTTCACTCGATGATTATTAGCGAAAAAGGTTAGTTAAAAGTCTGCTGAAAGCGTACTGTAGTGCGTTCCGTTTTACTATTTTGCAGTAGCTTCAAAGTGCACAAAATTAAAAAGGAACGCTGTCAACAGTACACTTGCATGACGTCATAGTGCCAGTACTTGCAGTGCATAACGGAACGCACCCTAATCAATGATGTCATAAGGTTTTTTAATTGAGAATTCAATAGATTGTAATAGCGTGGAACGGTGAGGAGTAGTAGAGGACATATCCAGAGGACGTGATTAATATCTTGTTGCGGAGCTCCGCATTGTAAAGCCTGTTCTACAATTGCGTAAACTTAGTTGTAAGTATGATTGTACGGTATCGTAAAAAGCAGTTTTAAAACTATTACTATCGCGTTTGTAAACGGTAGTAATGGTTTAAATAAACTATTATTACCGTTTGCAAATGGTAGTAATAGTTTAAAACTGCTTTTTACGATACAACTACTTACAACTATACGTTTACGCAATTATAGAACAGGCTTAATAGTCTTCTTCCTTCATCTATTTATTTTTTATTTACTAAACCATACGTAAACAGTAAAGCTGAAGATGATGCACACATAAAGATATTTTTTTCTTTTTTTCTCAGCGTCACCGGCAACTATTATATATTATCTTTTATTTTTATTTTTTTTTGTGTTTTTCTTCGGGTAAAGGAAGTTTGGTGTGTCTTCAACCCATATATATAGGGTGCGTTCCGAATTACGCATGAAGCGCGTAGAATACATAGAGTACGTTTAAAGTGGAGAGCACACACTTTTGCATAGGCGCATAAGCGTAAGCATAAAAATCTTGATTGGTCTATAACGTATGCACAAGAAATTCAACCAATCGAATTTCTTATGCATATACTTATGCGCTTATGCAAGAATGTGTGCTCCCCGCTTATGTCGGTGTGTGTCGTACGAAGTGTTAAGCGGGGAGCACACACTTTTGCATAGGCGCATAAGCGTAAGCATAAGAATCTTGATTGGTCTATAAATGTATGCATAAAAAATTCAACCAATCAAATTTCTTATGCATATGCTTATGCGCTTATGCAAAAGTGTGTGCTCCCCGCTTTAGTGAAAAAAAACTATAGTTGAACAACTGTCCGGTGGCTGGATTGGCGGCGCCATTTTAGAGCGCAAAGCTGAAACAATGAATGCGATGACCATAGATATAGGAAACATAGATCGGCCCCTACCATAGGAGGCAGCGTTGAAAGAATTAAAGGACAGAGAGATGATTCCGGGTAAAGTCACTAGATTACAAAGTAACGCAATTCATAAGATACATGGGAGTCAAGATGGTGTCGAAAAGTGTAGATAGTGTATACATTGTGTAAATCATCTCTACTTTAAGTGCAGTCTTTATAACCTGTTATAATCTTCTTCGCACATGAAGAGAAATAAGAGGTACCAAGATGCCAGGTTGTTGTGTTAAAGACTGCAATAATCGCAGCGAAAGAGGATTTCGGTTATTTCGTGTTCCGAAAAATAAAGAAAGAAGGCATGAATGGCTTCAATTAATTGGAAGAGATACTTTAGACTTGTTTGTTTATCACAATATCAGGCAAATATTAATTGTAGTAACTATTCTGTTATTGACTCTAATGATCTTATTACTTATTGTAATGAAATAAAACAATTAGATTCTAGAAATTCCTCTGCAGAAGAGAGATGTCTGCAGAGCAATAAAAATTTATGGGATATAAATATATATCAATTATTGCTTGGAAATGAAAAAGAAACTGATTTAAATAATACAGTTCAAGCTGCATTATATTATTTAATAGGTGCATTATTATTTAAAATACAGAAAAATTTTACACATTGCAATAATTGTTTTAATATAAAAAAAACCTGTTAATCTCGGCTCGAATTATTGTGTTACAATAAAAATAAAATCTCGACGGCAATCGGAGCCTGTGCGGATGACATGCACAAAATTAATAAATTAAAATGAGATCTCAAATCAAACTCATTTATTAAATTCTAAACGTTTCGACCCACTTCGGGTCTTCTTCAGTAGCTGCAAAATACAAAGATAGAAGATAATCGGTACAATCAGAAAATTATAAAACTCGTATACATACAATCCGCAAATAAATTAAATATCATTCTCCTCCCTATTCAAACCGTCCGGCCGTCGGAGTGTCTCCCTAACGGTGACCATCGTCAGGAAGGAAGCAGAGCAGTGACTCCCTTACCAACACTAATCAACATAGTATAAATTAAACGTAGAACAATTCACAAGAATTAAAAATTAAAAACCGGGAAGAACACTCACCCCGACAGCAAAAACAGAGAGAAGACGATGCTACACGTGACACATCACTCTAACGACTGTGCGGTATTCTACCTCGACACAGTCGATACATATATACGCAAAAAACAAATATAAAAATAAAATATGAAAATAAAAATAAAAATAAAAACAACTAAACTAATCGGCACTCACATGTCAAAAGTCTAACAAAAAAACCCGGCTATGTAAAATCACAAAGCTAGATTTTGGTAAATTTTTCTATTAACAGATCAAGATTCTCGTTTAATTTATCAGTGTCGCTATGTAAATTTAAACTATTCCTCTGACGTTTTATGTGGATCATTTCGGATATCAAACGTTTACCTAAAAAAGGCTCCTCGTCTAAGACTTTTACATCCTCCCAATTAAATTCATGGTTCAATAATCTATGTTCCGATATGACTGATAATTGTGACGCGTTTCTTTTTATGTTGTTGCGATGTTCTTTCATCCTAGTTTTCAACAATCTACCCGTCTGCCCTACGTACGACGCATCACAATCCATACAATCAATTTTATAAACTACATTATTATGGAGTTCCCTTGGTAACTTATCCTTGTGTACTTTAATGAATTTACGGAGACTGTTAATTGCTGTATATGATGGAATGACATCCAAATCCCGTGTAATGTCCTCGATTCTCTTCGATACATTATTAATATACGGAATATTAAAGTACGAAACTTTTTTCTGCGTTAGAATCTTGTCATTGCATATATTTGCTCTATTGTTATGCAACTTATTATTATAGCGGAAGAACAACTTTTTTAACCGCGCTTGCAAAGTATGAAATATCAAATTGAGAGGATAATTATTAGACAAAAGAACTCCAATCATAGACTCAAAGTTACCTTTATGGAATTTCGGATGAGATAGCCAAAAAACTCTATCTATGAGGCTGATAATGGTGCCTTTTTTATAACAGAGAGGATGCTGCGATTCAAAATTTAAATATCTACCTGAATACGTCGGCTTATGAAACAAATCAAACTCAATGCTCCCATTATTTATAATAATGGTGACATCTAAAAAATTCAATCGGTTGTCAACCCCCTCCTCCATGGTGAACTGCAATCTAGGATGGAAAGAATTGAAAGTGTTTAAAACTATTTTAAGCATGGAGGGTGGGGCCGCCAACGCGATATCGCAGATTGCAGTTCACCATGGAGGAGGGGGTTGACAACCGATTGAATTTTTTAGATGTCACCATTATTATAAATAATGGGAGCATTGAGTTTGATTTGTTTCATAAGCCGACGTATTCAGGTAGATATTTAAATTTTGAATCGCAGCATCCTCTCTGTTATAAAAAAGGCACCATTATCAGCCTCATAGATAGAGTTTTTTGGCTATCTCATCCGAAATTCCATAAAGGTAACTTTGAGTCTATGATTGGAGTTCTTTTGTCTAATAATTATCCTCTCAATTTGATATTTCATACTTTGCAAGCGCGGTTAAAAAAGTTGTTCTTCCGCTATAATAATAAGTTGCATAACAATAGAGCAAATATATGCAATGACAAGATTCTAACGCAGAAAAAAGTTTCGTACTTTAATATTCCGTATATTAATAATGTATCGAAGAGAATCGAGGACATTACACGGGATTTGGATGTCATTCCATCATATACAGCAATTAACAGTCTCCGTAAATTCATTAAAGTACACAAGGATAAGTTACCAAGGGAACTCCATAATAATGTAGTTTATAAAATTGATTGTATGGATTGTGATGCGTCGTACGTAGGGCAGACGGGTAGATTGTTGAAAACTAGGATGAAAGAACATCGCAACAACATAAAAAGAAACGCGTCACAATTATCAGTCATATCGGAACATAGATTATTGAACCATGAATTTAATTGGGAGGATGTAAAAGTCTTAGACGAGGAGCCTTTTTTAGGTAAACGTTTGATATCCGAAATGATCCACATAAAACGTCAGAGGAATAGTTTAAATTTACATAGCGACACTGATAAATTAAACGAGAATCTTGATCTATTAATAGAAAAATTTACCAAAATCTAGCTTTGTGATTTTACATAGCCGGGTTTTTTTGTTAGACTTTTGACATGAGTGCCGATTAGTTTAGTTGTTTTTATTTTTATTTTTATTTTCATATTTTATTTTTATATTTGTTTTTTGCGTATATATGTATCGACTGTGTCGAGGTAGAATACCGCACAGTCGTTAGAGTGATGTGTCACGTGTAGCATCGTCTTCTCTCTGTTTTTGCTGTCGGGGTGAGTGTTCTTCCCGGTTTTTAATTTTTAATTCTTGTGAATTGTTCTACGTTTAATTTATACTATGTTGATTAGTGTTGGTAAGGGAGTCACTGCTCTGCTTCCTTCCTGACGATGGTCACCGTTAGGGAGACACTCCGACGGCCGGACGGTTTGAATAGGGAGGAGAATGATATTTAATTTATTTGCGGATTGTATGTATACGAGTTTTATAATTTTCTGATTGTACCGATTATCTTCTATCTTTGTATTTTGCAGCTACTGAAGAAGACCCGAAGTGGGTCGAAACGTTTAGAATTTAATAAATGAGTTTGATTTGAGATCTCATTTTAATTTATTAATTTTGTGCATGTCATCCGCACAGGCTCCGATTGCCGTCGAGATTTTATTTTTAATTGTTTTAATGTTCTTGTGACTACGAATGATTCTAACAACAATTCTAGCTACAATAATCTAAGTTTTTATACAAAGTTAAGAGAATATAAAGAAAATATTTTAATATTTCCAAGCGTAGAGATATATAATTTAATATATAAGTGCGAACTATTATTTCGGAAAAATGAGACTAACTTACTTTTTAATGTATTAAAAGTCAATGATTTTATAACAATGTTTTTACAAGAATATTCGATAAACTTTATTCCTTCGTGTCATAATATTGGTTATAAATTTATAAAAAATTTTGTAATCACAAGAATTCATTTTTCATTAAAAAAAGTAAGCAGTGATGTAAAAAAAGCAGCTGGTCATAGCAGTAGAAGTGTTGCGATGAAAATGGCCATAGCAAATGGAAAAAAACATAAATAAAAATTATTTTTATATAATTTACAATTTTATTTTCTTTCGTACAAAAAATTGGATTATACATACAATTGAAACGGCCGCGTTGCGTGGAGTCGAAATGGCAGCTTTTTTCCTCCTAATTGCGGTACTTTGTAATCTAGTGACTTTAATTCCGGGGCTCTCTGTCCTTCTCTTTTTTCGCGTGGTGGGGACTGCGTAGGGATGGGTAAACACAATAAAAATATACAAACATAAAAATAGTATTGTTTAATATGTAATGCTACTGTGTCTATATATCGACGTTCAGCGTACACGAAATGAGGGGAATCTGCATGCCGACTACTTCTCCTACGCACATGCTCGTTCCGTTTTTACCCATCCCTACGTAATCCCCACTACGCGAAAAAAGAGAAGGACAGAGAGCCCCGGAATCATCTCTCTGTCCTTTAGATTTTTCAACTGTCTCCTACGGTAGAGGCCGATCTATGTCTTCTATATCTATGGCAACAACCTTACTTCCCCTCTTGTCGTTCATCTACGGACCTTGCGAGAAACTATATAATCAACCATTTTACTTAATAATTTAACTTAGAATTAGACGTTTTTATCATTTATTATCAATAATACCAGCATAGAGAATCTCCTAGTTCTAACTAGACTGAGGACTAGCGACGCGACCAATGTAACGTTATGAGTGCGTATCTAGAACTTACTAGCCTTCACGAGGAATGAAAGATTACCCGTTTGCGTGACTCTAGCGATATGAATAATAAATGCGAAATAATCAATGTGTGCAAACCTATTAATCAATGTGTGCGAATCTATTAACCAATGTGTGAACCCTATAATCAACGTATTTGAAATTGAATAATATTATTTATGAAATAGTTAATATGATGAATCGTCGGAATAAATATTTGAATCACACAATGGTGAATAAATTATAAAAATTGATAAATTCTAATGATCGACTATTTGTCATAGAATATTCCATAAAACCTTTTTTTCTTTTAATTTGTAAACTAATATAAACGATACGCTTCACTTTTGTAATTATATATTTATGGAATTTTCCCAGGTAGCAAGCACACGTCATTTTAACGTTTCAAATTAGTCATTTATGGTCATATGTCGTCAAAATGACCTATTTTTTGTATGACCTTATATTGACGTCATGATGTGACATTATTAGGTTTGTTCGCATCGCATGCCCCAACTTGCTCCTTTTTACAATGCGCTCGTATTGGTCCAATTCGAGGAGCGCACCAATACGAGCGCATTGGAGTAAGAAAGAGCATTTTGGGGCATGCGACGGAAACAAACTTTATAGGTTTGTTCGCGTCGCATGCCCTAACATGCTCCTTCTCACTCCAATGCGCTCCAATACGTTCGTGTCACCGGAAACAAGATGGCGACTAGATGTTCGCGTCACGTTAGAGCATACTCTAAGGAGCAATTAGGAGCACGCTCTATTTGCCTCACCTTCGAAGGTGGTGCATTTGGGGCTATTTTATCACGCATGCGTGTGAAGCGTGTACTGTAAACAGTATCCACTGCTTGAATCCTCCATTTCCTATATAAATATTAATCAAACTTTATTCAAAATAAAGTCCAAAATTTTTAGTATACATATCTAATAGCGTTTTCGATTGGGAAAAAGTTAGTGCGCACCAGTGCGCACTCAGTTCATACGAACACTGGACAAGTTCCATGGGTTGCACTGAATAGTGCAGGTGAAAAAGAACACGCCGAAATTTTCAGTGCCACTTGAGTTGATTAGATTCCGGGAAGAACGAAAAAGTAACCTCGACATCTTGTGTTCAGTTAAGTAATGATTTTTATTATATGTAATTAAATATAGAAGATGATCAAGAATATCACGTATGACAAATATAAAAATTATTATTATTCAGTATAAAAATGCTATTACATTAAGTACATTAATTATATTTTAAAAAAGGGTATAGGTTTGATGTTTATATAAAAAGATATAACACTTACGGTGTCATTATCTATTTTTTTCACACATTCTACATAATTTACAGTTTTTGGAATTATTCTTCTAGTTCGAAGAGTTGTAATTATTTCTTCTTGCTCGCTTGAACTAGAAAAAGATTCCAAAAATGTCTCCAAAATATTAAAGAGAGCCAAATCCGAATTGTTCATTATGTCGAATTTTCGTTCAAAAGAATGCCCTACTGCTTGCATGCATCCAGTGCACTGAACTGGCACCGTCAAAATATCTCGTGCCACTTAGTGCGCACTGAGTGCGCACTATGCGAGTGTTGTGCGTTCAAACGAACACGCAACACTAGCCAAGTGCGCATTGGCACTACCAATCGAACACGCGCCTGACATTCAGTGCAGCCAGTGCACCCCAATCGAAAACTCTATAATTTTAAAAAATCAATACTTACCTCCTAAATTTCTAAAATATGGCCAATGATTAATAGCGTTTTCGATTGGGGTGCACTGGCTGCACTGAATGTCAGGTGCGTGTTCGATTGGTAGTGCCAATGCGCACTTGGCTAGTGTTGCGTGTTTGTTTGAACGCACAACACTCGCATAGTGCGCACTCAGTGCGCACTAAGTGGCACGAGATATTTTGACGGTGCCAGTTCAGTGCACTGGATGCATGCAAGCAGTAGGGCATTCTTTTGAACGAAAATTCGACATAATGAGCAATTCGGATTTGGCTCTCTTTAATATTTTGGAGACATTTTTGGAATCTTCTTCTAGTTCAAGCGAGCAAGAAGAAATAATTACAACTCTTCGAACTAGAAGAATAATTCCAAAAACTGTAAATTATGTAGAATGTGTAAAAAAAAATGGATAATGACACCGTAAGTGTTATATCTTTTTATATAAACATCAAACCTGTACTCTTTTTTAAAATATAATTAATGTACTTAATGTAATAGCATTTTTATACTAAATAATAATAATTTTTATATTTGTCATACGTGATATTCTTGATCATATTCTATATTTAATTACATATAATAAAAATCATTACTTAACTGAACACAAGATGTCTAGGTTACTTTTTTGTTCTTCCCGGAATCTAGTCAACTCAAGTGGCACTGAAAATTTCGGCGTGTTCTTTTTCACCTGCACTATTCAGTGCAACCCATGGAACTTGTCCAGTGTTCGTGTGAACTGAGTGCGCACTGGTGCGCACTAACTTTTTCCCAATCGAAAACGCTATAAATTTCTCTACCATACTCATAAAAAGCGTTCTTTTCAAACGAAAATGCATAACAAATTCTCTATCTGTATACATAGGCACTGTATTTTCAATGTAATTGGTTATGCATGTCCTATGTATTCTTTGAACGAAACCTTCTGCAATTTCAACGATTGCGTTAATGGCAATATCTGCAAATACAAATTATATAAAATTCAATAAAAATGCACAAACTACTTAAGGAAAGATGAATTTAAAATTACAAGATTTTTAGAGATTACACCAAAATTAGAAACGTCACATCTTTATCATTAATACTCACTTTCTATTTCATCGTCGTTCCCATTGTCTTCTAACAATTCACCAATTCCTGCCAAAGGTACAGGATTTTCTGCAAAAACGTCATCATTAATATTATTTATTATTATAATGCGAAAACCGTCAAAAAAACCTAGGCGATCCATGTTGTCAAAACCTAACCTAATCGGTCAATGATGTACGATGTGCGATTGGAAGGGAAGGGAGTGCTCAAATCCGTTCGTGTCACTGAGCGTTGGTGCACATAAACCCATCTGATCCAACCGCCATCTTATCTGTGATCCAAGTGCTCTCTGGTGTACATTGGAGCATGTGACGCGAACAAACCTATTGTGATGTCATATTTAAGTCTTAAACTGACGTTATATTTAAATCTTAATAAAACTTCTGAACTAGTGTAGCCAGTGTAGCCAAAACGAACAGACCCAGCAAACACAGTATATAAATGTTATATACTTAAGCATGTTACATGTAACGTATATGTTAGTTGTAATTTCCCACTCATAGATGTAACATTTTTAATATTACATATATTACATTGTAGTTATATTGTCATTATATTCCAAGATAGCACTGACTTATCAATACATCAATGTGCTATTTGGTATATAATTACAATATAACTACAATGTAATATATGTTATATTAAAATGTTACATCTATGAATGGGAAATTACAATTAACATGGATGTTACATGTAACGTACACGTTATATTACCTGTTATATTCCGTTTTATTATAGCAATGTAACAATTATATATCGGTGTTTGCTGGGGACCTATTGTTTTCTATAATTGCTGTTTCGACGTTGTAATTCTGTGTTAATATATGTACATGATATATATACCCCTACAGCACGAAATATTGACGGAATATTGCAAAAATATTGTTTTGCAAGATTGAAATATTGCATGCAATATTCCTGAAAGCTTGCCAATATAGATATGTCCGCCCTCAAACTATATTATGCAACATTTCTGCAATGATACTGATTTATTTCTACAAAGGTGAATATAATATTTATAAAATATTGCAGAATATTTATTTTTTTATTTTTTTTATTTATTCAGACATTTATTTGTCTGATTTCTGAGCAACCAATTTAATATTTGAGTTTCCTCTATTAATAGGATCGTATCAGAAAAAATTAAATTGATAAAGTGTTGATTGTTATTGCTACTTTTTGCATGCTTTATATAATTCTCGGGACTAAAACTTAATGTGAGTTAGATAATCTCTAAAAACTCACCTTTAAAAAAAGGTAAAAAAAGGCGACCAGTTAAGGGCACGCCATTAACAAAAATTATCCATTGCAAACTCATGTAGAATCCTATCCTATTGCAAACCCATGTAGAATCCTATGAAAAATTAATCATTGCAAACCCATGTAGAATCCTAGGCAAAATTAACCATTGCAAACCCATGTAGAATCGTACCCATTGCAAACCTATGTAGAATCCTATGAAAAATTAACCATTGCAAACTCATGTAGAATCCTATGAAAAATTAACCATTGCAAACCCATGTAGAATTGTATTAAAAATTATCCATTGCAAACTTATGTAGAATCCTACATTGCAAACCCATGTACAATAGAATTGTATGAAAAATTATCGATTATAAACCCATGTACAATCGTAACAAAAGTAATGAAATAAAAAAAAAATTGCGCCAAGTGAAAGTAGAAACTTGTACCAGTGGAAAATTAAAGTTGCAGACATATATAGAGTCGTATAATAAATCAGTAAAAATTTAAATTTGCAAATGTAGAACCGTACCATAAAAAAACTTATCTTTTAAAAAAAAAGATAAACAAGATGCCAAGTCCATGCGCCATGTGAAAAAGAAATAAAAAAATTTTAGTTAAAAAAACTGGGCGCGCTGCTAAGTTTCAAAATTACAATGCACCTTAAAGTAACATTAATTAATTTAAACACAAAACATATTTTAACTGTAATGAGTTTAAAAGTAACAATTTAATTTTAATATTGTTAGAATATTATTTAGCAGCGCTCCCAGTTTTTTTAACTAAAATTTTTTTATTTATTTTTCACATGGCGCATGGACTTGGCATCTTGTTTATCTTTTTTTTTAAAAGATAAGCTTTTTTATGGTACGATTCTACATTTGCAAATTTAAATTTTTACTGATTCATTATACGACTCTATATATGTCTGCAACTTTAATTTTCCACTGGTACAAGTTTCTACTTTCACTTGGCGCAATTTTTTTTTTATTTCATTACTTTTGTTACGATTGTACATGGGTTTATAATCGATAATTTTTCATACAATTCTATTGTACATGGGTTTGCAATGTAGGATTCTACATAAGTTTGCAATGGATAATTTTTAATACAATTCTACATGAGTTTGCAATGGTTAATTTTTCATAGGATTCTACATGAGTTTGCAATGGTTAATTTTTCATAGGATTCTACATAGGTTTGCAATGGGTACGATTCTACATGGGTTTGCAATGGTTAATTTTGCCTAGGATTCTACATGGGTTTGCAATGATTAATTTTTCATAGGATTCTACATGGGTTTGCAATAGGATAGGATTCTACATGGGTTTGCAATGGATAATTTTTGTTAATGGCGTGCCCTTAACTGGTCGCCTTTTTTTACCTTTTTTTAAAGGTGAGTTTTTAGAGATTATATCATTCATTTTTGTATATTTTTATGACCGGAATAGAACAATTATTAAACATGTTTATCTAAACTTCTTTGCTTAAAATGATGTGTACAATCATATCCTAGAATCCTGATCATTCCTCCTAAAGCACCCTATTTATATAAATTTACCCATATGTGTGTGTGTGTGTGTGTATATGTGTGTGTGTGTGTGTATATGTGTGTGTGTGTGTGTGTGTACTAATGTCGAGCATTTTTTATACATTTTCTATTAAATTTAGATAAAAGTTGCAGGATTTCGAAAAAGAAAAAGTTGACACAGACTTTTTCCTAAACGGCGATTTTCAAGGTTATTTAAAGGTCACTTATATTTTCAAAATAGAATTACCTTAATTTTTCTCATATAAATCGATTTAACTCGCAATATTTACTATAAAAAGTTGTAAAGGTATAATTTTTATGTATCTACATAATCTTACATAAACTTCGAAATATTACAAATATTTTATTCTATGAAATATTTCAGTTTATGTAAAATTATGTTAACTATCTTTTAAATTATTCACTTTTAGCCATCTTACCCTTACAACCTTTTATAGTGAATATTGCAACAAATTGGTTTATATATATAATATATATATAACATCAGTTATTATTAATTGATGTTTACATTTATTTTTAGACTTACTAGAGCTCAAATGCTCCACATTTTTTGCAAAAACTGTTTATTCTACAGATTTCAAATATGCTTTTAAATGATGATTGAATATTTCCTTTTTTTAATTATTTTTATTATTATTTTTCAATCTCAATCAACTTTTATAACTTTATGCCAGCACGATACAAATACATGTGTCTTTATTTTTTTTATTATTTTCATTATTATTTTTCAATCTCAATCAACTTCTATAACCTTATGCCAGCAGGATACAAATACATGTATGTCTTTATTATTGTATCAACTCTTGTCTTTTCCATGTAACCATGTCTTCATAGTTTGAATTATCCCTTCATCTTCTCAATCTTTCGCAGAGATTTAATTAATTAAATACACTTCACACGAAATAAAGTTTGCTGGAAGATATACAGCAAACGATAACTGTAAAAACATGATTACGTGGAAAGAACAAGAGTTGGTACAGTAAAGGCAAGTAAGTAAGTACATGTAATGTATCGTATTGGCATAACGCTATATCCGCGGAGCAGATAATGTGGCTGTAGAGGTAGTCTGCAGTGCAGCTAATGTGGACGTAGATGTTGATTGAGTTAATTGTCTAATATAAAATAGAATTTCAAAATTTAGTTTAAAAAGCTGTTGCATATATAAATAAAGTTTATTTTTTCTAAATTTGGAATATGTTTAATTAATTAATTTTTTAAGTCTATGTTTAATAAATTCTTTAAGTCTGTATTCAATAATTTTATTCATTTGATAAATACATGTATGTCTTTATTTTGATATGTTTAATATAATTAGAAATTCATTATTAATTAGATATGTAAACTATAAATTCATATATAATATTTGAAAATATATGTGAATATTTAAATTTTTATCTTCTCCTTCCTCTCTTTCAATCTCTTTAATATCAATATGTGTATGTGTGTACACGCGCGCACATTTGTACGTATTTATTTAATTATTGGATAGTTGAGAGTACTTAATTGATAAAAAATTATGACAATAATAATCCTTGTTTTTTTTTCTCATTATTTACTCAGATTTTTTTGTCTATCTTATAAGATAAACACTTTAGAGATTGAATATTTCAAGTAAACTAATTGTAAGTAAATTTCACATTAATGCATATAGATGTTTAATCATGAATGTACTAAATAAGTACACAAGACGAACAGTGAGTGAGTGAGTGAGAATGAGAGAGTGTGTGTGTGTGTGCGTGTGTGTGTGAGAAAGAGAGAGAGAGAGAGAGAGAGAGAGGGAGAGAGAGAGAGAGTTAGCCAACATAACCCCGCACGCTGCCGATATGGCGGAGCGCCACTATCGCCATCTGTTGTAAAACGTGCGAGATGGACAAAATTACCACTACATGCATCTTGCATGTGTTGTGTACGTGTGATATATGTGTGCGCATGTGTTGTATACGTGTGAATACGTGTAGCACGATACTACTATGTATGCGTGGTCGATGATGATAATGATGATGATAATGATGATAATGATGACGGGGACGTTTCTTAATAGAAATTTTTCATATTTCGACTTTGCATTTATATATCTCTGCTTACAAATCACGTAGAGCAGAAATAAAGACACTTTTATTATATAATTCGAACTCAATCTATCGATTAAGTCTAGTATAAACTCGATTGCTTCAGCCATTATTGAGGATTCGAAATATTATAAAGACTCAAATGTCCGACTCGCGTTAAGATACACGGTGTCTCCGCTACGCCCTTAACTGGTCGCGAGACACTACCGTGTCTCTTGATAGTTCAGCTTGCGCATAGTGGTAAATGAAAGAACTATGTGATTGCATTATAATATAGCAGTAATATTTTGCAATGTCTCCAATAAAATAATAACATTATATTTGCACAATATTGCTGCAATATTTGTAATATGGCGCAATATTGAAATATTTATGCAATATTTTAGTAATATTTTGTACTGTAGGGGTATAATTTTGTATCGTGGTTAATTAATATTATACTTAAGAGGTTTGTAAATGTAAGTGCCCAAATATTGAATATTTTTTGGTCTATGACGTCAGCGACTAATAATGGACATTTATAAGACATCATTTCCCATACAGCACAGATTATTGCAATTATATTGCAGCAACGTTGCAATGTTGCAAGTTGCAATGCAACATTATAAAGACATTGCAGAGATATAGTTGTACAAAATTCCAGCACACTTGTAGCAACATGACATTAATATTTCGGAAATATTGCATGTAATCCAAATTCTATAATTTATATATTGTAATATACATATACCCAGCAAACACCAAGTTACAGCTATATAATTGTTAGTTGTAATTTCCCACTCAAAAATATAATACGTGTATTATAACAATTATATTGTTGAGTGGAAAATTACAACTAACAATTATATAACTGTAACTTGGTATTTGCTGGGTATAATACTGTAATAAAATAATTTTTTGCAATATTGTACAATAAAAGATGTTAACGATAATTAATAATTTTATTAAATCATTGGCTTAAATTTCTGCGCCAAACGCTCTGCGCAATACATGTGTGCGTGTATAGCAGGCGCCGGCTTCGCTACGTAGACGTAGATTTATTTACATTTGTATACCTGTATATGCAACATTAGTTTATGGTTGCAATAACAATGCATTATTGCAAACTCATAACATTGCAATATTGTTGTAATATTTTGTTGCAATCTTCCAAAAAGCGGACATTTTAACATTGCTGCAATTCAACAGCAATGATGTAGCAACATTTTGCAGTAAATTTGCAATATTGCAATATTGCGATGAAAGATTGTTGTAATGTTTTTGCAATCTATCGGTGCTGTATGGGTTCTTAAACCAAATAAAGATATTATATTTTAAAGACGTCTTTAAGACGTCTTGAAGACGTCCTAATTTAATTCCTTAATTTATCGCTATGTGACGCACCGCGATGTCCTCTATCTCGCATGTAAGTTGTAGTCAGAGAATTATGTAAAGCTGGCAAACAGAGGCTGTTAAGAGTAAAGTGTCATAATTTAAGTATATTCTTCTAATGTAAAGTGTACTCGGCATTATAATGACGTCATTTTGCTACTTATTGGGGCTATTTCTTACCACATTTACGCCTTAAATTATTATGCTAATAAAAAGTCGTCATTCCATGACGGCTTTTTATTAGCATAATAATTTAAGGCGTAAATGTGGTAAGAAATACGGTACGTTTCATGACGTCAAAAGTTTGTGACATTAGACCGTCATTTTTACGCCATAAAAACGTCAACTTATGACGTCAGAAGTGGTCAATGACTGACCAATTTAAAACGACAAAATGACATGTGCTTGCTACCTGGGTTATTGCTGACGTATGACTAAAATGTTACAAAGATATATGTATTAGCTATACGAGATAAGTAAAGAAATATAAACTCAACAACAATAGAGTTGTAATGTAAGTCGTAAGAAATTGATCAATCATAGTTGCAGTTCAGGTGAATAATCAACTGTGATTGATTAATATCTTACGACTTTACGACTTTATTATAGATCCCGTATAAGTAGCATTGTCATTTTGTCTATTAATGAATGTTAAAATATTAATGAATTTTTTAAATTAAATGAATATAGATTTTATAATATATATGTTATAACAGCATTACAATATAATAATTTCCACACAATATTTTTTTATTAATGAAAGAGATATAGGAAGTGTAATTGCATTATTATCATCAATTATTATCTTATACTTTTTACCTCTAATTTCTATAAAATTTAATTCATTATCACATTTTATCCTTTAAATCAATATTTATTTTGAATTTTCATTAATATTTTTATTCTATTAACATGAGCAGGAGCTCAACCTATTGAAATACCTTTTATCATTATTAGACAAATTTTATCATTATGTTACTTTCTTTATTTTATCTTATTACCTTTCCTAATAAAAATTTGAGATTTAATTATTTTTAAATAAATATTAAAAAATTTATCATTATAAATAAATTTAAAATATTAAAATAATTATATTTAATACTTAAATTTTTTATAAATTACTATTAAATTAAGGTAATGATCTTGAATTTAAGTTTATGTTTTGAAAACATATTAAAGAAATTTTAATTTTTTATTAACTTTTAAACATTTAATTTTTTTTACTAAATTATATTTATAATATAAATTTAAATCCAAAAATTAATAAAAATATAAACTAAAATTATTGGTAAAATAATTTTCCAACATAAATATATTAATTCATCATATCGTATTCGAGGAAGTATTCCATGTATAAAATTACTATTCTACATAAAATATTAATTAAAATAAAAGTTAAAATTATTGAATATTTTAATAAATTTCT